>NW_027363380.1:600000-956804 GCF_046119375.1 Phyllobates terribilis | reverse complement strand
TGGGTTCCTAGAAATAAGACGGGACTAACAGACTTAGGGTTAATTCCTACAGAAAATATACAACTCAGTTTTAGTAGCACAGTATCTTCTTCTCAACCTTTTAAACCTGATATAGTAGAAAAATACATACACAATAATGGTTGGAAATATTCACAATTATTCCCCGATGGAAACAATGATACATGTTCAAAGATACCAGGTAATATATTATGTAATGAGTCAAGTGCATATGACCCAGGTACACCGACTTGTGAAAATCCAGATGCAGGATACTGTAGTCCATTAGGTCAAAAACCCCCTTGGTGTATACTTCAGAATGTATCTAAATTTTTAGATTTGGTACATAGGTTGGTGCTCCAACACTCTGCAATATGGGATCTGCCTGAAGGAACCTTCTGGATTTGTGGAAATGGAGCATACAAATGGCTCCCAGTAGGAATAAAAGGTGCATGTACTCTAGGACGCTTAACACCGGCCACATTTATAGTTCAGAATCAGCAGGTAGATATGCAAGCAGTACCTAAACACACACTATACAAAAGAGCAGCCGACAACTCGCCTAGACCTTCAGGTAGGCCACATGTGGTCCAAATGGGAATTCCTAATAAAATATTCAGCACTTTCTTTGTGTATCCAATGTTGATGCAGATGTGGGATAAATTAGTTCAGGCCACCGACTATCTAGATGATCAGATATGGGATATTATGGATATACTTAATACTAGTATAGCTGTCCAAAATCAACTTATAATTGTTACTAATCAACATACTGTAGTGTTAGACTACCTAACTGCGGCCCAGGGAGGAATGTGTCAAATTATTGGTCCAACCTGTTGTCATTACATAGATCCAAACAGTACAATGAGTATGAGGTTCAAGCTGGCAGATATACAACGATTACGGGATGAATATGACAGACACAATGACCAAAATAAAGATAGCTGGTGGTCAGACACCTTCTCCTTTCTCAACCCAAAGAACTGGTTTAAGGGTATTGGAGGTTGGGTGGCTGGAATTCTGCAAGGTATATTACAGATTGTGCTAATTATAGTAGTCATATATGTAGTGTTTAAAATAGGATTAAAAATTATTTTAATATGCATAAATAAGCTTTGTAACACGGACTCAAGAATATGAAAGAAAAGAACTCCCAGACCAGGTCTTCTACCAAAAGTCCATAAGGAAGAATCAAAGGGGGGACTGAGAGGATGATAGGAGTTATACTTCACCCAAGACTACGATGTAAGACACAGATGAAGTTATTCTTCCCTTATCTGGACATTTGGACTGACGCCCAGAAATTAGATTGTAACTTGTTTTTAGCTGTCTCAGCAACCTTCTACTGCTATGAATTATCACTTTTCTGCTTATGAAACTTTCTTATCAACATTCCACTGTTATGAATCATCACTTCACTGCTTGTGAAACAAAGGCATTTTACTGCGCATGTGTGACAAAAAACTATGATTATTAGTATAAATAAAGGGACAGCACCTATAGAGGCAGGCGCGCTCAGGGGCTTCCCAGTACTTGATTATACACTACGTGTCTGTGTATTTCTTGTTACGGGGATACCCCGACTCCAACAAGGACCCTCCATGGCTGAATGATCCTAACAGGGGCTATGGGTTACTATATTGTGTAGGGGGAGCTATGGGCTATCATGCTGTGAAAAGGGCTCTACATCTCAATTATAGACATTTGTGAGACACTTCCAAATTTTTATACCGGTGATCACCTTTCATCTCATCCATGACAGCACTAACACCCAGTGCTGTGTTGGGTAAGAGAGAAATAAATAGGTGAGTCATGGCCAGCTATTAATGGCTGGAGGAGGCTGGGTTTTTTTTTACTTTTTTTTTCATCAGCACATGTCTACAATATTTCCATCTTTTTTGTACTATATATAGATTTACATTCTATATAATACATAAAAATGACGGTAATTGAATTTCCCCAAGACCATGAGAATGCATCATAGTTTTGGGGAAAAAGTTGAGTGTTGGCCGGCTATTTAGGGGTGGAGGAGACCGGATTTTTTTTTTTTTTTTTTTAAGTTCACTTTATAGAACATCACATACAATTTGAGTGTAAGCAGCGCACATAGCAGGAAAATTCACCCAGAAGAGGGCAAAAAGGGCCATAACACGGTGCATAGCTGGGCTATGGACTATTAAACTGTCTACAGAGGGCTATTGTCTATTATATTGTATATAGGGGGCTATGTTCTATCATACTTTGTATGGTAAACTATAGTCTATAAAACTGTGTAAATAGGGGATATATGGCATCATTCTGTGTATTGGGCATTTTAGATGCATTATATTGTGTATACGCAGATATGGGGTCATTATACTGTGTATAGGGGTTACTCGGGCATCATACTCTGTATAGGGGCTTATTGACCATAATACTGTGTATAGCTGGGCTATGGACTATTAAACTGTCTATAGAGGGGCTATTGTCTATTATGTTGTATATAGGGGGCTATGTTCTATCATACTGTGTATGGGAAGCTATAGGCTATAAAACTGTCTAAATAGGGGATATGAGTCAGAATACTGCGTATGGGGGCAATAGAAGCATTATACTGTGTATAGGGTCTTTTAAGCCATCATACTCTATAAAAAGCTATGGGCAATTATATTGTATATAGGTTCTTATGAGCCATCATACCCTATAGAGGGGCTATGGGGCCATAATACTTTGTATAGCTGGGCTATGGGCTACCATACTGTGTATATCTGGGCTATGGGCTACTATATTGTGTATGGGGAGCTATGGGCTATCATGCTGTGAATAGGGCTCTACATCTCAATTATAGACATGTGTGAGACACTTCAAAATTTTTATACCGGTGATCACATTTCATCTCATCCATGACAGCACTAACACCCAGTGCTGTGTTGGGTAAGAGAGAAATAAATGTGAATTATGGCCAGCTATTAATGGGTGGAGGAGGCTGGACTTTTTTAACTTTTTTTAACATCATCACATGTCTACAATATTTCCATCTTTATGGTACTATATATAGATTTACACTCTGTATATAATACATAAAATACCGGTAATTGAATTTCCCCAAGACCATGAGAATGCATCATAGTTTTGGGGAAAAAGGTGAGTGTTTTTTTTTGTTCAGTTTATAGAACATCACATACAATTTGAGCGCAAGCACTGCACATAGCAGGAAAATTCACCCAGATGTGGGCAAAAAAGGGCCATAATACGGTGTATAGCTGGGCTATGGACTATTAAAATGCCTATAGAGGATCTATTGTCTATCACTGTGTATGGGGCTATAGATGCATTATACTGTGTATAGTCAGATATGGCGACATTACACTGTGTTCCAAATTATTATGCAAATAATATTTTCTCAGATTTTCCCAAATTACCTATATGAATTGCAGTCATTGTAATTTTCCAGTCAACTAACTATTAGAGTACAATTGAAAGGTTTTTGTACAAACTGCCTATGATAACAGTATATTTTTACAAAAATAAAACACTCAAACTGCACTCAAAATGCATGTTCCAAATTATTATGCACAGCAGTGTTTTCAACCTTTTCATTTTAATAAAGAACAAAAAAATGGTCATTTTTGAAATTATAAGCATTAGCAGGTTATTACAAACTGAAATCAAACAGTTTTCAACTCAAAACTTTATTCTAGGTGATGTTACATTTGCACATAGGACCCCTTGTTCGAAAGGAGCTTCTGAACTCTCTCGTCCATAGAATTTGTCAGGTTTTGGATGGTTTCTGCTTCAATTGTTTTGCATGAGGACAGAATACCCTCCCAGAGCTGTTGCTTAGATGTGAACTGCCTCCCGCCATCATAGACACTCCTTTTGATGACGCTCCAGAAGTTCTCAATGGGGTTGAGGTCAGGGGAGCATGGGGGCCAAACCATAAGTTTGTCCCCTTTTATGCCCATAGCAGCCAGAGATGCAGATGTGTTATTTGCAGCATGAGACGGTGCATTATCTTGCATGAAAATGATGTTGCTGTGGAATGCACGGTTCTTCTTCTTGAACCATAGCAGGAAGTGCGGTTTGAGAAACTCCACATACATTATGGAGTTTATCTTTACCCCTTCAGGGATCCTAAAGGGGCCGACAATCTCTCTCCCCATGATTCCAGCCCAAAACATTACTCCACCTCCTCCTTGTTGGCGCTGTAGTCGTGTTTGCATGGGGTGTCCATCAACCAGCCATCCTCCACTCCATCCATCTGGACCATCGAGCGTTGCACGGCACTCATCGGTGAACAAAACAGTTTTGAAGTCAGTCTTCATGTATTGTTTGGCCCACTGGAGCCGTTCCTGCTTGTGTGCAGTGGATAGAGGAGGTCGACAGGATGGCTTACGCACAGCTGCAAACCTCTGAAGGACCCTGCATCTTGTTGTTCGGGGGACGTTGGAGGCACCAGCAGCTTCAAAAACTTGTCTGCTGCTATGACAAGGCTTTTTTGCCGCTGCTCTTTTAACCTGATGTAATTGCCTATAGGAAAGAGTCCTCAATTTTCCCTTATCAGCACGCACACGTGTGTACTGTGAATCAGCTACATACTTCTTGATTGTGCGGTGATCACGATGAAGTGTCTTGGCAATGTTGATTGTAGTCATGCCTTGACCTAAACACTCCACAATTTGTTGCTTCTCAACAGCCGACACATCCTTTTTCTTTCCCATTTTGGCAGAAAATGTAGGCTGCTTAATAATGTGGGACAGCCTTCTTAAGTAGTCTTGCCTTTCATTGGACACACCTGCCAAGCTAATTAGCACAGGTGTCTGCAATTGCTTACAGTGATATAAAGAGCCCTGACACACATCACCATCAATGAGTTTAACTGACAAACAAAAAAATTCTTACCTTATCACTCCTAAACACTTTTTGCATAATAATTTGGAATACACTGTAATTCATGGTTTATTGGAGGATGATCCAGACAGGCGGATGCAATTTAGTGAGATTATGCTTAACAAAATTGAAGAAAATCCAGTAATTTTAGATAACATTATGTGGAGTGATGACGCTTCTTTCAAATTATCCGGCCATATTAACAGACATAATTGTATTTACTGGTATAATGAGAACATGCATTTAACATTAGAGCAACAACTAAATGAACCTGGTGTCAATGTTTGGGGTGGTATTTCAAGTTTTAGTGTTTTAGGACCAATATTTTTTGATGGGACAGTCACAGGAGATAAGTATCTCGAAATTCTAATGAATCGAGTTGTTCCCCAGGTACAGAAACATCCTAATTCAAATGACCTTTATTTCCAACAAGATGGGGCCCCTCCACATTATTCAAGAGTAGTCCGCGAGTATCTTGATGATACATTTCCTAATAAATGGATTGGCCGAAGTGGCCCACTTGATTGGCCAGCACGTTCACCAGACTTGACCCCAATGGATTTTTTCTTTTGGGGAGTACTCAAGGACAAAGTTTATAGTCAAAAACCAAAAAGTGTCAGTGATATGAAAAATTACATAAGGGATGCTTTTCAAGAAATTAATATCCAAAGAGACTTGTGCAAAAACGTTTGACAAAGCGTAAGAGGCAGACTTCAAAGCTGTGCAAATTGTAATGGAAAACAGTTTGAGCACCTGCGTTGATAAAATTTAAGGGCTTTTATATTATTGTTCAGAATAAAATTTAATTGTCAATGTTATGCTTGTGTTAGTAAATATAATTTTATATATAAATCAAAATAAATGTTATTATTTTCTGTCCACCTACTTTAGGACCACCCAAAATATACGGGGCTATGTTCTACCCTACTGTGTATGGGAAGATATAAGCTATAAAACTGTGTAAATAGGGGATATATTGCTTCATACTGTGTATGGGGGGCTATAGGTGCTTTATACTGTGTATAGGGGCTATTCGGGAATCATACTGTGTATAGCGGCTTATGGGCCATAATACTGTGTATAGCTGGGCTATGCACTATCAAACTGTATATAGAGGGGCTATGTTTTATCATATTATACATAGGGGTGCTATGTACTAATATACTGTGTATGGGAAGCTATAGACTATAAAACTGTGTAAAAGGGGGATATATGGCATCATACTGTGTATGGGGGCTATAGAGGCATTATACTGTGCAGAGATGCTTTTTGGCCTTCATTCTCTATAAAGGGACTATGGGCCATAATACTGTGCATAGCTGGGCTGTGGACTATCAAAGTGTCTATAGGGGGGCTATTGTCTATCATATTGTATATACGGGCTATGTTCTATCATACTGTGTATGGGAAGCTATAGGCTATAAATCTGTGTAAATAGGGGATGTGGGTCATAGTACTGCGTATGGGGGGTTATAGAGGCATTATACTGTGTATAGAGGCTTGTGGGCCATCATGCTCTATAAAGGGCTATGGGCAATCATATTATGTATAGGTTCTTATGAGCCATCATACACTATAGAGGGGATATGGGGCCATAATATTGCGTATAGCTGGGCTATGGGCTACCATACTGCGTATAGCTGGGTTATGGGCCAAAATACTGTGTATAGCTGGGCTATGGGCTATAATGCTGTGTATAGCTGGGCTATGTGCTACCATATTGTGTTTGGGGAGTTATGGGCTATAATACTGTGAATAGGCCTCTACATCTCAATTATAATGTTGTATCATACTGTGTATGGGAAGCTATAGGCTATAAATCTGTGTAAATAGGGGATATGGGTCATAATACTGCATATGGGGGGTTATAGAGGCATTATACTGTGTATAGAGGCTTGGGGGCCATCAAGTTGACGCGCCCCCTGGGCCTGTGTTGTGCAGAGGAACCCGGAACCGGGCCTGTTGTAGGATGCTGGGGGTTGTAGTCTCCGTGTGGCGGTGACCCGGTCCGTGCCCAGGGTGGTCAAACCAGTGGCAGTCTTAGGCTGAGTTCACACGATGCGTTTTTCGTGCGTTTCCGCGGCGTTTTTGCAGTTGCGGAAACGCTGCGGAAACGCATTAAAAACGCATGGTAGAAGGGCAGCAATGTTCCCCAATTGAAATCCGCATGTGCTGTGCCCACGATGCGGATTTTTCCGCAGCGTAAACGCTGCGGTCAAAAATCCGCAGCATGTCAATTAATTTTGCGGAAACGCTGCTCTTTTGCCGCCATTGACTTGCATTAGACCGCATGGAATCCGCATCACTGTATATGTTGATGCGCTTTTCATGCGGTCTAATGTGCGGATGGTACCCGGGTGTGGATGAGAGGACTCGCATCCAGACCCAGATACCATTAAAAAAAAAGAATAAAATAAAAAATATATATATTCTCACCTTCTGACAGCCCGCGCTGCGTCCTGCTGGCTTCCCGGGCACTTCGTGGTTGAATGAAGGACCTTCGCTGACGTCAGAGTCATGTGACGGGTCACGTGACGCTGACGTCGGAAGGTCCTAAAGTCTTCACTGCCAGCAGCCGGGACCGAGCGAAGCCGGACACCGGGGGCCATCAGAGGGTAAAGTATATATTTATTTTTTATTTTTTGACATTCACACACTATATAAATCCATGCCGGTTGCATGGATTTATATAGTGTAAAGTTGACAAGCACTTTCCAAGTGATGCTAAAATCGCTTGGGAAGCGCTTGTCAACCCGCATGCGGAAATGAAAGTGAAGACTGCTTAATTTCCGCATGTCCCTGGCAGGAAACCGCATGTACAATCCACATGCTTTTTTTCCTGCCAGAGAGATGCAGAAACGCTCAGGAAAAAATCCTGAGCATTTCTGCATCGTGTGCACATACCCTTAATGTATAGCAAATGTCCGACTACGCCACCCGTGGATTGCGGTCAGTGGGGACCGCCGCTGCGCTGCCGACCGCTGAGGCTGATGTTGTTTGCGCAGCCGAGTATGGGATAACTCCCCACGGGAGAAGTATTGCCTCAGGGCAGCTAATGTGAGAGATGATGGGAGTGATGGTGTGAGGGTCCCAGTGCTAATGGTGCTGGTGCAGCAAGGAATCACAGAGACGTGAGGTGCAGTTCAGCGTCTTTACTGATGGTACAAGGCAGACCCTCCCGGGAGTACTGGCTAGTATAAGGGGCCTGGTCAGTCTGCGAGCAAGCAGGAGTTCCCCTGGCCAGGTGGAGTTGTAGGCCTCCCCGTTTATCTGCACTCTTCCTGGCTACCTTGCTGTCAGCGGTTACAAGTAGCCCACGTCCCTGAGTATACCGTGTGGTGCTCACCCGTATGGCTGGTGACTTGGGGCCTTCTGTTAGCCTCCGCTCCTGGATGGCGGCGCTGGTCCCTTCTTTGTGACTGAGCCTCCGGGCTTGAACAGAGGACCTGGAATCCCCTGCCGGCTGGTTTCTGCTGCTGGGTATATATATCAGTCCCCACAGCCTCGGACTCCTGTGTCCGGTTTTAGTAACTTCAGCCAGGGCGAGCTATATCTCTGCTCAGCTCCAGCCCCTGGTCTTCAGCTGCTGCTCCTACAGAGCTCCTGATGTATCTTTCCCTGTGTCTGGAACTTCACTGTCTAATCCCGCCCCAGACCCAGTTTATAAGGGCAGATTCCTCCCCTCCCAGGTCTGGGTGGGCCGTGTTGCATGTTTAGGGCTCCTGACCAGAGAAACCTCCCACTTGCTCTCAGACATAATATCTCTATTACTGTGGTAACCAGACCCCTGGGGTGCCACATTCCCCCCTAGTAAATTTTAGTACTCCGGGACTAAACACATTTTTAAAGAAACATAAATACAGGGTATAAACGATAATACAAAAACATATTTACAAGAAGCTTTAGTTCTTTAAAGGTCACGGCGTGTCCGTAACCGGGTGTCCATATCACCCAAGGTGAAGTTTGTAAAACAAGGGGGTGTCCATGTCACCCAAGGTGAAACTTTAAGCGAAGTAGGGGACCTGTCCAAAGCAAACCCCTTGCGTTGGCCTTGGGCGTGGCTGCAAGGCTGGAGCTAACTACTTTGGGCCGCAAGTAGGCCACGCCAGACAGGTTTTCTTTTCCGCGGCCGTCTTTGCAAGAGGCACCAAGGTTCAACTATCTACAAGCATTGTTCCGGTTATCCAGTGTCCATAACCTGTTAGTCCAAATAAATCTGCAGGGTAACTGAGAAACATAATTAGTAACAGGCAACAAACATAAACCATAAACAGTTAACAGATAAATTCACAGTGCATCACTTTAGATTTTCCAGCGAGCGAGCATCTGACCTCTAGTGACTCTAGTGGACCTACGGAGCTCACTAACTGGTTCTGCACTACAGGGTGTAGGAGGTGTTATGGGCAAGCTGGGCAGCTGTCTGTGCACTCTTTGGCTCACTAGGGGGACGGCAGGCTCACTACTAGCAGAGGGTTGATTCTCCTGTACTGCTGGTGTGGACTCTTCTGCCTCTTGGGCCGGCTGCTCTTCCAGCTCTACCGGTTCCTCTGTAGGCACTTGCGGGGCAGGCTGGAGAAAGGTGACGACGGGTACCACGACAGCGCCGTTTACTTGTGTCCTAGACCGGGGGAAGTCTCCGAGTACGGTACTGATCATTTCTTCCATTTCCAATGCGGGTTGAGGGTTTTCTTGATCTTCTTCAGGGCTTTGCAGCTGCTCGGGACACTTCTTCAGGTGGTCTCTGGAGACAATGGCTGTGGTTTCTCCTCCATCCTTACTGATTACGCAGATTTTTGGGTTCTCATGGCTTGAGGGCAGTACGGTGTATGGGTCCTTCTCCCACTGGTCTTCCAACTTGTGGAGCTGCCTCTTCCTCTTCAAGACCTGCTCTCCAGGTACCAGGGGAACAGCGGGAGCATACTGGTTATAAGCCTTCTCTTGCCTTTCTCTAGCTTGAGACAGACTTCGCTCGACTCTCTCCTGCACTTTCCGATACTGCTGCTGCCGCTCTGTATCCCAGTCTGCCTCTGGCGAGGTGTCCTCAGGTGTCAGGACTCCCATATCCAGGTCAATAGGCAGCTTACCAGGTCTTGCTCTCATTAGGTAAGCCGGGGTACAGTTGGTGGAACCTACAGGGATGTGGTTATACAGGTCCACCAGATTGGGCAGTTTCTCAGGCCACAGACTGCGTTCTTCCAGGGGCAATGTTTTTAGCAGATCTATCACCACCTGGTTCATCTTCTCGCAGAGTCCATTGGTTTGAGGGTGATAGGGCGTTGTTCTTATCTTCTTGCAGCCACACAGGTTGCAGAACTCCTGGAAGACCTCAGCTTCAAAGGCTGGTCCTTGGTCTGTCAGCACTTGGTCCGGGTACCCGTGTGGACGGCAGAAGTGCTGCTGGAAGGCTCTAGCTGCTGTTTGAGCCGTTAAGTCATTGACCGGGACCACCACCAGGAACCAGGAGTAATGATCTACGATTGTGAGGGCGTAGACATACCCAGATCTGCTTGGAGCCAGTTTCACATGGTCCAGGGCTACCAGTTCCAGTGGCTGTCTGGTGATGATGGGCTGCAGGGGAGTCTTCTGGCTGGCACGGTCCTTTCTTCTTAGGTTGCACGGGCCACAGTCTCTGCACCACCTCTCGATGGCTCCTCTCATGCCTACCCAGTAGAACCGTTCACGCAACAAGAACTCCAGCTTCTTCCATCCGAAGTGTCCTGCTCCATTGTGGTATGCCTCCAGAACCATAGCCGCGTCTCGTCTTGGGACCACTACCTGCAAGGTCAACTCATGTGTTCGAGAGTTAACCATTCTCCGGCACAGCTTCTCCCTGTAGAGGAACAGCTTACTTTTCTCCTTCCACAGTTGCTTGGTCTCCTCCGGAGCGTCTGGGTCAAGACTGGCATCGGCCTGGGTCAGCATTTCCTTCACCAAACGGACTGCGGGATCACTGTCTTGCGTCTCCGCCCAGTTGTAGTGGGGCAAGGGATTGAACGTCACGGAGCGCCTGTCCTTCACACGGTGAAAATACAGGGTAATCCCATGACGGTGGAACGCAGGGAGCTCGACTTCTTCCAGATCTTCTGGATCTTCCCCTACGTCCGGTAAGTTCGGCATTCTAGACAGGGCATCCGCGTTGGCATTTGATCGCCCCGCCCAGTATTTGATGGTGAATTCAAAGTTGGACAGGCGGGCCATCCATCTCTGTTCCAGGGCACCGAGCCTTGCAGTGTCCAAGTGTGTCAACGGGTTGTTATCCGTGTACACGGTGAATTTGGAGGAGGCAAGGTAATGCTTGAAACGTTCGGTCACTGCCCACACTACTGCCAGGAACTCCAGCTTGAATGAGCTATAATTCTCAGGGTTCCTCTCCGTGGGCCGTAGCTTTCGGCTGGCGTAAGCGATTACCCGTTCTTTTCCTTGCTGGATCTGGGACAGTACGGCTCCTAGCCCGATGTTGCTTGCGTCCGTGTGGAGGATAAAGGGCTGGCTGTAGTCTGGATATGACAGGATTTCATCCCCCGTGAGGGCCATCTTCAGCTGGCAGAAAGACTCCTCTTCCAGCTTTTCCACCTGAAGGGCGGCTTCTGGTTTTTGGCTTTCCGAGATTAACCTATCAGGAGGTCCTGCATAGGGGCTGCCAATTTGGTGAAACCGGGAATGAATCTTCGGTAGTAGCCTACCAACCCAAGGAACTGCCGCACTTCCTTTATGCTGGAGGGTCTTGGCCAGTCCTAATCACGGTGATCTTATCAGGGTCGGGAGCCACTCCGTCAGCACTCACCACGTGTCCCAGGTACTGCACCTTTGGTTTCAGGAGGTGACACTTGGAGGGTTTCACCTCTAGGCCGTAGTTTGCAAGAGCTTCAAACACTTCTGCCAGGTGTTTCAGGTGGTCCTCGTAGGTCTTGGAATAGACGATGACATCGTCCAGGTATAACAGGACCGTCTCGAAGTTCCGGTGTCCCAGACAGCATTCCATCAACCGTTGGAAGGTTCCTGGTGCGTTGCAGAGCCCGAACGGCATACAGTTAAATTCGCTGAGACCCATCGGGGTGGTGAATGTGGTCTTCTCCCGGTCCGCCTCTGCTACAGGAACCTGCCAGTACCCGCTAGTGAGATCCAAAGTAGAGAAGAAGTTAGCAGATTTTAATGCAGCTAAGGACTCTTCTATCCTTGGTAACGGGTGCGCATCTTTGTGTGTGATACGGTTGACCTTCCTGTAGTCTACACACATTCTCATGGTGTTGTCTTTCTTTTTCACTAAGACTAGTGGAGCTGCCCAGGGGCTACAGCTGTCCCTGATTACCCCAGCCTCCTTCATGTCTCTAAGCATCCCCTTGGCGTGTTGGTAGTGTGCCGGGGGTAGGGGTCGGTATCTCTCCTTTATGGGAGGATGGTCTCCCGTGGGGATGTGGTGTTCTACCGCCTTTACTCGCCCGAAGTCTAGCGGGTGTTTACTAAACACTCTCTCGTACTCTCGAACCACCCGATAGACTCCCTGTTTCTGGTGTGAGGGAGTGGAGTCCGTACCCAAATGCAGTTGCTGACACCAGTCCTCCATTGGTTTCTTAGAGCCGTTACCTTCCTCTGGTTGAGATGGAGGCAAGGGTTCCACGGCCTGTACAGAATTCTGGTTTATGGTGAACAATTTGGCTAGCGTGGCATACCGGGGCAGGTGTACTTCTCTCTCCCCGATATTTATGATGCGAACGGGCACCCTCCCATGGCGTACATCGACCACCCCCCGTGGGCCTACTGTCTGAGTAGACGGGTTCTACCATTGCTTGGTAATCTCTACCTCTTAGACCAATAGCTGCCCGGCACCAAATCATCATCTCACTTTTTGGGGGCATGGCAATAGGGAACGGGTCACACATTCTCACGCTACCTATCTCACCACCAGATAGTTCACCTGTGCCGCTTCATCAGTGCCCGGATCTCTTTTTGGAGCACACGCTGCTGGCCGGAACTGGCGTTCTTGGCAACCTGCTGTAAAATGAGAATCACCTCTGCAAGACAATTTTCAATCACATTAGTTCCCAAGGTTATTCTAGGGTGACTCTCATGACGGTCTATGTCCACTATAATCAGTCCTTGTGCCGCCAGTTCGACTTTACCGATCTTAATGGTCACCTCCTTGAATCCCACCTGCGGCACGGCTGACCATTGCTGGCGATGATACTCATGTCGTCATCTAGGTAGCGGGTTATGTCCGAGTCATTCCAGTACTGCTTAAAGAGCACGTACGGGATGGTGGTCACCTGTGACCCAGTGTCTAGTAGGGCACTCATAGGAATTCCATCCAGTACCACAGACAAGATTGGACGTCCCCCTACGTATTTATCATGCCAGTTTGATGGGCCTGATGATCTTATGCCTGGGGGTTGGCCCTCTACCCCAGGTTGTGCCTGTTTAAATGACAGTACCTTGCCACATGTCCGGGTTGATTGCAGCGGCGGCAGATGGGTCGTCCGTCCTCGTTGTATCTGTCGCTGGGTCTTCCTCTGGCCGGTGGAGTCCTCCTCAGTCTGCGCCACGGGACGTCCTCCGGTCCGGATGCCAGCTGGATCTTTCCTGGAGAAGAGGCCTGTAAAGACTGCACAGTTCTGGTTAGCGCGGCAACGCTCTTAGTCAGCTCTTGGACCTGATGGTGCAGGTCTGTAGCCGGGTCACTGTTTAAAGCCTGCGCATCAGCTCCCACAGGCCCTGCAGACAAGGGCACCGTCTCCTGGTGGTAAGTGATAGCAGGGCGCCTGTGGGTCACAGCGCCACCTGGTGTCGGTTCTCGGAGCACCCGGATGGCTCTGTCCTTGAACTGTGCAAAGTCCAGGTCAGGGTCCTGTAAGGCCATTGCCCGCAACTGGGTTCGGTGGGCATTGCACAGTAGACCCTCAATAAATTGTTCAGTCAACAGCTTATCTTCATTTCCCACGCTGTCAGGGTCTGCCTGCTTAATGGCTCTTAGGGCCTCTTGTAGGTTTAAAGCAGAGTCTCTTATACTCTCATGTGCCCGTTGTTTGCACCCGTAAAATCGGAGCTTTATTTCGGCTGAGGTGCGGGTGTCAAATGTGTCTTTCAGCCGGGCTAGTATTTCTCTGACAGTCCTCTTCCTCCCAGGTGGCCAGGACTTTACCTCCCTTTGGGCTGCCCCGATTAATTGGGCCACCAGGATGCTCACTTTTTGCTCTTCTGTGAGGGGGTACACCTGGAAGAGGCTATACAGTCTTTCTCTAAAGTCATTTAGAGTATGTGACTCCCCTGAGTACTGGGGTAGCCAGGTTGCCCCCGGGATATAGGGCATGGTGAATGGCATGACTGCTGCAGCGGTTGCGCGGCGGTGGCTGTGGCAGTGGAGCTCCCCTCGGTGTCCGACATCCTCCTTCCCCCCTAGTGGACCGTGGCCTACCTTGCGATGCTCTTCTTCCGTAGGCCGCGGCTCCGCAGTCGATCGTCGGGGTTGAGGACCTGGCGTCGCGCTCCGATGACGTCAGCGTCGCTCTTCCTCCCTTCCAGGACCTTGCGCAGCGTCAGAGCGTGGGGCGGAGCGTGAGGCGGAGCTTCGGATCTCGTGCGCTTTCGGCGTCCACGCCCCTCTTCTTCCTGTGCGACGTCCCGAAGATGGCGTCCGAAGGCGGGAAGCAGCTGCGGATGGCGGGAAGAAGGCAGAAGACGGCGGGAAACGGTCCAAGATGGCGTCTGATGGCGGGAATCGGCTCCGGATGGCGGGAAACGACTCCGGACGGCGGGAAACTTCACCACAGGTAAGTTCAAAAGTCTTTTTTAGGCACGCAGTACCCGGTGGTTGCGGGCACGAAATCCTGCCGACTACGCCAAAGTTGACGCGCCCCCTGGGCCTGTGTTGTGCAGGGGAACCCGGAACCGGGCCTGTTGTAGGATGCTGGGGGTTGTAGTCTCCGTGTGGCAGTGACCCGGTCCGTGCCCAGGGTGGTCAAACCAGTGGCAGTCTTAATGTATAGCAAATGTCCGACTACGCCACCCGTGGATTGCGGTCAGTGGGGACCGCCGCTGCGCTGCCGACCGCTGAGGCTGATGTTGTTTGCGCAGCCGAGTATGGGATAACTCCCCACGGGAGAAGTAATGCCTCAGGGCAGCTAATGTGAGAGATGATGGGAGTGATGGTGTGAGGGTCCCAGTGCTAATGGTGCTGGTGCGGCAAGGAATCACAGAGACGTGAGGTGCAGTTCAGGGTCTTTACTGATGGTACAAGGCAGACCCTCCCTTGAGTACTGGCTAGTATAAGGGGCCTGGTCAGTCTGCGAGCAAGCAGGAGTTCCCTGGCCAGGTGGAGTTGTAGGCCTCCCCGTTTATCTGCACTCTTCCTGGCTACCTTGCTGTCAGCGGTTACAAGTAGCCCACTTCCCTGAGTATACCGTGTGGTGCTCACCCGTATGGCTGGTGACTTGGGGCCTTCTGTTAGCCTCCGCTCCTGGATGGCGGCGCTGGTCCCTTCTTTGTGACTGAGCCTCCGGGCTTCTATGGCCAGAGGACCTGGAATCCCCTGCCGGCTGGTTTCTGCTGCTGGGTATATATATCAGTCCCCACAGCCTCGGACTCCTGTGTCCGGTTTAGTAACTTCAGCCAGGGCGAGCTATATCTCTGCTCAGCTCCAGCCCCTGGTCTTCAGCTGCTGCTCCTACAGAGCTCCTAATGTATCTTTCCCTGTGTCTGGAACTTCACTGTCTAATCCCGCCCCAGACCCAGTTTATAAGGGCAGATTCCTCCCCTCCCAGGTCTGGGTGGGCCGTGTTGCATGTTTAGGGCTCCTGACCAGAGAAACCTCCCACTTGCTCTCAGACATAATATCTTTATTACTGTGGTAACCAGACCCCTGGGGTGCCACAATACTCTATAAAGGGCTATGGGCAATCATATTGTGTATAGGTTCTTATGAGCCATCATACACTATAGAGGGGATATGGGGCCATAATATTGCATATAGCTGGGCTATGGGCTAACATACTGCGTATAGCTGGGCTGTGGGCTATAATGCTGTGTATAGCTGGGCTATGTGCTACCATATTGTGTGTGGGGAGTTATGGGCTATAATACTGTGAATAGGCCTCTACATCTCAATTATAGACATGTATGAGACACTTTAAAATTTCTTATACCAGTGAACACATTTCATCTCATCCATGAGAGCACTAACAGCCAGTGCTGTGTTGGGTAAGAGAAAAATAAATAGGTGAGTCATGGCCAGCTGTTAATGGGTGGAGGAGGCCGGATTTTTTTTTTTTATTCAGTTTATAGAACATCACATAAAATGTGAGCGTAAGCAGCGTACATAGCAGCAGAATTCACCAGAAGTGGGCAGAAATGGGGCATAATACTGTGTATAGCTGGGCTGTGGACTATCAAACTGTCTATAGAAGGGCTATTGTATATCATATTGTATATATGGGGGCTATGTTCTATCATACTGTGTAAATAAGTGATGTATGGCATCATACTGTGTATTGGGGCTATAGATGCATTATACTGTGTCTAGGCAGGTATGGGGCCATTATACTGTGCATCGGGGCTATTCGGGCATCATAATGTGTATACGGGCCTATAGGCCATAATACTGTGTATCTGGGCTATGGACTATCAAACTGTCTATAGAGGGGCTATTGTCTATCATATTGTATATAGGGGGCTATGTTCTACCCTACTGTGTATGGGAAGATATAGGCTATAAAACTGTGTAAATATGTGATGTATTGCTTCATACTCTGTATGGGGGGCTATAGGTGCATTATACTGTATATAGGTAAGTATTGGGACATTATACTGTGTATAGGGGCTATTCGGGAATCATACTGTGTATAGCAGCTTATGGGCAATAATACTGTGTATAGCTGTACTATGGACTATCAAACTGTCTATGGAGGGGCTATAGTTTATCATATTGTACATAGGGGGGCTATGTTCTAATATATTGTGTTTGGGAAGCTATAGGTTATAAAACTGTATAAAAGGGGGATATATGACATTATACTGTGTATGGGGGCTATAGAGGCATTATACTGTGTATAGAGGCTTATTGGCCATCATACTCTATAAAGGGGCTATGGGCCATAATACTGTGCATAGGTGGGCGGTGGACTATCAAACTGTCTATAGAGGGGCTATTGTCTATCATATTGTATATAGGGGGCTATGTTGTATCATACTGTGTTTGGGAAGCTATAGGCTATAAATCTGTGTAAATAGGGGATATGGGTCATCATACTGCGTATGGGGGGCTATAGAGGCATTATACTGTGTATAGAGGCTCATGGGCCATTATACTCTATAAATAGCTATGGGAAATCATATTGTGTATAGGTTCTTATGAGCCTTCATACACTATAGAGGGACTGTGGGACCATAATACTATGTATAGCTGGGCTATGGACCATAATTCTCTGTATAGCTGGACTATGGGCTACCATACTGTGTAAGGGGAGCTATGGGCTATCATGCTGTGAATATGGATCTACATCTCAATTATAGACATGTGTGAGACACTATTTTTTATACCGGTGTTCACATTTCATCTCATCCATGACAGCACTAACACCCAGTGCTGTGTAGGGTAAGAGAGAAATAAATAGGTGAGTGATGGCCAGCTATAAAAGGGTGGAGGAGGCTGGAGGTTTTTTTTGTTTTGTTTTTTAACATCAGCACATGTCTACAATAATTCCATCTTTATGGTACTATATATAGATTTACACTCTGTATATAATACATAAAAATACCGGTAATTGACTCTCCAAGGCCATGAAATTGCATCATAATTTTGGGGAAAAAGGTGAGTGTTGGCCGGCTATTATGGGGTGGAGGAGGCCGGATTTTTTTTATTTTTATTTATTTGAGTTCATAGAACATCACATACAATTTTGTGCACATAGCAGGAAATTTCTCCCAGAAGTGTTCAGAAAAATGCAACATATCATCAAAGCTGCTATTCTGGACCTTCAAATTTTGAGAATACAGATATGTAAGAACTCCTGCAAGACCGACGCCGTAAGGTTTGTTCAACCACTGTGGGTAAGTGGAAGCACCAAAACATTTGTGTTGTATCCAGGGACAAACAGGCAACGCGGAAAATCTGGCAAATTCTTAATGGGCCAATCTGTTAGCAAAACTTTTACCAGGGAGCTATATTTTATCACACTGTGTATGGGAAGCTATAGGCCAGTGGTGGTGAACTTATGGCACGTGTGCCAGAGGGGGCACGCAGAGCCCTCCTTGTAGGCAAGCGCTCCATACCCTCAGCACTAGTGCCGCTACCACTTTCCTCAGCCTGCGCACCATCCCCCTCGTCACTAGCGCCACTTTGACTCTCCTCTTCTGCACACGCACCCTCCCATCATGCCGCGCGCCGAGGGTGCGGGATGTCGCACGGGGCAACAGGTAAGGCTGTGGTATGTGAAGAGAAAAGATCAGCATTGGAAATGGTAAAGGTGAGTGAGTAGTTATTTCCTTTTTTTTAATGTGGGGCCATTATATAGTATGGAGCACTATGTGAGACCATTATACAGTATGAAACATCATGGGGGGCCATTGTACTGTATGGAGCACTATGTGGGCCATTTTACTGTATGGAGCGCTATGTGGGGTCATTATTCTGTATGGAGCACTATGTGGGGCCATTATACAATATGGAGCAGTATGTGGGGCCATTATACTGTATGGAGCGCTATGTGGGGCCATTATACTGTATGGAGCACTATGCGGGGCCATTATACAGTATAGAGCATCATGCACAGCCATTATACAGTATGGAGCACTATGTGGGCCATTTTACTGTATGGAACACTATGTGGGGCCATTATACTGTATGGAGCACTATGCGTGGCCATTATGCAGTATAGAGCATCATGCACAGCCATTATGCACTATAGAGCACTGTGTGGGGCCATTTTACTGTATGGAGCGCTATGTGGGGCCATTATGCTGCATGGAGCACTATGTGAGGCCATTATACAGTGTGGAGCATCATGTGGGGCCATTATACAGTATGAAGCACTATGTGGGGCCATTATACAGTATGGAGAATCATGTGGGGCCATTATACAGTATGAAGCACCATGTGGGGCCATTATACTGTATGGAGCATCATCTGGGGCCATTACACAGTATGGAGCACTATGTGAGGCCATTATACAGTATGTAGCATGATGTGGGGTCATTATACTGTATGGAGCACTATGTGGGTCCATTATACAGTATAGAGCATCATGCACAGCCATTGTATAATATGGAGCATCATGTGGGGCCATTTTACTGTATGAAGCACCATATGGGGCCATTATACTGTATGGAGCATCATGTGGGGCCATTATACTGTATGAAGCTCTCTGTCGGGCCATTATACTGTATGGAGCACTATATGAGGCATTATACAGTATGGAGCATGATGTGGGGTCATTATACAGTTTGAAGTACCATCTGAGACCATTATACTGTATAGAGGACCATTCAGGGTCATTATACAGTACGGAGCGCTATATGAGGCCATTATACAGTATGTAGCATGAGGTGGGGTCATTATACACTATGGAACACCATGTGGGGTCATTATACAGTATGTAGCATGATGTGGGGCCGTTATACACTTTAAACCATTATACTGTATGGAACACCATTTAGGGCCATTATACTGTATGAAGCACTATCCGAGGCCATTTAATAGTATGGAGTACCATGTGGGGCCATTATACAGTATGGAGCACTATGTGGGGCCATTATACAATATGGAGCATGATGTGGGGCCATTATACTGTATGGAGCATTATGTGGGGCCATTATACAATATAGAGCATCATCTGGAGCCATTATACAGTATGGAGCATCATGTGAGGCCATTATACAGTTTGGAGGATTATTCAGGGCCATTAAACTGCATGGAGCACTATGCAAGGCCATTATACAGTATGAAGAATCATGTACAGCCACTATATCGTATGGAGCATCATGTGGGGCCATTTTACTCTATGGAGCACTATGTGGGGCCATAATACAGTATAAAGCATCATGTGGGGTCATTATTCTGTATGGAGCACTATGTGGGGCCATTACACCATATGGCGCATTATGTGGGGCCATTATACAGTTTGGAGCATCATGCGGGGCCATTAAACTGTATGGAGTACTACGTGGTGCCATTATACAGTTTGGAGCATCATGCACAGCCATTATACAGTATGGAGCATCGTGTGGGGCAATTTTACTATAAGGAGCATCATGTAGGGTCATTTTTCTGTATGGAGCACTATGTGCGCCCATTATACAGTATGGAGCATCATGTGGGGCCATTACACTGTATAGAGCGCTGTGTCGGGCCATTATACAGTATTGAGCACTATGTGAGGCCATTTTACAGTATGGAGCATCATGTGAGGCCGTTATACAGTTTGGAGCATCATGTTGGGCCATTATACAGTTTGGAGGATCATTCAGGGCCATTTCATAGTATGGAGTACCATGTGGGGCCATTATACAGTATGGAGCACTATGTGGGGCCATAATACAGTATGGAGCATGATGTGGGGCCATTATACTGTATAGCGCGCTGTGTCGGGCCATTATACAATATAGAGCATCATCTGGGGCCATTATGTAGTATGGAGCATCATGTGGGGCCATTAAACTGCATGGAGCACTATGCAAGGCCATTATACAGTATGGGGAATCATAAACAGCCATTATATGGTATGGAGCATCATGTGGGGTCATTTTACTGTATGGAACACTATGTGGGGCCATTTTACAGTATAACGCATCATGTGGGGTCATTATTCTGTATGGAGCACTATGTGGGGCCATTACACCATATGGCGCATAATGTGGGGCCATTATACTGTATGGAGCACTATGTGGAGTCATTATACAATATGGAGCATCATATGGGGCCATTATACAGTTTGGAGCATCATGCGGCGCCATTAAACTGTATGGAGTACTACGTGGTGCCATTATACTGTATGGAGCATCATGTACAGCCATTATACAGTATGGAGCATCGTGTGGGGCAATTTTACTGTATGCAGCATCATGTAGGGTCATTATTCTGTATGGAGCACTATGTGGGGCCATTATACAGTATGGAGCATCATGTGGGGCCATTATACTGTATAGAGCGCTTTGTCAGGCCATTATACAGTATTGAGCACTATGTGAGGCCATTTTACAGTATGGAGCATCATGTGGGGCTATTATACCGTTTGGAGCACCATCCTGGGCCATTATACTGTATGAAGCACCATGTGAGGTCATATACTGTATGGACCATTATGTGGGGCCATTGTACAGTATGGAGCATCATGTGGGGTCATTATACAGTAAGGGGCATTATGTTGGACTCATTACACAGTATGGAGCACTATGAGGGGCCATTATACAGTATTGAGCATCATGTGGGGCCATTATACAGTATGGAACATCATATAGGGCCATTATACAGTATGGAGCATCATGTGGGGCCATTATACAGTTTGGATAACTATGTGGGGCCATTATACTGTATGGAGGACTATATGTGGGGCCCATTATACTGTATGGAGGACTATATGTGGGGCCCATTAGACTGTATGGAGGACTTTTTGTGCCCAATATACTGTATAGAGAACTGTGTAGGGCCATTAGCTTAAGTTCACATGAAGCATTTTTGATGCATTTTCGTGGCGGTTTTCCCAACGCAAAACGCTGCGAGAACGCTTGTTAATAGGTCTGCCAGGTATAGCAATGCGAATCTAGATATTCTGTGCACATGATGCGGAAATTTCCGCTCAATTTGCATTGCGGTAAAAACCACAGCATAGACCATGGTTTGGGCATTTCCGCCACGAATTCGCGCCCATTGACTTGCATTAAATCGCAGCAAACCCGCAGGTATAATATCTATACCTGCAGATATGCTGCGTTTCAATGAAAGTCAATGGGCGCAGATTTGCACCGGAAATGCGCTGCGAGTGGTACCCAGGTCGGGAGAGGAGGACTACATCTCCTCTCATCCGACCGCCGCTCTCGCTGATAACAGCGAGAGGGGCGTGGAAGGGAGGAGCAGTAGTCTTGCCCTGCCCAGCCCACGTGCCCGCTGTTAAAAAAAGTGAAAATAAAAAAAATAAACCTCTATACTCACCTGTCCGGCGGCCCCCGGTGCGATCCTCTCCTCCCGGCGGTATACTGCGGGGAGTGGGCTCGCTCCCCGCAGTATACTGTGCTTCCAGGACCTGCGCTGACATCACTAATCAGCTGAGCGGTCTCATGATCATCAGCTGATCGGTGACACCCGCAATCAGCTGATCGGTCACATGACCAATTAGCTGATGCTCACCTGACCCTGGGAACATTCGCAAGCTCACTGGGGCTAATCAGCTGCAACATGTATACTGTGATTTTACAACCCTGTCATTATACAGTGCTGTCTTCTATAGCAGTGACATCAGTGATGGCTGATGTCACTGGTGTAGAAGTGACCCGGATCGTCGTGGGACAATCGTTGGCGGTACGTGGACTACGTTGTTGACGGCGGCCAGGTGAGGGATAAGGTTGTTTGTTATTTTACGTTTTTTTCAGAAGATCGATGACTTCGCGGACAGAGTGTAATAAAATAATTAAAAAAAATTGTATTCTGGCCGTGTCTTTTAGTGAAAAAGCGGCAACCATTTTACTACGCGGTTATTAATGGGGGCGTCTTATAGACACCCTCCATTACTAACTTTGGCTTCTCGTCAGCCGCCAATTCAAGGCTGAGGTGAACCCCAACCCCATTACCCCACTCTCCACCTCTACAGGGCAGTGGGAAGAGCGGAGGCTAACCACAATATTTGGCGCATCTTATGGCTGCGCCATTTTTGGGACTCCTGAGGGGTGATATTAATAGCCGCGGAGGGGGCTAGTATCCATGGCCCCTTCCCTGGCTATTAATATCAGCCCGCAGCTGTCTAGTTTAGCCTGGTTAGATTTTATAGGGGGACCCCACGTCAATTTTTTATGGGGCCCCCTGTAATTTAGCCAGTAAAGGCTAAACAAACAGCTGTGGGCTGATATTAATAGCCAGGGAAACATTGTTGGCTAATGGCCCCTTCCTCAGCTACTAATATCAGCCCCCAGAGGTTGGCTTTCCCTCCGCTGGTTATAAAAATGATGTGGGAGCCCACTCCATTTTTTTTTACATTTTAGGCTCTGTGCCCATGATCCGGACATAGCAGCGCTTTGGACACATATTTTTTGCAGCGTACAAAATGTTGCATTCTATTGAACGCAGGTAAATACACATGTGTTCACTGAACCATGCGTATTTTCCACATTCTATACATTCTAGTGGTCAAATTTCTGTTGCGGAGACTGGTGACTCCACAAGAGAATTTGACATGCTGCCGCCCTGAAAGACGCGCTGCATGTCCGCGGGAGATCCGCAGCCTCAGATGCACGCATAATGGACATGGTATTTCTAGAGATCCCATCCACTATGCTGTAACATCTGGACGCTGAGGGTTTGACATCGTATAAACATGCAGCGTCAAACCTGCAGCGGCTCCTGATCGTGGCCATGTACCCAAACTCACCCACAGCATGTAAATTTCTGTAGCTGACACGCTAGTCTCCGCTGCAGATTTTGACCGATTGAAGTGTCATTATATGTGGTGGATTCACATGTACCGACAACAAAACACCGCATTTTGGACGAAAAATGCTCTGCATCCAAAGCGCTGCTGAGAGCTTATCAGGGGGCATAGCGGCTAACGAGCCAGCCGTGAGCTGTTATTTAATGGCCAGGGACCATGTTTGCAAATGGCACCTCCCCAGGCTAAATATACCAGTTCACAGCAGCCGCATAAATTACATGAATAGAAATGCTAATGAAGATTGGGTGAAAGGGACTAGCTGACACCCAGCTCTTTTGTTTGGTTATGACAAGGTATCAATCAGACATTTTCATGACCAAAACTAATTAAAGTAAAGTAAAGAGTTAAATATACAGACATACACAGAGCAAGCACTTTATTTAAAATACAACAGACACATTCTTTAATCATTTAAATTAACCAATAACTTTATTTAGCTCCAAAAAGCATTCATTGATGTACAAAAACGCTTCAAAAATCGCACCAAAAAACAAGTCAAAAACGCATCAAAAACGCCCAGCGTTTTTCCTGCCGAGGAGATGCAGAAACGCTCAGGAAATTTCTGCATCAAATCCTGATTGTGCTCACATACCCTTATACTGTATTTAGGGCTGTGTGGGGATTACATTTAAAGTATCATGCTATGATGGTGTCACCATTCTTTGCTGGGGGAATTGAGGGAGAGGGGTACAGTAGGGTCATCATACTGTGCGTGTGGAGGAATTCACGGTGGGGGTGTCATATTGTGTTTGGGGGCACTTTTGTTTACATCATACTATATTCTGTTTTATTCAAGGTTTTTTATTTATTTATTTTTATTTATTTTACTCACTTATATAGCGCCATTAATTCCATAGCACTTTACAGACATTATCGGCACTGTCCGCATTGGAGCTCACAATCTAAGTTCCCTATCAGTATGTCTTTGGAATGTGGGAGGAAACCAGAGAACCCAGAGGAAACCCTCGTAAATACGGGGAAAACATTCAAACTCCTTGCAGATCTTGTCCTTGGTGGGATTTGAATCCAGGACCCCAGCGCTGCAAGACTGCAGTGCTAATTACTGAGCCGCTGTGCTGCCCATTAATCCTTTGTTATTACATATTTAAATTAGGCCTTATGCTTTCTACTGCTGCTACATAACATATTATATTATTCCACTATAATTCCAAAAGTTAATCGTTTTAATTGATAAGGAAAAACTTCCTCAATCTTAGACATTTTTTAAAGAATAACAAGGTTGGCCCGTGACTTTATCCAAGCTTTTAACTTTGCCTCTGTGTATTTGTGTTTGACATTCCTGGCTTAAAGGGTTATTCTCATCATGATAAAGAAATACAGTTGCAAAGAGGTTGTAAAAACAAATAACTTTGCAATTTTACTTTTGATTAAAAATCCTCTCCATTCTCAAGAACAGACCTCCACTGCAATCGGTGGCTAGTATCTTAGGCTTGGAGTGCAGTGCTTACAAGCTCTTAGCTATAGACTCTATAGCGTGCTAATGTAGGAGTTGTTTTTCTAAACTAAAATCAAAGTATTCAGGTTAAATTGCCGTGTTGGCACTTTTCGATAAATAAGTGGGTTTTGGATTGCAATTTGGGCACAAGGTCTCTAAAAGGTTCGTCATCACTGCTATAGGTTATAAAACTGTGAAAAGAGGGTATATGAGACATCATACTGTGTATGGGGGCTATAGAGGCATTATAATGTGTATAGACAGATATGGGGAAATTTTACTGTGTATAGGGGCTATCTGGGCATCATACTGTGAATAGCGGACTATGGGCCATCATACTCTATAGAGGGGTGTGACAAAGTCACTGGCAAAGTGCTGGAGGTGAGGTATGTTTCACTGAGGCTATTGGCTTAAGTGATTTGAAACCCAGAAGTTTTGCTCCAGCACACTAACTGGTGCAAGGGGTTAAGCAGCCATTTTAAAAGGGTTGGGTTTTTGTGAACGACCATAGAGCGTGTGGGAGGTCCTTCACCAGGGTGTGGCCTGGGGTTTAAACAGATGGCCTGCTGAGGCATTAGTTGTTCAGGTGTCTGCAGAAGCTAACTCCAGAGATGAGCTCTTGGTCTTCTTTGTTATACTGAACAGTGTGGTTTTTGCTAACCCGGAGCGGGTGGATCCCCGCCAACTTATGGACTGTGCTATACATTTTCTTTTTGTTTACCCATTAAGACAGAAAGGCTGTGTTTGTTTTGATGAACCTTACAGTAGTATATGCTGTGTCTTAATAAACCATTGAGAAATTTAAAGAAACAGCGTCCCTGTGTCTACCTCCGTGTGCATCTGAGTAAGCAAATTACAACAGGAGCTATGGGTCATCATACTGCGTTTAGGTGCTTATGGGCCATCATACTTTATAAAGGGGCTTCAAATTTCTTATGCCGGTGATTACATTTCATCTCATCCATGACAGCACTAACACCCAGTGCTGTGTTTGGTAAGAGAGGAATAAATAGGTGAGTGATAGCCAGCTATTAATGGGTGGAGGAGGCTGGACTTTTTTTCTTTTTTTTTCATCAGCACTAGTGTTGGGCGAGCACTAAAATGCTCGGGTGCTCGAAGCTCGGGCCGAGCTCGCCGTGATACTCGGGTGCTCGACCCGAGCAACGAGCCCAATGTTAGTCTATGGGAGACTCGAGCATTTTTGCGGTGGCACCCCCGGCAGTCTTTTAAAAGCCTAACAAGTGCCCAAAACGATAGTGACAGTGCTCAAATGACATGGGGACAGCATGGGGATCGCCCCAGCAAGCATTTCTGACCCCCAGGTCACTGCTGTCAACAACGTGGTCAGAGGTATTAAGCCACTTTTACGGGCTCACAATAAAACGTTCAAAAACGAAAGTGAAACTTTTTTCCTGTGAAATATGTTAAGGAACATCCTTTCCAGGGAAAAGACTTGTGTATAAGTTAAAATAAATGACCAAAAACAAAAGTACTCCTCCACACCTTCGGCAATGTTCACAAGTAGCATTTTTTATGCGTTTTTGCACTTTTGTATTGCTTTCAACTATGACAAATGCATTCACCGTGAAATGTCATTTTAACATTTTACAACCTTATCTGGCCATGTGCTGTGTGACACATGCATAAAGTGCTGAAAAGACAAGGGAACAGCATGAGGAAGACCCCTGGAAGCATCTCTGACTCACAGGTCACTGTCTAAAAGTGTGCCCATCATAAGTGATCCTTACCGCATCAGAAGATGCAGACTTGCAACTATCCCCATGCAAGTTCTAGTCCCAGGGCAGTGTTCAATTGTACCTCCCCCATTCCTTACAATACAAGCTCAAGTATGCAGCCTGCCACCCACCCACCCCCAGGCTGCAATACCATACTGCTTGCTTGCACTTTAAATTGGGCCTTTTAGGCATGTGGAGGCAGAATCTGGCCACCACGCCATGGCTGTGTCGGCGGCCTGGTATCCATACTCAGTCCCCAGCCGCCTGGTGGCCGGGTGTCCCCGCTTGCTCCCCAGCCTCCAGGGGGTGGCCGGGTGTCCATACTCGGTCCCCAGCCACCCCTATTTGTCCTGGTAACCTTTCCCACACTTTTCTTAGCCTGGCCTGCTTTAGGGCAGCATTGGCCGAGCCCACCGGACTATCAGACTCCTCCGGTGGGCCCTGGCTTCTCCATCAGGGGAGTTGAGAGTGCCAAGGTGAGGAGCATGATGAGGATGATAGAAGTTAGCATCTGCTTTGTTTTGTTGTAATGCAAGCGCATGTATGTAGTAGCGGCTAGGCCTGAGGTGGTCAGCGTTTTGGCGCATATCCTACCTCCTCCGAGGATTGCTGGATGTTTTCCTGCTACTATCCAAGTTCTATGACTCCCGTTAAAACAAAGCTTCAGGTGATAAATGATGGATGAGGTAGTGGCAAAGGAGAAAGAGCAGGAGGAACAGGGACCATTCACATCAATTTCAGGCCAGTTAACCAGATATGTCTTGTAGGATATGTTTCTGTAACAAAAGGAGCTGTTTGGCTACACAGTTATAGGGCATACAGTGAGTGCAATGCCTACCAAAAATTTCAAACCACTCCAATGCCCCTTGGAAATGACATGGAGGTCAGAGGGCGTTAACTAAACCTTTTTTTCCATTTATAGCAACTGGGTCTCCCGTGCACTGTTGGCCTAAGCAGTGAATGGAAGGCTTTCCAAAAATTATGAGGAACTGCAATGCCCCTTACAAGAGCCATGTGTGGCACCCCAGGGGTCTGGTCACCACAGTAATAGAGATATTACGTCGGAGAGCAAGTGGGAGGTTTCCTGGTCAGGATCCCTTAAACATGCAACATCCTCCTGCCCCAATCCTGGGAGGGGAGAATTCTGCCCTTATAAACTGGATCTGGGGCGGGGTTGAGTGAGTCAGAGAACAGTCAGAGTCAGAGTGAGAGCAAGGGAAAGTAACAGCAAGGAGCTCTGTAGGAGCTAGGAGCTAAAGACCAGGGGCTGGAAGCTGAGCAGAGCTCGCCCTGGCGGAAGACAATAGGAACCGGACACAGGAGTCAGAAGCTGTGAGGACTTATATATCCAGCAGCAGAAACCAGCCGGCAGGGGATTTCAGGTCCTCTGGCCATAGAAGCCCGGAGGCTCAGTCATAAGCAAGGGACCAGCACCACCGTCGTGGAGTGGAGGCTAACAGAAGGCCCCAAGTCACCAGCCATACGGGTGAGCACTACACGGTACACTCAGGGACGTGGGCTACTTCTACCCGCTTACAGCAAGGTAGCCAGGAAGAGTGCAGACAGACGGGGAGGCGTACAACTCCACCTGGCCAGGGGAACTCCTGCTTGCTCACAGACTGACCAGTCCTTTTATGCTAGCCAGTACTCCCGGGAGGGTCTACCTTATAATCATCAGTAAAGACCCTGAACTGCACTGCAAAGACTCTGAGTCATTCCTGCTGCGCTCGTGCACCATCAACCCCATCATCCACACTCACTGCCCTGAGGCTATACTCCTCCCGAGGGGAGTTATCCCATTCTATGCTGTGCACACAACACCAGCCTCAGCGGTCTGCCTCACAGCGGTGGTACTCCCTGACCGCAATCCACGGGTGGCGCAGTCGGACAATTAACCTCAAAACCTAAGAAAGACTGCCACTGGTTTGACCAGCCTGAGCCACGGGACCGGGTCACCGCCACGGAGACTACAGTCCCCAGAGACCCGGCACCGGGTATCCCACACACGTGTACACATGGCCCAGGGGGCGCGTCACATGCAGTACAGCATATTACAAACATAAGTCCCATTATTGGGGAGTGGGTGTCCCATGGTATTTGCTTATGCTTTCCAAGCAAAAGTTGCCAAAAATTAGGACGGAGCAACTTGCAATGCCCCTTACAAGAGCCATGCAGTACAGCATATTACAAACATAAGTCCCATTATTGGGGAGTGGGTGTCCCATAGTATTTGCTTATGCTTTCCCAGCAAAAGCTGCCAAAAATTAGGACGGAGCAACTTGCAATGTCCCTTACAAGAGCCATGCAGTACAGCATATTGCAAACATAAGTCCCATTATTGGGGAGTGGGTGTCCCATAGTATTTGCTTATGCTTTCCCAGCAAAAGCTGCCAAAAATTAGGACGGAGCAACTTGCAATGCCCCTTACAAGAGCCATGCAGTACAGCATATTACAAACATAAGTCCCATTATTGGGGAGTGGGTGTCCCATAGTATTTGCTTTTGCTTTCCCAGCAAAAGCTGCCAAAAATTAGGACGGAGCAACTTGCAATGCCCCTTACAAGAGCCATGCAGTACAGCATATTACAAACATAAGTGCCATTATTGGGGAGTGGGTGTCCCATGGTATTTGCTTATGCTTTCCAAGCAAAAGCTGCCAAAAATTGGGACGGAGCAACTTGCAATGCCCCTTACAAGAGCCATGCAGTACAGCATATTACAAACATAAATCCCATTATTGGGGAGTGGGTGTCCCATTGTATTTGCTTATGCTTTCCCAGCAAAAGCTGCCAAAAATTAGGATGGAGCAACTTGCAATGCCCCTTACAAGAGCCATGCAGTACAGCATATTGCAAACATAAGTCCCATTATTGGGGAGTGGGTGTCCCATAGTATTTGCTTATGCTTTCCCAGCAAAAGCTGCCAAAAATTAGGACGGAGCAACTTGCAATGCCCCTTACAAGAGCCATGCAGTACAGCATATTACAAACATAAGTCCCATTATTGGGGAGTGGGTGTCCCATAGTATTTGCTTATGCTTTCCCACCAAATGCTGCCAAAAATTAGGACGGAGCAACTTGCAATGCCCCTTACAAGAGCCATTCAGTACAGCATATTACAAACATAGGTCCCATTATTGGGGAGTGGGTGTCCCATGGTATTTGCTTATGCTTTCCAAGCAAAAGCTGCCAAAAATTAGGACGGAGCAACTTGCAATGCCCCTTACAAGAGCCATGCAGTACAGCATATTACAAACATAAGTCCCATTATTGGGGAGTGGGTGTCCCATAGTATTTGCTTATGCCTTGCAAGCAAAAGCTGCCAAAAATAAGGATGGAGGAACTTGCAATGCTGGCACCCTGGTGGTATAGTGGTGGTGGAGGCTGAGGATAAGGAGAAGAAGATTAAACAGCCGAAACGAGGAAGCGTATACCCATGTGTGGGTGTGAAGCGGTGCATGTGAATACACCTCCCGAAATAACACAGTGGATTTGACTTTATGTTACTCTGCTGTCATTTGGTGGTGATGAGAAGACTGGCCCAATCCAGCCCTTGTTCATTTTGATAAGGGTCAGCTTGTCAGCATTGTCAGTTGACAGGCGAGTGCGCTTATCAGTTATAATTCCCCCAGCGGCACTAAAAACACGCTCCGATAACACGCTAGCGGCAGGGCAGGCCAGGACCTCCAAGGCCTACAGAGCGAGTTCATTCCAAGTGTCCAGCTTGGATACCCAATAATTAAAAGGCACAGAGGAATCAAGGAGGACGCTGGTACGATCGGCAAGGTACTCCCTCACCATCTTTTGAAACTTTCCACTGCTTGTGAGAGTACCCCGCGCCTCAGGGCCTGTAAGCTGGGCGGGTGTCAGAAAACTGTCCCAGAACGTTGACAGTGTTCCCCTGCCTCTGCTGGATTGGAGTTGCATCTCTCTCACCAGTACGCCTTGGTTGGGCAACGAACTGTGACCTCTGCCACTAGCGTCTTCAGATGGGAATTTTTTTAAGAGTTCTGCAGCAAGGGCCTTCTGGTATTGCCCCATTTTTGTAGACCTCTCCACCTCAGGAATAAGAGAGTGAAAGTTCTCCTTGTAGCGGGGGTCTACAAGTGTCACCAACCAGTAATGACTGTCACCCAACATTTTGACAACGCGAGGGTCACGGTTAAGGCAGCATAACATAAAGTCAGCCATGCGTGCCAGACTGGTAATGGGCAAGATTTCCGTGTCCTCACCAAGATGACGACTGACCATGCTCTCCTCCTCCTCTTCCTCCTCCCCCCTGTCCTCAGGCCACCCACGCTGAACCGACGGTATGACACTTGTACAGGTACTACCGTCTACAACGCATGATAGCAGCTCCTGTTCTTCCTCCTCCTCCTCCTCCTCTCCCTCATTGTCCCCCAATGCACCGAGATCAGATGAGGCTGGGCTGTGTGTAATCGCCCGCTACGGCTTCTTGATCCATCTCATCATACTCTGGCTGCAATGCCTCCTCTTTAATTCTCTGCAGAGAGCATTGCAAAAGACAGACAAGTGGGATGCTGACACTATTGATGGCGTCATCGCCACTCACCATCTTGGTGGCCTCCTCAAAGTTTGTCAGGATGGTACATATGTCAGACATCCAAATCCACTCCTGAGGTCTTATGTGTGGAGTCTGACCTGAATATCGACGGCCTTGTTGCAGCTGGTACTCCACAACTGCTCTCTTCTGCTCACAAATCCTTTGCAACATGTGGAGGGTAGAGTTCCAACGTGTGGGGACATCACACACCAGTCGGTGTGCCGGAAGCTGCAAACGTTGTTGCAACATAGCAAGGGCGGCGGAAGCTGTAGCCGATTTGCGAAAATGAGCTGACAGGCGGCGTACTTTCACGAGCAGATCTGGCAACTCGGGGTACGATTTAAGAAACCGCTGAACCACGAGGTTAAGCACATGAGCCAGGCATGGTACGTGTGTGATCTCACCTCGCCTCAGAGCCGCCACCAGGTTACGGCCATTGTCACACATGACCATGCCGGGATGTAGGTTCAGCGGTCTCAGCCACAGATCTGCCTGCTCTTTCACAGCTGTCCACAACTCACAAGCAGTGTGAGGTTTATCACCTAAGCTTATGAGTTTCAGCACAGCCTGTTGCCGCTTGGCGGAGGCAGTACTGCAATGCTTCCAGCTTGTAACTGATGTGGTGATATCTGAGATGGAGGCTGAACATGAGGAGAAGGAGGAGGATGCGCAGGAGCTGTACACTGTGGGGGCAACTCTGACTGACATAGGGCCCGCAATCCTCGGTGTGGGGAGGATGTGTTCCGTCCCAAGGTCCGACTGGGTCCCGGCTTCCACTATGTTTACCCAGTGTGCCGTCAGAGAGATGTACCGTCCCTGGCCACAAGCACTTGTCCACGTGTCCGTTGTCAGGTGGACTCTCCCAGTAACTGCGTTGTTGAGGGCACGGCAGATGCTTTGGGACACGTGCTTGTGTAGTGCGGGATGGCACACCGGGCAAAATAGTGTCGGCTGGGGACCAAGTACCGAGGGACGGCCACCGCCATAAGATTGCGGAAGGATTCCGTCTCCACCAGCCTAAAAGGCAGCATTTCCAATGCAAGCAGTCATGAAATGTGCGAATTTAGGACTGTGGCCTGTGGGGCGTTAGCTGCGAATTTCCGCTTTCGTTCAAAGGTCTGGGATATGGACAATTGAACGCTGCGGTGGGACGTGGACGTGGACGTTGATGCTGTTTCTTGAGAAACTGCCATAACAAGTGAAGACTGAGAGGGGGGGGCATCTTTACATGCAGTATGGACAGGGGATTGCCTTGCACACAGAACAGGGGGTTCTATTGCACGCACAACAGTGGAAGAAGCAGTGGTGACACCCGCTGACACTGGTCGTGGACCCTGGGTTTCGCCCCACAAAGTCGGGTGCTTTGCTGCCATGTGCCTGATCATGCTGGTGGTGGTCAGGCTGGTAGTTTTGTCACCCCTGCTGATGCTGGCATGGCAGGTGGAACATATGGCCTTTTTGGGGTTATCAGCAGAGTCTTTAAAAAAATTCCAGACTCTGGAAGACTTACCGCTTGTACTGGCAACGTCCCTCGTGTTGGTGTTACAGGGAACGGTTGCCTGCCTTCTGTCTGCGGCCACCACACTGCTTCTTCCTGCCTGTTGGGGTACTCTGCCTCCCTCCCCCTGTGTGCTGCTGGCCTCACTCTGCATGTCCTCCTTCCACGTTGGGTCAGTTACTAGATCATCCACCACTTCCTCCTCTTCCACTTGCGCACCACGATCCTCCTCCTCACTTCCTGGCAATTGTGTCTCGTCATCGTCCACCTCTTGTGACAGATTGCCAACGTCGACTTCCTGTGGCCGTGGCTGTTCAAATATTTGGGCATCGCAACATGGGATCTCCTCTTCCACCACTTCAAGCGTATCAGGCGAGGGGCCCAAATATGGAAATGGACCAGTGTCCAAGTGTGGGATCACTTGCTGTCTGACGACACTCGGCATGGTGGGAGGAAGGAGCATCAGGGTGAGGAGGAGTATGCGGTCGAGACTCACGGCTACTAAGAGTTGACCGTGTGGAAGACAGACGGGAGGTGGTGGTGCCCAGGTAACAGGAAGTATTGTCTGCTATCCAATTAATAACCTGTTCACACTGATCAGTTCTCAATACTGGTGTTGTTCTGTGCTTCCCTAGTAATTCGGTCAAGAAGTTGGTTGTGGCACATTTTCACCTTGGCCACGGCCCCGTCCTCTGCACGAACCATCACCAGAATGTCCACTTCCACGTCCCTTGCCACGCGCCTTGCCCATTGTAAATGAAGTAAAATAGCTTACACTTGCACTATCAATGGAAAAAGGGTAATAAAGAGTAGATTAGAACTGTGGAAGAGGAAAACCACAGTTATTGTTTACTGGGGTATACCACACTTTTTTAAATAGAGATATTTGCGGCTGAACAGTGAGCGACACACTCAAACTGCTTTTTTTTTAGATACCAAAGGCCCAAAACTGGATAGTACAGCGATTTGACCCATGGAACTGCGAAACCACACTGGGATGTCGGGCCTACACAAGACTATTTTCAACAGATATATTTTTGTGTCACAACAGTCAGGAGACACTACTGTTTTTCTTTACGGAAAAAACTACCAAAAGCTGAATAATAGAGATTTTTTACCGTGGGATGGCAAAACCACAGTTATTGTTTACTGGGGTATACCACACTTTTTTAAATAGAGATATTTGCGGCTGAACAGTGAGCGACACACTCAAACTGTTTTTTTTTTTTTAGATACAAATCGCCCAAAATGGATAATACAGAGGTTTGAACCGTGGAAGTGCAAAACAACACTTCTGTTTCTCTAGCCTACACCAGACTATTTTCAACAGTTATATTTGTGTCTGAAAAATCAGAGACACGCTTTTTTTTTTTGGGGGGGGGGGAGGACACACCAAAAGGTTAATAAGACGGGTATTTGTACAGTGTGAAGGAGGGAAAAAAAAGGAGGATTGAGATGGAAAAAAAAGTATTTTTCCTGGCCCCCGACACCTGGTGCTAAGTCCAGCAATTTCAGCAACAGGAGCACACAGGACTGTAATGCAGCGTTTGCTGGTATAACCACTGTGTCTCCTATACAGCCTGCCTGCCTGGTATCTGGGATGGATATTAGTCCTGAAAAGGACTGTTTGTTTGTTCTGGCAGCCTTTACAGACCCTACACTAACTATTTCGCAGTTTATATCTCTCCCTAAATCAGCAGCGCTGTCCCTACACTGTCTAATCCGGAGCGACTGTGTCCAAGATGGTGGCGCCCCGTTTTAAATACTCGAGGTGACGCTGTGCGGCGAGCCAATCACTGTAATGCCCACAACCAACATGGCTGCAGCATTACAGTGACTGGCTGGCAATCCCTGCATGTTCATTGGCTCTGTAAAGAGCGCCAAACATGCAGGGCGGAGACCCGAGCTCCCGCCCGAGGAACCCGGAAATGCTCGGTGCTCGCCGAACATCCCGAGTAGCAACACTAGTAAATAGACATAAAAATACAGTGCTCAAAACAATAAAGGGAATACTCAAATAACACATCCTAGATCTGAATGAATGAAATATTCTCATTGAATACTTTGTTCTGTACAAAGTTGAATGTGCTGACAACAAAATCACACAAAAATCATCAATGGAAATCAAATTTATTAACCAATGGAGGCCTGGATTTGGAGTCACCCCCAAAATTAAAGTGGAAAAACACACTATAGGCTGATCCAACTTTGATGTAATGTCCTTAAAACAAATCAAAATGAGGCTCAGTATTGTGTGTGGCCTCCACGTGCCTGTATGACCTCCCTACAACGCCTGGGCATTCTCCTGATGAGGTTAAGGATGGTCTCCTGTGGGATCTCCTCCCAGACCTGGACTAAAGCATCCGCCAACTCCTGGACAGTTTGTGGTGCAACGTGACGTTGGTGGATGGAGCGAGACATGATGTCCCAGATGTGCTCAATCGGATTCAGGTCTGGGGAACGGGCGGGCCAGTCCATAGCTTCAATGCCTTCATCTTGGAGGAACTGCTGACACACTCCAGCCACATGAGGTCTGGCATTGTCCTGCATTAGAAGGAAGCCAGGGCCAACCGCACCAGCATATGGTCTTACAAGGGTTCTGAGGATCTCATCTCGGTGCCTAATGGCAGTCAGGCTACCTCTGGCGAGCATATGGAGTGCTGTGCAGCCCTCCAAAGAAATGCCAGCCCACATCATTATTGACCCACTGCCAAACCAGTCATGCTGAAGGATGTTGCAGGCAGCAGATCGCTCTCCACGGCGTCTCCAGACTCTGTCAAGTCTGTCACATGTGCTCAGTGTGAACCTGCTTTCATCTGTGAAGAGCACAGGGCGCCAGTGGCGACTTTGCCAATCCTGGTGTTTTGTGGCAAATGCCAATTGTCTTGCACGGTGTTGGGCTGTGAGCACAACCCTCATCTGTGGACGTCGGGCCCTCATACCACCCTCATGGAGTCGGTTTCTAACCATTTGCACAGACACATGCACATTTGTGGCCTGCTGGAGGTCATTTTGCAGGGCTCTGGCAGTGCTCCTCCTGTTCCTCCTTGCACAAAGGCAGAGGTAGTGGTCCTGCTGTTGGGTTTTTGGCCTCCTATGGCCCCCTCCATGTCTCCTGGTGTACTGGCCTGTCTCCTGGTAGCGCCTCCAGCCTCTGGACACTACACTGACAGACACAGCAAACCTTCTTGCCACAGCTCACATTGATGTGCCATCCTAGATGAGCTGCAGTACCTGAGCAACTTCTGTGGGTTGTAGAGTCCATCTCATGCTACCACAAGTGTGAAAGCACAACCAACATTCAAAAGTGACCAAAACATCAGCCAGAAAGCATTGGTACTGAGATGTGGTCTGTGGTCCCCACCTGCAGAACCACTCCTTTGAGTGTGACTTGATAATTGCCAATAATTTCCATCTATTGTCTATTCCATTTGCACAACAGCATGTGAAATTGATTGTCAATCAGTGTTGCTTCCTAAGTGGACAGTTTGAATTCACAGAAGTTTAATTTACTTGGAGTTATATTCTGTTGTTTAAGTGTTCCCTTTATTTTTTGAGCAGTGTACATGATGCCTATAAAGTCTTACTTTAACCCCTTACCAACATGTGCTTTACAGATACGTCATATGTTGGCTACCTGACCTTGGCTGTTAGAGACAGATAATGGCTGATTATCGCAGCCATCATCTTCCGGGAAAGATGCAGGATCGGCTTGCGAGCAGATGATGGCTGTGATGATCAGTCATTATCTGCCTCTAAAAGCCAAGGGTGGAGCAGAGCTGTTAACCTGTTAAATGCCACTGTCAATCTCTGACAGCAGCATTTACTGCTCGCCCTCAGGGGGGGTGCACCATTCTATGACCGTGCGGGGTCTGCTGACAGTTCTCCTGTGAAAGTCCGTGCCTGGCGTTCATAGGGGTCTGTGATTTTCACTACACAAAGCAATACTGTAGTTTTGCTATATATTGCACAAACGATTAGATGATTGCAGGTTCAAGTCCCCTAAGAGGGCTAATAAATACAGTAGAAAGTGAAAAAGAAAAACGTTTTTAAAAATATGAAAAAAGTAAAAACATAAATTTTCAATTCACCCCCCTTTATTCCCATTGAAAATAAAGGAATAAAAATAAAAAATGAACATATTTGTTATCCCTACAAACATAAAAGTCTAATCTATAAAAATATTACATTAATTAATTTGATTGGTAAACGTAATGAGAAAAAAATCTAAACATCAGAATGCCTTTTTTTTTATGTCACAAGACTGCAATCAGAACATCATATCTCTCCCAAAAGACAAAAATAGAAAATGCTTCGGTTCTCGGAACATGGCGACACAAGCAAACTTTTTTTTTTTTACAAATTTGCAAATTTATTTTTGCCACTTAAAAAAAGACACTACATGTTTGGTATCTTTGTTACTGTAGTGACCTGGAGAATCATATTGTCAGGTCATTTTTACTGTATAGTGAACATGGTAAATAAAAACCAAAAAAATAATTGTGGAATTTAACTTTTTTTCGCAGATTTGCCGGACCTGGAATTTTTTTCCTGCTTACTGTTATATTACATTATAAGATTGATGGAGTCGTTCAAAAGTACAACTCGTCCAGCAAAAAACAAGCCCTCTTATGGCTATATCGATGGAAAAATAAAAGAGTTATGGCCTTTGGAAGAAGAGGAAAAAACAAAAACAGAAAATAGCCATATCAGGAAGGCGATAAAGGGAATCTGTCAGTAGGATCATCCCCCCTAAGCCGTCTATATGTGTATGTCGGTCATAAGCTGGATAACATGGCACCTTGATATCTGTAATCCAGTGTCTTATTCCAGAGAAATCCACGTTTTTCTGATATGTAGATGAGCTGTTCAGGACTATGGGCCGGACACTGATCTGTATGAGGATCTCCCTCCAGAGAATATTATGCATGAAGGGGCATTACCTGTGTGAGACATGGAAGTAACACAGGACAATAGAGCTGTCTCCTCACAGACACATTGTTGCTTCTCTGAGCTCTGCTGTATTGTAACAATATTACAACCCTGTCTGCCTGTGAGATGGAAGCCGGAGCTGAGAGGAACCTGCAGATGTGTCCGTCCAATGGATGATTTTATATCAATATCATTTTATCAAGCTATAGCAACTAAAGGAGAATAACTGAGCCATCTTCTATCCCTGATCCTCCGGGGCCGTGTCCTTAGGCTGCTCTGCATTATTACCCTGTGATACACCCCCCTTGGTAGAGACCAGAAGAATTAGCACTACATAAAAAGGCCCAAATCTCTGGAACCGTGTGACACATTTACAAAGAACAAAATACGGACTACTCAGGGGAGCGGCGAGGATGCAATAAGAGCAAAACCTGACTCCTTGTCACCTGGTTCATGACCTCTTTAAATGGAATAAAAATGCATCATGAGAAACTGCTCATAGTAAATTTCTCTACTGTATATGAGCAGTTCAAGGCAATATTTAAAGAAGCACTCCTCCCATCAAAGTTTTGATCCTCTTAACATATTGCAATCATCATATTGTACAGCACTGTGTACTTACAATTGCTCATTTTGCCTGTCTACACAGCTAATTCTTCTCTTTTCTCTGCTCTATGTAGAAACAGGAAGTCTCTTGTCCCTGCATTTATCATTCCCTCCAACAAGTGCGCTGCGTCCAATCCACAGCATTTACTGACCGTGAGCATGCACCCTTAGGCTGCTCTGCATTATTACCCTGTGATACACCCCCCTCGGTAGAGACCAGAAGAATTAGCACTAAATAAAAAGACCCAAATCTCTGAAAGTGTGTGACACATTTACAAAGAACAAAATACGGACTACTGAGGAGAGCGGCGAGGAGACAATAAGAGCAAAACCTGACTCCTTGTCACCTGGTTCATCACCTCTTTAAATGGAATAAAAATGCATCATTGGAAACTGCCCATAGTAAAGGTAATTGCCATTTTTCTACTGTATATGAGCAGTTCAAGGCAATATTTAAAGACGCACTCCTCCCATCAAAGTTTTGATCCTCTTAACATATTGCAATCATCATATTGTACAGCACTGTGTACTTACAATTGCTCTTTTTGTCTTTCCACCCAGCTAATTCTTCTCTTTTCCATTAGGTCTATGATGTGATTAAAAACTGACTAGCTGACTCCTTCTAAGCTCTATGTATAAACAGGAGGTCAATTCTCCCTGTATGAGTCATAAGTCCCTGCAAAAGTCCCTGACATGGTGGAGGAGGGAGCAGCTGTGTCAGGAGTTGCAGGGGATGATAAATGCAGGGACAAGAGACTTCCTGTTTCTACACAGAGCAGAGAAAATAGTAGAATTAGCTGGGTAGACAGGCAAAATGAGCAATTCTAAGTACACAGTGCTATATAATATGATGACTGCAATATATTAAGAGGATAAAAACTTTGATGGGAGGAGTGCTTCTTTAATAGAACCATTTCCTTGAACAACATGTCTGCTGGTTATGGCTGATCACCAAAAACTGCATGTATTATTTTCAAGTATATTCAGATTTTATTCTTATCATGCACTAAACAAAATGATTTTCCTTTTGTGTAATCTATAAAATAAGCTTCTGCAATATTCTTCTCATCATTAAAAAACAAACTTTCCATTATATAAATAACATTGCAAAAAGTTGTTATTTGTATCTAAGTAGAAATGAGCAAAGTTTTATATGTCCAGAAAAAGAGTGAAGCTATCATTATGTTCAATCTAATGCATATACCTATAGCACATACAGTGACATGCTATTGGTCAGTTACTGGTCACATGACCTGTGCCATGCATGTGGCCAGGGTAATTCTAATATTCATATTCTGACGGCAGTTGGAAGGTGATTGTGGCAGTTGGAGACTGGCGATGGAGAAGGAGATGATGTCTGCTAGACCAGAGCAGAGCGATTTTATGGAGGACGAGGAGGTTATTTTTATCTTGGACTCATCGGACGATGAGGACAACACTTCAATCAAGATTCAACGAAGTAATGAGGAGGTTATTTTTATATTCAACTCATCGGACGATGAGGAGAACACTTCAATCAAGACTCAACGAAGTAATGAGGAGGTTATTATCTTGGACTCATCGGACGATGAGGAGAAGACTTCTATCAAGACTCAAAGAAGCAAGCGGAGAAGAATATTTTCAAGCTCCGTGAAGTCCACCGATGCACAGAGTCATCATGTGAAGGAGGACGTGAAGGAGAAGAGGCAAGCCAAGAAAAGAAACCTGGATTCTGCCTTGGAAGAAATACAGCCACCGGTCAAGATCCAGAAGAAAGACCCTCATGAAGACCAGGGATACTCAGGTAGATATACTGTGTGTGTATATATATACGGTATATATCTGTATCCATGGCACATATGGAAAGTCACACACACTAAACCTGTTCTCTAGCTTAACTTTCATTACTTTTGTTGGTGAGGAGAATAATAGAAATATTATATTATACTGTATAATGTGAAAAACATAAAAAAAATGCAAATATTTCTTGAAATTTCCATGATTTGCCATTAAACATATGAGACAAAATTGATCGCAGCATCTCACCAAGAACATCACCATTTTATTTTGACCATATGCAATAATAATATGCTAAATAGGAGCTCCTCATTCCCTTCCCTTCGCATTTCATTACTGTTTAAGTCCTTATCATTTTTTATTAATGTTCAGTAAAATGTTAACAAATATTATAAATGTGTGATTCTTATTTTCTCTAAGAATGTCGGGTTTAATTGTTTTATTTAATAAAGAATATACCAAAAAATGTTTGTCATATGTGATTTATAGATAGAGCTTGGGCTGCTGAAATCATGAAATGATCGGTTTTCCTATTTCTTTTCACCCAATTTATATCTGGATGACATATATCTCAGCTATCTTACCTCCAAGAGCCATAACCTTTACTTTTCGTTTTCATACCCCTACATTGCTTTTTTCTGGACAAGTTGTAGGTGTAAATTTATCAGAAGATCGGGAAAATATCTAAGTGGGGTGAAATTATGAGAAAAAGATTTTAGTTGCACCATGTTTTTTTTAGTTTTTCTTTTACAGTGTGCGATAAAAATGGCCTGATTGATTCTACAGGTCAATAAGATTATGGGAACCCCAAATTTTTTGTTTGGTTTATTATATATTTTACTGTTTTTAGAAATTTTTAACTTTTTTTTATTGGTTTGTGTTGCCGTTTTCTGAGACCCATAACTTGTTTTTTTCCCCAGTGATGGAGCTGTCTGAGGGATTGATTCTTTTGCAGGGAGGGACTGCAGGAGGTATCATTTTGGGACACATACAAGTTTTGGATTTTGGATCACTGTTATTCTATTTTAGGGGAGAACTGAACCATTTCAGATTGGTGGAAGGAGTTTGATTTAGTCTTTTTTTTCTTATTTTTAATAAATATTTATTTAAACTATTATTTTTTTCCCTTAAAGATCTAGGAACTGCATTCACTCAATCACTTGTGTGACACACTGTAATATTTTAGTATAGTCACATTATCGTCAAATTAACAGTCTCCTATGAAGATCTAAAGAAGTGCCGACATGATGGACATGGGGGCCTTCAGTAGCTAACAGCATTTGTGGCCGCCAGTGCACCAGTCGTCTTCTCAGAGGGGTTTCAATCACTGCCGCCGGGAATGACAGAACCTGCGTGAGATTTCGGACAGGGGAGGCAGGTCCCACAGTGTCACACAGTTTACATAGAGAGATTAGTGTATGATGGGTATAACGTTTGTGTCTTTTCATATAGCTTGTGTATGAGGTGTAATGTATGTAGATGTTTTATAATGTTTATGTTTTGTTTATGATCATTGGGTACAAAAATATATAACTTATTCTATTTATTGTACATGGGGTGTATGTGTGAGACTGGAATATATGTGTATAAGGTACACAATGTTATTCTGTAAATATATATCAGAAGATATATTAGTGCTACTAGGCCAGTTTTGTAGCATAATTTTCTTAAAGAAATGGCAATTGACACAATTATTTATTAAAGGGGTTAAAAAAAATAAGAAAATAATCCTTAAGCCAAATTCAGACATCCATGTGTCACTCCAAGAAAACAGACTGTGATGTATGGACTGACCGTACTTATCCTGACCCAAACTAAACAGTCTCATATATTAACACATTAACCGGCGCCATTTAGGTGAAGACTACTCATGGGGATAGCTCACATACCAATAGAACATATACAAAGAAAAGCAAATGGAGCAAAAAAAATCCCCTAATAAATTTAAAAATGGATTATAATAAAAAATATTTAAATCTTTATTAGTACAATATTAAAATCAGTTACAAAAATACAAAAAGTGCTAAATAGTATTATTTGGTGAGTACACAAGAATAATGTGACACGTGCAAGTCAGGGCATAATATTCAAAAAGGATGTAATGTTAATGCATGGGTAATGAGGCTTGAGAAGCGGGGGATTATGATTAATAATAACTATGTAAAAGTAGCCATCCCCATAGAATAAACTGTGCCCCTTACTGAGCAGTGGAATAGCTAACATAAGTTAGTCCCTGGAGTGTCATAAAAGACTAACACTGCTCAGAAAGTATGAAGTCCCATATTGGGGCCATCCTTACCCATGAGATGTCAAAGCCCGACTGTCCTGTAAAATTGCCCCGATCCGCATTTCGCATGGATTGCTTCTTCAAGGGACCTGTGTATCAATCTCATCTGCTCTTTATAAACCCCCTAGACTAATAATCCCCAGGTGTGTGTGAAAGCGCTTCTAATCGGCGCATGCGGGCGGGATATCTGGCAACACCCACGTCACCTCCGACAGATATTAGGGCACAGTACGTTCCAGGAAGAATACTTCCTGAGACGTCATATGGAACGCACGGTCCTTTACAGATGCCGGGAAGTGACGGGGATCAGAGGGACTCCACCTGCGCATGCACACCCGGCGCAATAACATTACAAGTGAGTATGACACATAAATAAGGGGAATAGTAAGACAACCCTTTTCAAAGTGCACTCCCATCCCTTATCTGAAAACCTAACACTTACAATATCTAAATATATCAATTCAATTACGAATAAATTGTTTGCAGAATAAATACAGCCATAGAATTATTTAGAACATAGATAATTATAAGCAAAACAATATCCGATGATTTTTCATACCGACATCTGGATGATAATAGATTATGCTATCCAGCGTTCAAGGCTTATTTGCATTTAAGAGGAGGGGAGTCAGCACTCAAGCTTGGATGGTGGATGATATTACCGGGGGGAAAAGCACGACTAAAATAAAAAACAAAAAACATACACAATTAATACAAAAGACAAAAATAAGAAGTACAAGGTTAAAAGTTGAAATTCCAGAGAGCATAATCACAAAGCATGTAAGTGAGTCATATCCCAAGAACGGATATCACAAAAGGGACTAATAGTATGCTTGAGCATATCTGTGCAGGCACGTACCCACATATGTGCATCTATACACCTGCAAATGCATACAAGGGTATACACAATTGCGTACAGGTGTTACAAAAATGGAGAGAAGCTTAGCTTCTCATTCAATCCACTGGGAGTCATTGTCCCCAACTTGACTATCCATTTGCATTCCAGGCTTGCCAAAGCCCTCTTATGGTCACTCCCCCGGATGCCCATATGTAAGCGGTCAATGCTCACACTCATACAGGTACATATCCCTCCTCTATTTTTCCAATGTCCACCGCGTTCCCCCCATTAGCTCTGTGTCCTCAGATTGAGATTTTCTGCAAATTGGTTACGGAGGATCTCAAAGTGTTATCAAAATGCAGTAGAGATAATCTTACAAGGAAACAGAGAAAACCATTGGATGATCTTAGATCAATTACTGATGTTGTTTTTAAAGCTGCAGATAAGGGGGGCAACGTGGTAGTCTAGTCAATGGAGATTTATGAGCGGGAGGCCTTTAGACAATTAAGGGACAAGGAGGCTTATAAATCCTTATCAAGTAATCTCCAACCTGTTTTTTCTAGGGAAATTTTTCTTATTTTGGATGATGCCTTGATACAAGGCATCATTCCAAAAAAGGTTTTTGACGGACTGATGGTTGAACATCCTGTTATTCCAGCATTTTATTTACTGACAAAGGTCCATAAGAATTCTACTGTTCCACCGGGGCATCCTATTGTCTCTGGCATAGGAGGGCTATGCGATCCCATTTGTAAATTTATTGAATACTACCTGCACCCGTTGGTTAAGACGCTGTCCTCCTATGTCAGAGACACTACAGACGTCCTGAGAAGGCTTGTTGGTCTCTCAATGGAACCTGATATGTTGCTTGTAACAGCAGAAGTGGAGTCACTCTGCACTTGCATATGCCATCAACAAGGCCTAGAGGCAGTGGAATTGTATCTGACTATGAGCAACTTGGAGACGTCTTTGTGCACCCTGATTTTGGAATTATTACGGTTCATTCTGACTCACAACTATTTTATTTTTAACGACAGGTTTTTCATTCAAACAAGAGGCACTGCGAATGCTACGCAAATCTCTTTCTCGGTTATATGGAGAGAGAGATTTTCGGGGGTGGTGCAAGCGCCGCTTCCCAGGCTGGTACCGCTATATTGATGACTTGTTCATCATATGGCAGGGCAGTGCTAGTGATCTGCGGTCTTTCATGACCAGCTTGAATGATAATCATTACAACATCAAATTGACCTACAAAGTTGATGCGAGTCAGATTGACTTTTTGGATATCCAAATCAGGGTGCACACTGATGAAAAAATTACGTCTGATGTTTTCTGTACAGAGACGTCGGTAAATGCTCTGCTCCATGCTACGTCGGCCCACACACCATCCACTATATGGGCCATTCCGGTGGGTCAGTTTTTCAGAATGCGGCGTATATGTTCCACTGAGGAAATGTTTGAGTATCAGGCCAATGATTTACGGTCCAGGTTTATTGCAAGAGGTTATAGCAATAGATGCATAAAAAGGAGTTATAATCGGACTAAGAATACTACCCACATACAACTTCTGGCAGATCCGGGTATTCATAGAAGAAATAAGAAATCGGAATCAGTGGTCAGATTCATTTCCACGTACAACAATCAGTGGGAGGGTATGTGTCGCATTGTTCAAAAACACTGGTCAATTCTAAAAACAGAACCAACGATTGGTGCATCTGTACCGGATCGTCCATTATTAACAGCAAGAAGCAGAAACATTAAAGATCTAATAGTGAGGAGTCACTATGTCCCAAAAGTGTCATCTCTGCCCTTTAATATGGGCGTACTGAAGCGAGGATGTTTTCCATGTGGCTCATGCTTAGCCTGTCGAAATGTGGTCAGGGCTACCACATTTCTCTCGGCTGATGGTAAACAGGAGTATAAAATCCTCAACTATATATCATGCAGCATGGACCATGTGGTATATCATGCCACGTGTCCTTGTGACATGATATATATAGGACTGATATCACGCGAATTGCATGTACGCGTAAGGGAACGCGTTGCAGACATATGTTCTGCAATTAATGCAACTGATGTTTCATCTCTTAAGACTATGTCTTGACATTTTAGACTATGTCATGGTTCAGACCCCGATGGCCTTAAAGTTCGAGGCATTGACCGCTTACATATGGGCATCTGGGGGGGTGACCACAAATGGGTATTGGCACGCCTGGAATGTAGATGGATAGTCAAGTTGGGGACAACGACTCCCAGTAGATTGAATGAGAAGCTAAGCTTCTCTCCATTTTTGTAACACCTGTACGCAATTTTGTATACCCTTATATGCATTTGCAGGTGTATATGTGTACTTATGTGGGTACGTGCCTGCACAGATATGCTCATGCATACTATTAGTCCCTTTTGTGATATCCGTTCTTGGGATATGACTCACTTACATGCTTTGTGATTATGCTCTCTGGAATTTCAACTTTTAACCTTGTACTTCTTATTTTTGTCTTTCTTTTTGTGTATTAATTGTGTATGTTTTTTGTTGTTTATTTCAGTAGTGCTTTTCTCCCCGGTAATATCATCCACCATCCAAGCTTGAGTGCTGACTCCCCTCCTCTTGAATGCAAATAAGCCTTGAACGCTGGATAGCATAATCTATTATCATCCCGGATGTCGGCATGAAAAATCACTGGATATTGTTTTGCTTATAATTATCTATGTTCTAAATAATTCTATGGCTGTATTTATTCTGCAAACAATTTATTCATAATTGAATTGATATATTTAGATATCGTAGGTGTTAGGTTTTCAGATAAGGGATGGGAGTGCACTTTGAAGAGGGTTTTCTTACTATTTCCCTTATTTTTGTGTCATACTCACTTGTAATGTTATTGCGCCGGGTGTGCATGCGCAGGTGGAGTCCCTCTGATCCCCGTCACTTCCCAGCATCTGTACAGGACCGTGCGTTCCATATGACGTCTCAGGAAGTATTCTTCCTGGAACGTACTGCGCCCTAATATCTGCCGGAGGTGATGTGGGTGTTGCCAGATATCCCTCCCGCACGCGCCGATTAGAAGCGTTTTCACACACACTTGGGGATTGTTAGTCTAGGGGGTTTATAAAGAGCAGATGAGATTGATACACAGGTCCCTTGAAGAAGCAATCCAAGCGAAATGTGCATCGGGGCAATTTGACAGGACAGTCGGGCTTTGACATCTCATGGGTGAGGATGGCCCCAATATGGGACTTCATACTTTCTGAGCAGTGTTAGTCTTTTATGACACTCCAGGGACTAATTTATGTTAGCTCTTCCACTGCTCAGTATGGGGCACAGTTTATTCTATGGGGATGGCTACTTTTAGATAGTTATTATTAATCATAATCCCCCTCTTTTCAAGCCTCATTACCCATGCATTAACATCACATCCTTTTTGACTATTATGCCCTGACTTGCACGTGTCACATTATTCTTGTGTACTCGCCATATAATACTATTTATCATTTTTTGTATTTTTGTAACTGAAATATTGTACTAATAAAGATTTAAATACTTTTTATTATAATCCATTTTGAAATGCTTTAGGGGATTTTTCTGCTCCATTTGCTTTTCTTTGTATATGGTCTCATATATGTCTACAAGGCTGTGGAATTTGGGCCAGGAGAGCTGCGGCCAGTCCGGGCAACTCTTGCAGAGCTGAGTTTAGGTCCATTTACACTGCACAATTATCATGACTGAGCATTGCTAGGAACGCTTGTATCACTATAATCATGCAGTGTGAACAGGCTGCCGATCACAGAGATCATCGTTCTCAGCAGCACCTAATCCTATATAAAAAGGACTCGCACTGCTGGGAACAATGGCAGCCTATGTGCACTGGTCTATCACAGGTCGTTCCGTGCACATCTGAATTATGGTTATCAAGTTCTTTTTCCCCAGTGCGCAGCTGCCTGCTTATGATTGGTCAGCATCCATCAGAAGGAAGAAGACTCTGACCAATGAAATCTCTCTGATCAAGCCCATTTGGCCAAATGCTTTGATTGCTAACATCTCTGCAACAGAGAGGCAAAATTAATATATGTATGTATGTATATATATATACAGGGTGGGCCATTTATATGAATACACCTAAATAAAATGGGAATGGTTGGTGATATCAACTTCCTGTTTGTGGCACATCAGTATATGGGAGGGGGAAAACTTCCAGATGGGTGGTGACCATGTCAGCCATTTTGAAGTTGGCCATTTTGGATCCAACTTTATTTTTTTCAATGGGAAAAGGGTCATGTGACACATCAAACTCATTGAGAATTTCATAAGAAAAACAATGGTGTGCTTGGTTTTAATGTAACTTTATTCTTTCATGAGTTATTTACAAGTTTATGTCCACTTATAAAATGTGTTCAAAGTGCTGCCCATTATGTTGGATTGTCAATGCAACCCTCTTCTCCCACTCTTGACACACTGATAGCAACATCGCAGAAGAAATGCTAGCAGAGGCTTCCAGTATCCATTGTTTCAGATGTGGCACATCTCGTATTTTCACAGCATAGACAATTGCCTTCAGATGACCCCAAAGATAAAAGTCTAAGGGGGTCAGATTGGGAGACCTTGGCGGCCATTCAACTGGCCCACGACGACCAATCCACTTTGCAGAAAACTGTTCATGTAGGAATGCTCGAACCTGACGCCCATAATGTGGTGGTGCACCATCTTGTTGGAAAAACTCAGGGAACGTGCCATCTTCAGTGCATAAAGAGGGCAACACATCATCATGTAGCAATTTCAGATATCCAGTGGCATTGAGGTTTCCATTGATGAGGAATGGCCCCACTATCTTTGTACCCCATATATCACACCATACCATCAATTTTTGTGTTCCAACAGTCTTGGAGGGATCTATCCACTGTGGGTTAGTGTCAGACGAATAGCGGTGGTTTTGTTTGTTAACTTCACCATTCACAAAAAGTTTGCTTCATCATTGTACTGTGTAAACTGAGGGTCCTGTTCCAATTTTTGTTTTGCCCATTCTGCAAATTCAGTTCGCCGATCTGGGTCATCCTCGTTGAGATGCTGCAGCAGCTGGATTTTGTAAGGGTGCTATTTGTGAGTAGCTAATATCCGCCAAAGGGATGTTCGACTGATGCCACTCTCCAGTGACATGCGGCAAGTGCTACGCTGTGGGCTCTTGCTGAATGAAGCTAGGACAGCCATTGATGTTTCTTCATTAGTGACAGTTTTCTTGCGTCCACATTTTGGCAAATCCAACACTGAACCTGTTTTACGAAATTGAGTAAGCAGTTTGCTAACTGTAGCATGGGAGATGGGTGGTCTTGGAGGGTGTCTTGCATTGAAATCTGCTGCAATGACCCGGGTACTGCGGTCACCAGACATCAACACAATTTCTATCCACTCCTCATGTATTAACCACTGCGACATGTCAATGGCTGTAAATAAAGAGAAACTTGATAGCAACTCATGAAAGAATAAAGTTCCGTTAAAACAAAGCAAACCATTGTTTTTCTTATGAAATTCTCCATAAGTTTGATGTGTCATATGACTCCCTTCTCATTGTAAAAAATAAAGTTGGACCCAAAATGGTTGACTTCAAAATGGCCGCCATGGTCACCACCCATCTGAAAAAGTTTTCCCCCTCCCATATACTAATGTGCCACAAACAGGAAGTTGATATCACCAACCATTCCCATTTTATTTAGGTGCATCCATATAAATGGCCCACCCTGTGTATATATGTATATATATATATATATATATATATATATATATATATATATATATATATATATATACCCACACACATACAGTGGCATGTAAAAGTCTGGCACCCCTGTTCAAAATTATTGTTATTGTGAACAGTTAAGTAAGTTGGAGGTTAAATGATCTTTAAAAAGCTGAATTTGAAAAGAGACTGGTCTCAACAAATGGATGATGATCCTAAACACACATCAAAATCTACAATAGACTGACTTGGCGCAAGCTGAAGGTTTTACAATGGCCTACACAGTCTCCTGATCTGAACATCATTGAAAATCTGTGGCTAGACCTCAGAATAGCAGTGCATGCAAGACGACCCAGGAATCTCACAGAACTGGAAGAATTTTCCAAGGAAGAATGGATGAAAATCCCTCAAACAAGAATTGGAAGACTCTTGGCTGGCTACAACAAGTGTTTACAAGCTGTGATACTTTCAAAGGGGTTGCTACTAGGTATTATCTATGCAGGGTGCCCAAACTTTTGCATTGGCCCATTTTCCTTTTTGTAATTTTTAAAATGTAAAAAATAGCAATATATATATAAATATATATTTTTTGCCTAGAAAATAAAGCAAATGTGTCATCTTTAACGTCAGGCCTTTTAGAGATCACTTCATCTTCAACTTGCTTAACTGTTCACAACAACAGTCATTTTGAACAGGGGTGCGCAATCTTTTACATGTAATTGTATTTAGTATATGAATATATGAAAGATTTATTCTGCTATACAGCCACTATTACATCGTGTGTCCATTTCAAGAGGAAACATTTGGTAAAAGGTCCCCTTTAATTTATTGGGAACCTGTCATCTGATTCATGCTGCCCAGATCACAGCAGTCATGCAGCCAAGTATTTTTCCTCTGCAAGGCTCTGGCATTTTAGAGAAGATGTACTCTAACACAGTGTTCCCCAACTCCGGTCATCACAGCCACCAATAGGTCATGTTTTTAGGATTTTCTTAGTATTGCCCAGGTAATAATTCCATCACCTGTGCAATATTAAGGAAATCCTAAAACATGACCTGTTGGTAGGTCAACTGGTGACCATAACAAAAGATGAGACTAGTCTGACACCACACCCAGATGGCTTTTTCCAGTGCTGCTAGAGGTGATTGACTGGTCTCTCCCTCGTGTGTGTAGATAGGTAGCAGCAGGCCCGGACTGGCAAGTTGCAGAGGCGGGCAGATGCCCAGTGGGCCGGCGGCTGTGACCTACAAAGTGGGCTGCTGGCCCTTTAAAACTTCTGAATTAAGGTCCTGTGTGCATGCACTCTTTCGCTTGCACATGGTGACAAGGGCCGGGAAAGCCCTTGTCAGCGTGTGGCTGCAACTGCGTCCCTAGTCAGCGTGCTCGCAGCTGCGGCCCCTGTCAGCGTGCTCGCAGCTGCGGCCCCTGTCAGCATGCACGCAGCAGCGGTCCCTGTCAGTGTGTGCGCGGCCCCTGTCAGTGTGCACTGCAGTGGCGGCCCTTGTGCTGTGTGCAAGCATGACAGCACTCGCACACAGGGCCTTAATTCAGCAGTTTGAAAGGGCCGCTGCAGCGTGTTCAGGGCTCTTAGAACATTGGGCTCTACTCACTAACCCCAGGAATCTGCTCCTCTGAATGTCTGACCCACTACAGCTTTTCATTCACTGGGTGCGTGCCAAGAACAGCCGTCCAGGAACAGCAACCACCTTCTTTGACGACTTCACTACCTGGCTGCTTCATTTCCTTTCCGCTGACATCCCCACTATCATCATGTGTGACTTCAACATCCCCATTGACACTTTCCACTCATCTGTCTCCAAGTTTCTATCCCTCATTTCCTTCTTTGGCCTTGCTCAATGGTCTTCAGCCCTCACTCACAAAGATGGCCACACACTTGACCTCATCTTCACCCGCCTCTGTTCCCTATCTAACCTCTCTAGCTCACTTCTCCCTCTTTCTGACCACAACCTACTCACATTCTCTTCCCTCTCCTCTCCAGGTGCACAAGCCCCACCCCACAAACTTGCATACCCTCGCAGAAATCTCAAACACCTTGACCTACACTCACTCTCTGAATCCCTTCTCCCTCTTACAGACATAAGTTCCTTACACAATGCAGATGCTGCTGCCACTTTATATAACACAACAGCCGTAGCTCTAAATTCTTCGCTCCCTCACACATACCACAGCTCGCCCACTCAACCAACAATCCTGGCACACCAACCTGACTAAAGAACTGCGAAGGGCCTCCAGGGTTGCTGAGCGGAAATGGAAAAGGTCCCATTCCAGCGAGCACTTCATTGAATTCAAACAGTCCCTCACTACCTTCAAGTCCACACTCACTACAGCAAAAAAAACATACTTCTCATCTCTCATATCCTCCCTGTCTAACAACCCTAAACAGCTATTCAAAACTTTCAATTCTCTCCTCCGTCCCCCAGCACCTCCTCCCTCTCCTCTCATCTCAGCCGAAGACTTTGCCTCATTCTTCAAGCAGAAGATTGACACCATTAGACAAAGCTTTTGCCTAAAGTCCCCACAGCCCCTCCTCATAATTACTCAACCATCCTCCTCCAAAACCAGCTTCTCCACCATTACGGACGATCACCTCTCCTCTTTACTTTCCAAATCACACCTCACCACCTGCGAACTTAATCCAATCCCGTCCCACCTCATCCCTAACCTCACTACAGTCTTCATCTCAACCCTAACCCACCTTTTCAACCTGTCACTAACTGGTGTCTTCTCCTCATGCTTCAAACATGCCTCGATCACACCCATTCTCAAAAAACCCTCCCTTGATCCATCCTCTCTGTCTAGCTATCGCCCCATATCACTTTTCCCTCCTCCTGGACCTGTTATCTGCCTTTGACACAGTGGACCATTCCCTCTTACTACAGACTCTCTCTTCTCTTGGCATTAAAGATTTGGCCCTATCTTGGATCTCCTCGTACTTAACAGACAGGACATTCAGCGTCTCCCACTCACACACCACCTCCTCATCTCGCCCCCTATCTGTCGGTGTCCCCCAACGTTCAGTCCTAGGACCCCTGCTCTTCACAATCTACACCTTTGGCCTGGGACAACTCATAGAGTCCGATGGCTTTCAGTATCACCTCTATGCTGATGACACACAGATCTACCTCTCTGGATCCGATATCTCCTCCCTACTAACCAAAATCCCACAATGTCTGTCCGCTATCTCATCCTTCTTCTATGACAGATTTCTAAAATTTAACATGGACAAAACTGAATTCAGCAACTTTCCGCCATCTCACACAACCCCCCCCAACTGACCTATCCATCAAAGTCAATGGCTGCCCACTCTCCACAGTCCTGCAAGCCCGCTGCCTTGGTGTAACCCTGGACTCTAACCTCTCCTTTAAACACATATCCAAGCCCTTTCCACTTCCTGCTGACTCCAACTCAAAAATATCACCCGGATCCGCACATTCCTCAACCACGAATCTGCAAAAACACTAGTGCACGCCCTCATCATTTCCCGCCTCGACTACTGCAACCTCTTGCTCTGTGGCCTCCCTTCTATCACTCTCGCACGCCTCCAATCTATCCTAAACTCTGCTGCCCAACTAAACCACCTGTCTCCCTGCTATTCCCCGGCCTCTCCTCTCTGTCAATCCTGTCACTGTCTCCCCATTGCCCAGAAACTCCAGTTCAAAACCCTAACCATGGTATACAAAGCCATCCACAACCTGTCTCCCCATACATCTGTGACCTAGTCTCCCGGCACTTACCTACATGCAACCTCCTATCCTCTCAAGATCTTCTTCTCTACTCCCCTCTTATCTCCTCTTCCCACAATCGCATACAAGATTTCTCTCGCGCATCCCCCCTACTCTGGAACTCTCTACCCCAACACATCAGACTCTTGCCTACCATGGAAACCTTCAAAAGGAACCTGAAGACCCACCTCTTCCGACAAGCCTACAACCTGCAGTAACCCTCGCTCCACCATTCTCTGCACGGCCAACTCTGCCCTCACCTACTGTATCCTCACCCATCCCCTGTAGATTGTGAGCCCTCATGGTCAGGGACCTCGCCGACTTGTATTGTTCAAAATTTATTGTAATTGTTTGTGCTATGTATATCCCTTTCACATGAAAAGCACCATGGAATGAATGGCGCTATAATAATAAATTATAACAATAATAATAATAGTATAATGGTGTCTTAATTATAATGTAGAGTTGTGTATATATAGTGTAGAGATGTTTATATAGTATGGTGCTGTGTATATACTATAGTATATAGTGTGGAATCCACATTATATACATGGGCATATCTCTGCATTAAATAGTATATACACAGCTCTTTTGCACAGTATAGAGAGTGGAGCTGTGTATATAATTGATTGTAGTATATATTGTGGAGCTGTATATGCTATGTTGAAAAAAGCAGAGGGCTCTTTATTAGCCCACGTGGCAATGTTTTGGATCCATAACAGAACGTTTCTGTGCTGTGGAACCGAAATGTTACCACATGGGCTAATAAAGAGTCCTCCGCTTAAGATTTGGTGTTGCTCAGTTTTATATATACAGTATATATACTACCTGCGTGGTGCAAATCTAAGTATCTGTATATATACACTGCACAGTACCACTTCTCCTGTCCTGTGTATATATACTGCACAGTACCACTTCTCCTGTCCTGTGTATATATACTGCACAGTACCACTTCTCCTCTCCTGTGTATGTTGTAACAGAGTCACTGGTAGGATCTATGAGGGGAGGTTTGTGTCACACAGATTGATAGCCTGTGTGAACTGAAACCAATTAACTTTCTGCCAGCATGTTATATGCTGGAGGGTTAACTCATTTAAAAGGGTGTTCTTTTATGGGAATGACGTAGAGATGGGAGGGAAGTCATTCCCCCTATCTCGCCTCAGGGTATGGCTGAGCAAGTTTTAAATGCTCAGTCAGCTTTGTTTCTGTGGAGTGTGTGTGGTCTGGAGAGTGAAGTCTCCAGGCTATGTTTGGGTGAAACCAGAGAGCAACACCAGAGGACTGGTGTTGCTGAAGACTTCACTGTGCTGCTTGCAGCAGCAGAGCCTCGCTCACTATTGGACTCTGTCATACCTTATCTTTTGTTTTCCTGTTAACCCCAAGAGGGACTGTTTACTTTTTATGGGACGCTGCTGGAGTTTATGCCACACAATAAACCCGAAGACAGTTTACCCAAACCGTGTGTCCTGTGTCTGCCTCCGGAGAGCCGAGCAAGTCGTCTTTCCACAGTATACACTGCACAGTACCACTTCTGTCCTGTATATATAAACTGCACAGTACCACTTCTCCTGTCTTGTATATATACTATAGAGTACCACCCCTCCTGTCCTGTATATATACACTGCACAGTACCACTTCTCCTGTCCTGTATATATACACTGCACAGTACCACTTCTCCTGTCCAGTATATTTATACTACACAGTATCACTTCTCCTGTCCTGTATATATACTGTACAGTACCACCCCTCCTGTCCTGTATATATACACTGCACAGTACCACTTCTCCTGTCCTGTATATATATACTGCACAGTACCACTTCTCCTGTCCTGTATATACAGTATATACTGCACAATACCATTTCTCCTGCCCTGTATATATACACTACACAGTGCCACTTCTGTCCTGTGTATATACACTGTACAGTACCACTTCTCTTGTCCTGTATATATAAACTGCACAGTACCACTCTCCTGTCCTGTATATATGCACTGCACAGTAGCACTTCTCATGTCCTGTATATATACACTGCACAGTACCACTTCTCCTGTCCTGTATATATACACTGCACAGTACCACTTCTCCTGCCCTGTATATATAAACTTCACAGTGCCACTTCTGTCCTGTGTATATACACTGTACAGTACCACTTCTCCTGCACTGTATATATACACTGCACAGTACCATTTCTCCTGCCCTGTATATATACACCGCACAGTACTACTTCTGTCCTGTGTATATACACTGCACTGTACCACTTCTCCTGTCCTATATATATATACTGCACAGTACCACTCCGCCTGTCCTATATATATATACTGCACAGTACCACTCCGCAGGGTCGGCGTCAGCACCCGGCGCACCCGGGCAAATGCCGGGGCCCTGAGCAGGCAGAGGGGCCCACTGGCGGTCGCGCACCCCGCTGGGCTATGGGCGGAGGAGAGCGGTGTCAGCGCCCGCCCTTCTCTGCCGCTTGCTCAGGGCCCCGGCAGCCGGATTCTTACCTCTCCCCGTGCCTCCGCAGATCAGCTGTCTTCCTGCTCTGCGCTCCCTGTGACGTCTCAGGTCAGAGGGCGCGGTGACGTCTTTACACCGCGCCCTCCCCTGAGCCGTCACAGGGAGCGCTGAGCGGGAAGACGCCGACAACGCTGGAGTTCGGAGCCGAGCAGCGAGCGGCGGGCAGCAGGCAGCGGGCAGCAGGTAGCAGGTGAGGAGAAGGGAGGTGAGTATTTGATTTTTTTTTTTTTTTTAATGTATGGAGGCATGGGGCATTATAAAGAGGGGAGGGGGGGCATCCTTCATGGAGCATTATAAAGAGGAGGGGTGACAGCCTGCATGGGGCATTATGAGGTGGGGAACAGCCTGCATGGGGCATTATAAAGAGGGGGGATTCCTGCTTGGGGCATTATAATGAGGAGGGGTGACAGCCTGCATGGGGCATTATAAGGTGGGGACCAGCCTGCATGGGGCATTATAAAGAGGAGGGGTGACAGCCTGCATGGGGCAGTATAAAGAGGAGGGGTGACAGCCTGCATGGAGCATTATAAAGAGGAGGGGTGACAGCCTGCATGGGGCATTATAAAGAGGGGGGGCAGCCTGTATGGGGCATTATGTGGGGGGTAACAGCCTGCATGGAGCATTAAAAGGGGGGGGCCTGTATGGGGCATTATGTGGGGGGGAACAGCCTGCATGGAGCATTATAAAGAGTGGAGGGGGGGCATCCTCCATGGAGCATTATAAAGAGGAGGGGTGACATCCTGCATGGGGCATTATAAAGAGGAGGGGTGACAGCCTGCATGGGGCAGTATAAAGAGATGGGGTGACAGCCTGCATGGGGCATTATAAGGTGGGGAACAGCCTGCATGGGGCATTATAAAGAGGGGGGGATTCCTGCTTGGGGCATTATAATGAGGAGGGGTGACAGCCTGCATGGGGCATTATAAAGAGGAGGGGTGACAGCTTGCATGGGGCAGTATAAAGAGATGGGGTGACAGCCTGCATGGGGCATTATAAGGTGGGGAACAGCCTGCATGGGCCATTATAAAGAGGGGGGGATTCCTGCTTGGGGCATTATAATGAGGAGGGGTGACAGCCTGCATGGGGCATTATAAGGTGGGGACCAGCCTGCATGGGGCATTATAAGGGGGGGACATCCTGCATGGGGCATTATAAAGAGGAGGGGTGACATCCTGCATGGGGCATTATAAAGAGGAGGGGTGACAGCCTGCATGGGGCAGTATAAAGAGGAGGGGTGACAGCCTGCATGGAGCATTATAAAGAGGAGGGGTGACAGCCTGCATGGGGCATTATAAAGAGGGGGGGCAGCCTGTATGGGGCATTATGTGGGGGGTAACAGCCTGCATGAAGCATTAAAAGGGGGGGCCTGTATGGGGCATTATGTGGGGGGGGACAGCCTGCATGGAGCATTATAAAGAGGGGAGGGGGGCATCCTCCATGGAGCATTATAAAGAGGAGGGGTGACATCCTGCATGGGGCATTATAAAGAGGAGGGGTGACAGCCTGCATGGGGCATTATAAAGAGGAGGGGTGACAGCTTGCATGGGGCAGTATAAAGAGGAGGGGTGACAGCCTGCATGGGGCATTATAAGGTGGGGAACAGCCTGCATGGGGCATTATAAAGAGGGGGGGATTCCTGCTTGGGGCATTATAATGAGGAGGGGTGACAGCCTGCATGGGGCATTATAAGGTGGGGACCAGCCTGCATGGGGCATTATAAGGGGGGGACATCCTGCATGGGGCATTATAAAGAGGAGGGGTGACATCCTGCATGTGGCATTATAAAGAGGAGGGGTGACAGCCTGCATGGGGCAGTATAAAGAGGAGGGGTGACAGCCTGCATGGAGCATTATAAAGAGGAGGGGTGACAGCCTGCATGGGGCATTATAAAGAGGGGGGGCAGCCTGTATGGGGCATTATGTGGGGGGTAACAGCCTGCACGGAGCATTAAAAGGGGGGGGCCTGTATGGGGCATTATGTGGGGGGGAACAGCCTGCATGGAGCATTATAAGGGGGGGGGCAGCCTGTATGGGGCATTATGTGGGGGGTAACAGCCTGCATGGAGCATTAAAAGGGGGGGCCTGTATGGGGCATTATGTGGGGGGGAACAGCCTGCGTGGAGCATTATAAGGGGGGGGCAGCCTGTATGGGGCATTATGTGGGGGGTAACAGCCTGCATGGAGCATTAAAAGGGAGGGGCCTGTATGGGGCATTATGTGGGGGGTAACAGCCTGCATGGAGCATTATAAGGGGGGGACAGCCTGTATGGGGCATTATGTGGGGGGTAACAGCCTGCATGGAGCATTATAAGGGGGGGACAGCCTGTATGGGGCATTATGTGGGGGGTAACAGCCTGCATGCAGCATTATATGGGGACCGGTATCCTGTATGGAGCGTTATATGGGGGCCAGTATCCTGTATGGAGCGTTATATGGGGGCCAGTATTCTGTATGGAGCCTTATATGGGGGCCAGTATTCCGTATGGAGCCTTATATGGAAGCCAGTATTCCGTATGGAGCCTTATATGGGGGCCAGTATTCCATATGGGGGCCAGAATTCCGTATGGAGCCTTATATGGGGGCAAGTATTCCGTATGGAGCCTTATATGGGGGCCAGTATTCCTTATGGAGCCTTATATGGGGGCCAGTATTCCTTATGGAGCCTTATATGGGGGCCAGTATTCCGTATGGAGCCTTATATGGGGGCCAGTATTCCGTATGGAGCCTTATATGGGGGCCAGTATTCCGCATGGAGCCTTATATGGGGGTCAGTATTCCGCATGGAGCCTTATATGGGGGTCAGTATTCCGCATGGAGCCTTATATGGGGGTCAGTATTCCGCATGGAGCCTTATATGGGGGTCAGTATTCCGCATGGAGCCTTATATGGGGGTCAGTATTCCGCATGGAGCCTTATATGGGGGTCAGTATTCCGCATGGAGCCTTATATGGGGGCCAGTATTCCGTAAGGGGCCTTATATGGGGGCCAGTATTCCGTATGGGGTCTTATATGGGGGCCAGTATTCCGTATGGGGCCTTATATGGGGGCCAGTATTCCGTATGGGGCCTTATATGGGGGCCAGTATTCCGTATGGGGCCTTATATGGGGGCCAGTATTCCGTATGGGGCCTTATATGGGGGCAAGTATTCCGTATGGGGCCTTATATGGGGGCCAGTATTCCGTATGAAGCGTTATATGGGGGCCAGTATTCCGTATGGGCGTTATATGGGGACCAGTATTCCGTATGAAGCGTTATATGGGGGCCAGTATTCCGTATGGGCGTTATATGGGGGCCACTATTCTGTGTGGAGCGATTCACCGGTTTCTGAGCTATTGTGGAATTTACAATAGATATCACTCATGAAGTGAAATCTTTGCATTGTACTATATATATATATTTCTCCGCCGTATCTCTGCATCATGAATCGTGGTATGTGTTAAAGGGGCCCACTGAGACTCTTTCGCCCGGGGCCCAGAAAAACCTGGAGCCGGCCCTGCCACTCCGCCTGTCCTGTATATATACACTGCACAGTACCACTTCTCCTGTCCTGTATATACACTGTACAGTACCACTTCTCCTGTCCTGTATATATACACTGCACAGTACCACTTCTCCTGCCCTGTATATATAAACTTCACAGTGCCACTTCTGTCCTGTGTATATACACTGTACAGTACCACTTCTCCTGCACTGTATATATACACTGCACAGTACCATTTCTCCTGCCCTGTATATATACACTGCACAGTACTACTTCTGTCCTGTGTATATACACTGCACAGTACCACTTCTCCTGTCCTATATATATATACTGCACAGTACCACTCCGCCTGTCCTATATATATATACTGCACAGTACCACTCCGCCTGTCCTGTATATATACACTGCACAGTACCACTTCTCCTGTCCTGTATATACACTGCACAGTACCACTTCTCCTGTCCTGTATATACACTGCACAGTAACACTCCTCCTGTTCTGTATACACACGGCACAGTACCACTCCTCCTGTCCTATATATATATACTGCACAGTACCACTCCGCCTGTCCTGTATATATACACTGCACAGTACCACTTCTCCTGTCCTGTATATATATACTGCACAGTACCACTCCTCCTGTCCTGTATATATACACTGCACAGTACCACTCCTCCTGTCTTGTATATATACACTGCACAGTACCACTCCTCCTATCCTGTATATATACTTCACAGTACCACTTCTCCTGTCCTGTATATACACTGCACAGCATCACTTTTCCTGTCCTGTATATATACAGTGTACAGTACCACTTCTCCTGTCCTGTATATATATACTGCACAGTACCACTTCTCCTGTCCTGTATATATATACTGCACAGTACCACTCCTCCTGTCTTGTATATATACACTGCACAGTACCACTCCTCCTATCCTGTATATATACTTCACAGTACCACTTCTCCTGTCCTGTATATACACTGCACAGCATCACTTTTCCTGTCCTGTATATATACAGTGTACAGTACCACTTCTCCTGTCCTGTTGTCGGAGAGGCAACATTGGACTTTTGGGAGGGTCAATATTGGTTTATTATTTTTAATATTCCTATGGGAAAAATAAATATTAGAAAACTCGTTTAAATGTATTATCCCAAGTAATCCCCTATCCTGAGAACTTTCCAATCGCTGGGGTCCGACCACTGGGACCCCCATGATCCCGAGAACAGGAGCTCTTAAGAGCACCATGTAAATGGAGCTGTGGTGGATCATTTGCACTGCTGCGCCATTCACATGTGGCTCTTTAAGTAACTCCTTTAAGAGAGTTTTGAAGGGCATGACAAAGTATAGCAAAATTCAGTGATCGGGGGTGGGGAGTGTTAAAGTATGTGGGCTGACAGGGTTTGTGTGGCAGCGCTGCTTTTTTGTCCCAGTCCGGCCCTGGGTAGCAGCCAAAAAATAAATATCTGATAGGAGGTCAATAAATAGTACACTCATATAGAGGTAATACGAAAAACTTTATTGGAAACACAAGTTGGTGTGCAGTGGCAATGTAGGAGACACAATTGATAAAATCAAAATAAAATGGACATATAGAAAATGACATGTGTAGAGGAGAGGCACATATGTATAGAGAGAGGTATAATATATATTGGCCATATAGTCACATGTAAATGACAACTGCTATAAACATAATAGCTGAATGAATAAAATGCTGAAGATGCATAATATAAAATAACATTACCAAAATAAATGGTAACCAAACAGCCCATATAGAAATTAGAGCATATACTAATATACAGTTATATAGAGTATAAAATTAAAAAAAGATTATTATTATTATAAACTTTATTAGAATAAAATGAGTAACACAAGTTAAAATCCAAAATGGAGACTAGGACAGCAGAAATCCCTTTGAACATAAGTGTGATCATAAATACATGCATGAAAAAATGTCAATCAATATACATAAAGAGATCAGTAAGCCCATAAGAGAATACATACAGTACAGACCAAAAGTTTGGACACACCTTCTCATTTAAAGATTTTTCTGTATTTTCTTGACTATGAAAATTGTACATTCACACTGAAGGCATCAAAACTATGACTTAACACATGTGGAATTACAGTTAGGTCCAAAAATATTTGGACAGTGACACAAGTTTTGGCATTTTCGTTGTTTTCCAAAAAGTATTCAAGTTACAGTTATATAATGAGAATGGGCTTAAAGTACAGACTTTAATTTGAGGGTATTCACATCCTAATTGGAGTGAGGGAAAAAGGGTTTAGGAATTACAGCTTTTTAATATGTAGTTGCCTCTTTTTAAAAGGACCAAGAGTAATTGGACAATAATCCCAAAAGCTCCTTAATGGGCTGCATGGGTTATTCCCTCATTAATCCATCATCAATTAAGCAGGTAAAATGTCTAGAACTGAGTCTAGGTGTTGTATCTGCATTTGGCAGATGATGCTGTGAATCCACAACATGCTGTCAAAAGAACTCTCAATAAAAGAAAAATAGAACATCATAAGGCTGAAAAAAATAAGAAATCAATCAGGGAGATAGCAGGAATCTAAGGAGTAACCAAATCAATGGTTTGGTACACTCTGCAAAAAAGAGGGCACTGGTGAGCTTGGGAACTCCAAAAGGCCTGGACATCCACAGAAGACAACATTGGTGGATGATCGCAAAATCCTTTCCATGGTGAAGAAAACTCTTTCACTACATCCACCCAAGTGAAGAATACTGTCCTGGTAGTAGGTGTTTCAGTATCTAAGTCTACCATAAAGAGATGTCTTCATGAGAGCGAATATAAAGGGTTCATCACAAGGTGCAAACTATTAATCAGCCTTATAAATAGAAAGGCCATATTAGACGTTATAAAAAAAAAACATCTAAAGAAGTCAGCCCAGTTTGGTAAAGCATTTTTTGGACAGATGAAACTAAGATCAACCTGTACCAGAATGATGGGAAGAAGAAAGTGTGGAGAAGACTTGAAACGGCTCAAGATCCAAAGCACACCACATGCTCTGTAAAACATGGTGGAGACAGTGTGATAGAATGGGCATGCATGGCTTCCAGTGGCACTGGGTTACTAGTGTTTATTGATGATGTGACCGAAGACAAAAGCAGCCAGATGAATTCTGAAGTGTACAGGACTATACTCTGTGCTCAGATTCAACCAAATGCAGCAAGGATGATTGGACGGTGCTTCACAGTACAGATGGACTGTGACCCAAAACATACTGCAAAAGCAGCCCAGGGGATTTTTAAGGCAAAGAAATGGAATATTCTGCAATGGTTGAGTCAATCGCCAGATCTCAACCACATCAAGCATGCATGTCACATGCTTATGACAAATCTTTAGGCAGAAAGACCCATAAACAAACAACAGAAGTCAGCTGGAGTAAAGGCCTGGCAAAGCATCACAAAGGTCAAAACCCCACATTTGGTGACGTCCATGGCTTCCAGACTTCAGGCAGTCATTGCCAGCAAAGGATTCTCCACAAAGTATTAAAAATGAACATTTTATTTATGGTAAAGATAATTTGTCCAATTACTATTGAGCTCCTAAAATAAGGACACTTTGTAGAAAAATTATTGCAATTCCTAAATGTTTCACAGAATATTTTTGTGCAACCTCTTTAATTAAACTAGAATGTCAACAATTGAATTGCATATCAGTTGTTTAATTTTAAATCAAAAGTAGTGGCATGCAGAGCCCAAATCATGAAGATACGGTCAATGTCCAAATATTTCTGGACCGAACTGTATATACTTAACAAAAAAGTGTGAAACAACTGAAAATATGTCTTATATTCTAGGTTCTTCAAAGTAGCCACCTTTTGCTTTGATGACTGCTTTGCACACTCTTGGCATTCTCTTGATGAGCTTCAAGATGTAGTCACCGGAAATGGTCTTCCAACAATCTTGAAGGAGTTCCCAGAGATGATTAGCACTTGTTGGCCCTTTTGCCATCACTCTGCGGTCCAGCTCACCCCAAACCATCTCGATTGGGCCAAGTCATCTGGCATAGCACCCCATCACTCTCTTTCTTGGTCAAATAGCCCTTACACAGCCTGGAGGTGTGTTTGGGGTCATTGTCCTGTTGAAAAATAAATGATGGTCCAACTAAATGCAAACCGGATGGAATAGCATGCCGCTGCAAGATGCTGTGGTAGCTATGCTGGTTCAGTATGCCTTCAATTTTGAATAAATCCCCAACAGTGTCACCAGCAAAGCACCCCCACACCATCACACCTCCTCCTCCATGCTTCACGGTGGGAACCAGGCATGTAGAGTCCATCCGTTCACCTTTTCTGCATCGCACAAAGACACAGTGGTTGGAACCAAAGATCTCAAATTTGGACTCATCAGACCAAAGCCCAGATTTCCACTGGTCTAATGTCCATTCCTTGTGTTCTTTAGCCCAAACAAGTCTCTTCTGCATGTTGCCTGTCCTTAGCAGTGGTTTCCTAGCAGCTAGTTTACCATGAAGGCCTGCTGCACAAAGTCTCCTCTTAACAGTTGTTGAAGAGATGTGTCTGCTGCTAGAACTCTGTGTGGCATTGACCTGGTCTCTAATCTGAGCTGCTGTTAACCTGCGATTTCTGAGACTGGTGACTCGGATAAACTTATCCTCAGAAGCAGAGGTGACTCTTGGTCTTCCTTTCCTTGGGCGGTCCTCATGTGAGCCAGTTTCTTTGTAGCGCTTGATGGTTTTTGCAACTGCACTTGGGGACACTTTCAAAGTTTTCACAATTTTTCGCACTGACTGACCTTCATTTCTTAAGGTAATGATGGCCACTCGTTTTTCTTTACTTAGCTGCTTTTTTCTTGCCATAATACAAATTCTAACAGTCTATTAAATAGGACTATCAGCTGTGTATCTCCCAGACTTCTGCACAACACAACTGATGGTCCCAACCCCATTTATAAGACAAGAAATCCCACTTATTAAACCTGACAGGGCACACCTGTGAAGTGAAAACCATTTCCGGTGACTACCTCTTGAAGTTCATCAAGATAATGCCAAGAGTGTGCAAAGCAGTCATAAAAGCAAAAGGTGGCTACTTTGAAGAACCTAGAATATAAGACATATTTTCAGTTGTTTCACACTATTTTGTTAAGTATATAATTCCACATGTGTTAATTCATAGGTTTGATGCCTTCAGTGTGAGTGTACAATTTTCAAAGTCATGAAAATACAGAAAAATCTTTAAATGAGAAGGTGTGTCCAAACTTTTGGTCTGTACTGTATATGAGAATTAAATCAATATTAAATGGTGGTGAAATCCATGGAATAGAAAAAAAAGTGCAAGTGCATGATTATACACTGCTCAAAAAAAATAAAGGGAACACTCAAATAACATATCCTAGATCTGAATGAATGAAATATTCTCATTGAATACTTTGTTCTGTACAAAGTTGAATGTGCTGACAACAAAATCACACAAAAATCATTAATGGTAATCAAATTTATTAACCAATGGAGGCCTGGATTTGGAGTCACCCCCAAAATTAAAGTGGAAAAACACACTACAGGCTGATCCAACTTTGATGCAATGTCCTTAAAACAAGTCAAAATGAGGCTCAGTGTTGTGTGTGGCCTCCACGTGCCTGTATGACCTCCCTACAATGCCTGGGCATGCTCCTGATGAGGTTGCGAATGGTCTCCTGTGGGATCTCCTCCCAGACCTGGACTAAAGCATCCGCCAACTCCTGGGCAGTCTGTGGCGCAACGTGACGTTGGTGGATGGAGCGAGACATGATGTCCCAGATGTGCTCAATCGGATTCAGGTCTGGGGAATGGGCGGGCCAGTCCATAGCTTCAATGCCTTCATCTTGCAGGAACTGCTGACACACTCCAGCCACATGAGGTCTGGCATTGTCCTGCATTAGGAGGAACCCAGGGCCAACCGCACAAGCATATGGTCTTACAAGGGGTCTGAGGATCTCATCTCGGTACCTAATGGCAGTTAGGCTACCTCTAGCGAGCACATGGAGGGCTGTGCGGCCCTCCAAAGAAATGCCACCCTACACCATTACTGACCCACTGCCAAACCGGTCATGCTGAAGGATGTTGCAGGCAGCAGATCGCTCTCCATGGCGTCTCCAGACTCTGTCAAGTCTATCACATGTGCTCAGTGTGAACCTGCTTTCATCTGTAAAGAGCACAGGGCGCCAGTGGCGACTTTGCCAATCCTGGTGTTCTGCAGCAAATGCCAAGTGTCCTGAGAGCATCAAGCGTCCTGCACGGTGTTGGACTGTGAGCACAACCCCAATCTGTGGACTTCGGGCCCTCATACCACCCTCATGGAGTCGGTTTCTAACCGTTTGTGCAGACACATGCACATTTGTCGCCTGCTGGAGGTCATTTTGCGGGGCTCTGGCAGTGCTCCTCCTGTTCCTCCTTGCACCAAGGCAGAGGTAGCGGTCTTGCTGCTGGGTTGTTGCCCTCCTACGGCCCACTCCACATCTCCTAGTGTACTGGCTTGTCTCCTGGTAGCGCCTCCAGCCTCTGGACACTACGCTGACAAACACAGCAAACCTTCTTGCCACAGCTCTCATTGATGTGCCATCCTGGATGGGCTGCACTACCTGAACAACTTCTGTGGGTTGTAGAGTCCGTCTCATGGTACCACGAGTGTGAAAGCACAACCAACATTCTAAAGTGACCAAAACCTCAGCCAGAAAGCGTTGGTACTGAGATGTGGTCTGTGGTCCCCACCTGCAGAACCACTCCTTTATTGAGGGTGTCTTGATAATTGCCAATAATTTCCATCTATTGTCTATTCCATTTGCACAACAGCATGTGAAATTGATTGTCAATCAGTGTTGCTTCCTAAGTGGTCAGTTTGATTTCACAGAAATCTGATTTACTTGGAGTTATATTCTGTTGTTTAAGTGTTCCCTTTATTTTTTTGAGCAGTGTATATATAGTGGTCCATGTGGACCTAGGATTAACCCACAATAGAATATTAAAAAACTCCAATAAGATACAAATATTAGTACGACCACTCAAGATGGGCTTCAATAATAAAGACATTAGAGTAGAAGGTAAATGGTATGAGGCAGATGCCCTCTGGTGGTCAGTGTACAAAATAACCATGAATAATGAGTAAGGAATAAATAGTAACCTGTAATAAGGCCTGGAGGGTGAGGGACCAAGACCCTGACGCGTGCTTCGACACCCCCAGGAAGAAACTAACGTGAAATGCGTGTCGGGGTATTGACCACCCTGCAGATGCATCTGTCTCCTACATTGTCACTGCACACCGACTTGTGTTTCCCATAAAGTTTTTTGTATTACCTCTATATGAGTATACTATTTATTGACCTCATATTGGATATTTCTTTTTTGGCTGCTTCAGTGTTAAAACCAATTGGTCTAAGTACCATGTCCCTCAGAGATTTTACTCGAGAATTGAGAATGATAAACAGCCTGTGAAGAGAAAGAAGCAGATTTCTCTGATAAGATATATTACAAAGTTGCTTATTTACATGGGTACTACTGATTTAGGAAATAAAAATGTAAATGACTGTTACTCTTTAAATTATGATTTGGGGTCTCCACTGTCAGTTAGATCTGTCAGTTAAGCTGAGCCAGGTGGGAAAAGCCTCCGCGTGCACTCATGTCTGACTCATTCTCCAAATTCTGTTTTCTCTCACATTTATAAGAGTACAGTTGCTTGTACATAGTCTTCATGTGTGGCCATCTCAAATTCGAGTGACCCTAAAATAAAGCATAAGAACACAGTATAGACTGATAACTGTACTGCAGGAAATAATAAAAAGAATAAAAAAAAGAAAAAGAAAAAGTAGCATCTTTCTTTCACTAACAAATGAATTAATCAATTCAGTGATTGGTTTCTATTATTGTTTTTCATGTCAGTGTGAATATTGTAGCAAATATTGCAAATAATATAATCTTGCCTATTTTGTCACCCTGCTAGGAGGGCCCAGTGGTGCTCAGCCAACCGGCTCCAAAAGCACCATCTCTGATACCATCAAAGAGAGACTAGAGTTCCATCATGTGCTTGGACAGGGAAATTTTGGGAAGGTCGTGCTGGCAAAAAACACCATTACCAGCCGGCAATACGCTGTTAAGATCATCAGCAAGAGAGCCCTGCTAGCTGAAGATGAGGCGGACGTGTTGGTGGAGCACCGAGTCTTACAGCAGGCATCTGGGAGCCCCTTCATTGTCACCGCAGCGTTTGCATTCCAGACCGAGGTATAATTGTTAGCATGTGTCACCACACAGTAGGCAGAAGAAGGCAACTGCCCAGGGTGCCACGCTCATACCACCCTGGGGAGGGGGCACACAAATCTTTATTAATATTGGTGCATTGTGGCACCATTCATCCCCCAATCTAGTGCACTGAATTACAGCACAGTGGTGGCCCGAGCACAAGGAAACCAATGAGGAGTGTCAGTGAGTCTGCTTCCACTCAGCCTTTACTAACTTTTAGCACACTAAGGTCCTGTGCACATTTTGCACATTTGTCGCTTTTTTTCTGTGCAGATTTGTCACAAAGCCGGAAGGGCGTCCTGGTGCCAGCAAAGTGAATGAGAACCCTGAAATCTCATGCACACATTGCTTATTTTTCACTTGGAGATTTGGTGCAGATTATATCTGCTGCATGTCAATTCTTTCAGCGTCTTTGCTGCAGATTTCACTGATAACAATAAGGGGGAAAAATCTGCACCAAAAATACATGTAAAAAATGCATCAAAAATGCGGCAAAAATGTGCTTTTTATTACAGTGCTTTTCCTGCCAAGAGGTGCAGAAATAGTGCAGAATCTTCTGCTCCACATACTTAACGTGTGCACATACCCTAAGTATAATATTGCTAATCACTGTCAGTAAAAACCAGGTGATGGCAGACTGGAGGTGAACAGCGTTACTTTGCTCCTAAGGCCGGGGTCATGCAAGCGTATAACACGGCCGAGTACTATGCAATGTTTTATCAGATAGCACTCGGCCCAATGTTATATTATAGAATAGTGAAGATCTGCAATTATTTTCTTATTCTGATTCAACATGAGAGAACAGTTGCAGTATGCAGTGATTGGCAGCGAGACTCTGCTCACTCACACCCATACAAGTCTATAGGTGCATGTGAAACACTGGACTGCACTCAGATGTCAGCCCAGTGCAGTCCGATATACGCCGAGACAGGCCATAGAGCAGATGAAGAAATTACTTTCTCCATTTCCTCCACTCCTGTGCTGTGATTCTTTCATGTGAGAGGATTGGAGCACAGAGCAATGACACTCGGGTCACGCTCGCAGCAGAACTGGAGCCGAGTGTCATTAGCATCTTGCATCCGATGCCATACGCTACTTCAATTCCAGCTTTAGGCTAAGTGCCCACGATGCAGAAATGCTGTGGATTTTTCCAAAGCGTTTCTGCATCTCCCTGGCAGAAAAAACGCATGCGGATTGTACATGCGGATTGTACATGCGGATTGTACATGTGTTTTTCCTGCCAGGGACAAGCGGAAGTGAAGCGTTTTGCACATGCGATTTCGCATGCGGGTTGTCAAGCGCTTTCCAAGCGATTTTAGCATCACTTGGAAAAGTGCTTGACAACTTGGTCACACTATATAAATCCATGCAACCGGCATGGATTTTATATAGTGTGACCAAGTTAGTTAAAAAAAAGAATAAAAATGGTAAAAAAAAAAAAAAAAACAGTATACTTACCTTCTGATGGCCCCCGGTCTCCTTATCCGATGCGTCCGGTCTTCCCGGTGTCTCGCGGTTGTGTATAAGGACCTTCCATGACGTCATTTAGTCATGTGACGGGCCGACGTCGGCGGTCGCGTGACCTGTCACATGACTAAATGACGTCATGGCAGGTCCTTTTAGACCATCGCGAGCTGCTGGGAAGCCAGGACGCATCGCTATGGAGACCGGGGGCCATCGGAAGGTAAGTATAATGTATATTTTTTATTTTAATTCTCTTTTTTTAACAGGTACTACGGTACCCGGGTCTGGAGGAGAGTCTCCTCTTCTCCAAACCCGGGTACCATCCGCACATTGAATCGCTTAATATCCGCATGTGCACATGTAGTCATGAGGATATTAAGCAATTCAATGCAAGTCAATGGCTGTGAAAACGCCGCGATTACGCAAAATAATTGGTAGTGCTGCGGATTTTTCCGCAATGATAATCCACAGCGGAAATTCCGCAGCATGTGTACAGCACATGCGGATTATCATTGGGGAACATGGCAGACCTTCTACCAAGCATTTTTTAAGCGTTTCTACCGCGGAATTGCCGCTGCAGAAACGCTTAAAAAACGCATAGTGGGCACACAGCCTTTGTGTGTTCATTATTAGTGATGGCCGGGTGCAGGCCAACTGATAAGCTGACACTGCGCACTGGTCTGCCTGCAGTCCGGCCATGATGGCAGTGCCGGTGCAGTCACAGCAGAGAGGAAAGGTGGTGGTCAATCTGCCAGTTCAATGACAATGAAAGACCAAACAGCACTTTATACCCTCCAGTGCCTGTCAGCTCTAGAGTTGGCATAGTGCTCTGAAATCGGCGCAGGTTGTGGAGGGGGTGCAGTGGAATTATAGTTGTCATCAGGGTTTGGCAGGGGTGTTTATTAACAGGCTGCTATAGGTGCATTTAGAAGAGCAGCTGTCGGCCTGTTAAAAAGTAAAGATTGATCATATACAAGCCCATTGGTTTTAGTTTAGTGGGCCTGGTTACACAGTCCAACAAGTACTGATCGGAGCAGAATGATTGGTAAAACAATTGCTCTGTTCCTATGCTACACTATGTTGTTGGCAGCACATCTCCTGTTTACAGAGGGTTATGTGCTGCCGATGATGGGGTTTTTTACAAGCATCTTAGCCCTATTAAAAAAAGGAATACTTGTTCCTGACTATTGGCCCATCAAAACAGGCTGGGAAACTTCCAATGATTAAACAAAACATGGCGTGATTGGTTACACTGATTTCTATGCTGGCTTTCACCAGAATCGGATGCACATGGTGTAAACAGGAGATATGGTGTCGATAACATTGACAATTTATTTGCACCTTTTGTGTACATAGAACACTCTTTGCTCTGTATAAATGGGCCAGTAAACAACCACTGATTGACTTGTATGTTTAGCGGCCTGGATTGGCCCATATTAAGGGTGCATTAAGTTTCTGATCACCCAAGAAACAAGCAAAGCATTTTGTGAGCCCACATCAAAGGCAAGGAGACAACTTATGACGGACATAGTACATTGCTAAGGGGCTAATCCATGTGGATGGACAACTATTACCTGATTTGACTTTTGGACTTATTGCCTTGGGGGCACCATTTGCCTCATCTATCTATAGCTAATCCATGTGGATGGACAACTATTACCTGATTTGACTTTTGGACCCTTTGCCTTGGGGAGCACCATTTGCCTCATCTATCTATAGCTAATCCATGTGGATGGACAACTATTACCTGATTTGACTTTTGGACCCTTTGCCTTGGGGTGCACCATTTGCCTCATCTATCTATAGCTAATAAATGTGGAGTGACAACTATTACCTGATTTGACTTTTGGACTTATTGCCTTGGGGGCACCATTTGCCTCATCTATCTATAGCTAATCCATGTGGATGGACAACTATTACCTGATTTGACTTTTGGACCCTTTGCCTTGGGGAGCACCATTTGCCTCATCTATCTATAGCTAATAAATGTGGAGGGACAACTATTACTTGATTTGACTTTTGGACCCATTGCCTTGGGGGGCACCATTTGCCGGATCTATCTATAGCTAATAAATGTGGAGGGACAACTATTACCTGATTTGATTTTTGGACCCATTGCCTTGGGGGGCACCATTTGCCTCATCTATCTATAGCTAATCCATGTGGAGGGACAACTATTACCTGATTTGACTTTTGGACCCATTGCCTTGGAGGGCAACATTTGCCTCATATATCTATGGCTAATCCATGTGGAGGGACAACTATTACCTGATTTGACTTTTGGACCCATTGCCTTGGGGGGCACCATTTGCCTTATCTATCTATAGCTAATCCATATGGAGGGACAACTATTACCTGATTTGACTTTTAGACCCTTTGCCTTGGGGAGCACCATTTGCCTCATATATCTATGGCTAATTCATGTGGAAGGACAACTATTACCTGATTTGACTTTTGGACCCTTTGCCTTGGGGGACACCATTTGCCTCATCTATCTGTAGTCCCACAATATCTTGCCCCAGGCCTGTGTTCATGATCTGTGAGAGGCTCATGTAGCTGTACAGAGGGTTTCTAATCCAGATCACATGAGACCTCTCAGAGGTTTTGACTGACAGGAATGGCTGAAGTAGCAATGGCGAACAGAAACACATCCTGGGTTTCTGAGGCCTTATTCACACATAGCATAAAAACTGTATTTTTTTGCTGGTTTTTTTCACATATATTTTGTACCAAAATAAGAAATAGGAAAACCACTATTTCTTGCATTCCTGAAGCGTTTTACCCTTTTATTAATGCCTTTTTTGTCCAGCTTTGAATCAGCATTTTTAATGTGTTTTTTTTCTTTAGCACAGAAACACTGGGATTCTGCACTTAAAAAAGTGCCTAATTAGATGTGTTTTTTCAGACTCCCTTAGAAACCTATAGATAAAAAAACACCAAAGAAAATAACAGTTCAACAACGTCTTAAAACAGTCAGTGGGCATGAGTTTTCATAAAATCATATCCACTTTGCTTGCACTGTTAGGCCGCCATCACACGTCTGTTTTTCCAGTTCATGGGGTATTCATTTTTTTTATGGATTTCACACGTACCCATTATAACCTATGGTTCTATGCTCATGTCCGTGTTTTTACAGGGACCGTGTGACCGTGCAAACCACATGGAGACATGACCGTTTTTCTCCCTGCAGCACGGATGAAAACGCATGGAGCACACAGATGCCACCCGTATGCCATCCTAGGCTGTCCGTGTTTAACATTGCAAAGTATAAGAGAAGCTTTGTCATTGCTTTCTTTCTTTATCCATCAGTGAAAAACACGGATGACACACTGATGGAAAAAACAGACACACGGATGACACACGGATGGTAAAAACAGACACAGATGACTGATAAAAACGGACACAAGGATGACACACTGATGGTAAAAATGGACACACAAATGACACACTGATGGAAAACACTGATGACACTGGTAACGTTTTTTCAGGTACGTGTTTTATACGGACGTGTGAAAGAGGTCGCAAATGCAGTGGATTTCCCACCTAAAAAACACAGCGGAAATATCTCAGCATTTACACTACAAGTGAACATGGCCTAAACCTTCTAGAGATGATTTGGTGTTGATTATGGCGAGGTCAAAATAAGACAGAAAAGTTGCGGATGTTACGTGTTGGTAACATTTCCAGAAGCGTGCAGTTATCCAGCAGCTGAGTGTGATAGTAACAAGCCTCGTATAATGTGGAATTTTCTGCATGCAAATTGACCTGCAGCGAGGATTTTGCAATGTTTAGCATGTCAATTTCTGATGCCGGTTTTTAGCATGGATTTAACCTCTTTCAATGAGATGAGGAAAATGTACCCTGAATTCACAGCCAAATCCACCACAAAACTCCACATCTTCCACATGTTGTGGTTTTAGCTGCCGCTGTGCTGCGGACTAGAAGCAGGAAGATTTGCGAAGGAATAAACTACCACAAGTGGACCGACACTAAAGATTCTGTCTGCTTTGTATTACAGATGCTTCTTCTACTCGGGCTGGAATATATGAGCTGCGGGGACTTTGACAAATTCTTGCTGTCGAAGGGGCCGCTAGACATCTCCAGTGCAAGGTAAAGATTTAGGCTGCGTGCCCACTATGCGTTTTTTAAGCATTTTCGCAGCGTAATTTCCACCACAGAAACGCTTAAAAAATGCTTATTAATAGGTCTGCAATGGTCCCCAATGATAATCTGCATGTGCTGTGCACATGTTGCGGAAATTTCCGCTGCGGATTAACAAAATCCGCAGCTGGTCCATTAATTTTGCAGAATCGCTGCGTTTTAGCCGCATTGACTTGCATTGGACCGCATAACATCCGCATGACTACATGTGCACATGCGGATATTATGCGGTTCAATGCGTGGATGGTACCCGGGACTGGAGAAGAGGAGACTCTCTTCCAGACCAGGGTACCATAGTACCTGTTGTTAAAAAATAATTAAAATAAAAATAAACATATACTCACCTTCTGATGGCTCCCGATCTCCTTCTCTGGTGTCTTCGGCTGCTCGCGGTGGTAAAAGGACCTTACATGACATCATTTAGTCATGTGACAGGTCATGCGACCGCTGACGTCGGCGGTTGCGTGACCTGTCACATGACTAAATGACGTCATGGAAGGTCCTTTTACACCATCGCAAACCGCCGAAGACACCGGAAAAAGAGACCGGGGGCCATCGGAAGGTGAGTATAATGTTTTTTTTTATTTTTCACCATTTTTATTCTTTTTTTTTTTTTTACTATTGATGCTGCATTTGCAGCATTGTAACTTGGTTGCACTATATAAATCCATGCCGGTTGCATGGATTTATATAGTGTGACCAAGTTGACAAGCACTTTCCAAGTGATGCTAAAATCGCTTGGAAAAGCGCTTGACAACCCACATGCGAAATCGCATGTTCAAAATGCTTCCCTTACGCTTCTACCTGGCAGAAAAAACGCATGTAAATCCGCATGTACAATCCGCATGCGTTTTTTCTGCTAGGGAGCTGCAGAAACGCTCAGGAAAAATCCGCAGCATTTCTGCATCGTGGGCACTTAGCCTTACGTTACATATAATGTGGGCTGAGTTTTAAATAAACTAGATGGGAAAGGACTTTCACATGGGAAATAATTACCCGAATGATTATTTCCTAACGTTGCCCAGTGTAAACGTTCATCATTGTTTGGCAGAACTTCCAACCCATGTAAACAGGTGATGGGCTGTCAACAAAAATACGAAGAGTTTTTTCACATACCCTGAGGTTTTCATAGGAACAATTGTATGTTTGCATCATGTAATTGTAAGGCAAACTTTATGATGACAAATGATGCAAGACAACACATCCCATAAAACTCTATACTTTATTACTTTAAATACCATCTAAAAATACAGGATGAACAATGAAACCTGATTGAGATGCAGAGAGGCCACACAAACATTAACCACATGGTACAGGGCATATCAAAAAAAGTTACATAAAGCATAAATATATACAACATGAAACCTGGGCTTGGGCAGATATACACAGCTCAATAGACAGAGATCCAATTACCGAAGCTAGTTAAGTATAACAAATCAATATATAATTAATGTATAAAAAAGGAATTTTACCAAATTTTTCATGTTGAACTGGACACATAATGTCATAGTGGCTGAATAAAACATTTTTATTTTTTTGCTTGTTTTTAATTTAATTTGTCTCTCCATTGCTGAGATATTAGATTCCAACACGTTTGGCACCTAATGAGTTAACTGTCATTAAGTCCAAGTGAGTGTTATCAGATAGTTTACACTGGAGCTTGTACTTCTTCTCCCTCTATGATGCTGACCAATCATAAACGGGCAATAACACTCAGGAGAAAGAAGAGCACACCCCCACAACAGCTTAAAGCAGGTGTCTCAGTGTGTGAGATGTAATGATACAGCCTTGGTCGCCTTGTCTAAACTGGTACAGGACTAGAAAGTGCTGGGCGTTGAGCACAGGTGACTAACACCTTTCAGACTAGGTCCCTGAAATCATTGTCACCTCTGCTGTACTGGCTCTCCCCACCCTCTGTCTGCAAGATCTCTAAAGTGTCAGTAATCACACGTGTGTCTGTTGTGCAGACCTGACTGAGCTGTAAGAGGAAGAGAGCTGATAGTAGGGTTTTATAATGTGACACAGCTACGCTCCCTCCACACTTACTGCCAGGACCTTACCTTGAAGGTGTTCGTCATCTGTGCTCTACTCCCAGCATTTTCTAATCATGCAGGAGGTTAGTCCAGTGCTGTATGTTATGCATATCACACACTGAGAAGTCTGCTCTAAGCTATGGGGGGACATGTTCTCTTTCTGCTTTGTTGCTGCCTGCTTATGATTGGTCAACATCATACAGGGAAAAAGAAGTACACACCATCAGTGAAAACTAGCAGATTACACCAACTTGAACTTAAAAAAAGAAACTCAAATAATAACTCATTGAGTACCAAATATTTAGATTTTTAATATCTCTGCAACAGAGGTAAAAACAAACAAACATTTTATTCCGCTCAGCAGTTACTATTACTTTGTGTGTCTAGATCAACATGAATATTTTGTTCCTTTTTAATGGTATAATTGCACCAGGAACTGAATACCAGTCAGAAACTGAAAACCAGCAGCCCAGGACACACAATGGAAGTTCCACACAACGTGTTTCACCTCTTGAATAGATTTAATAATTATATACCTGTGCAATGAATAAGAAAACCCCTCAGCTGCCATAGCACATATATGAACTTGTCCAATCCATTGATGCCAATATAAAATATCGACAGAATATGATAAGGGGTCTTGTGTTCTCCTCAGGGTATTACAGCCATTATTTTCTTCATTCAGATTCTATGCTGCTGAGCTTGTGTGTGGCATCCAGTATCTCCACTCCAAGGGCATCATCCACAGAGACCTTAAGCCCGAGAACATCCTGGTGGCTGAAACGGGCCATGTAAAAATCACAGATTTCGGTCTCTCACTTGAGAACATGTTTGGAGACCGAACAGCCACCGGATACGCTGGGACTGAAGGCTTCATGGCTCCTGAGGTGAGAGGAATTGCTGATGTGATTACATTATTGATATTTGGAAGACATTGGAAAAATAGGATTACAGATCTACAGAGTAGAATATTGCAGGAACATTAAGAATGTAAAACTTTTTCAGCAGTTTAATAACTGTTATTTGTTTTATGGCAGATGCTGGCTGATGAGGAGTATAATGCCGGAGTGGACTGGTATTCATTTGGGGTCATCTTGAATAAAATGATTACCGGTGAGTGTGAATACGATCCAACACTCTTTAATGAGACACGCTCCGGCGCAAAGAACATCATAGAACAACTACTCCAGAAAGATCCAGCCAAGCGCTTAGGAGTCAACGGGAACATCAGGAAGCACAAGTTGTTCCAGCGTATTGATTGGGTCTCTGTGGAAGCCCTTAGGATGCCCCCACCACACGTCCCTGTGGTAAGTATATGTAAAGAAATTGTAATATAGTAATCCTTATGTAAACATATGCTATTCGATCCCTAGTACAAGCAGCACGTTGTGACCTTTACCCCTGCAGGACTGGTCCATTTTTCATTTTTACACTTTTGTATTTTTCTTTCCCATCTTTGAAGAGCTACAACATATTAAATGACACCATCTATTTTACTGTATCTTGTACTGAAAAACTATAAAAGAAATTCCAAGTGGGATGAAATTATCAAAAACTGCAATTCCGCTATTGTGTTTTGGGTTTTCATTTTACAGAGTTTATTGTACAGTAAAAATAACTTAGCAACATAATTACCCAGGTTACTATGATTACAAAGAAAAAAAAAATAGTAAATTTGTAAAAAAAAATTTACCCTCCATTTTATTGAGACCTGTAACTTTTTTAGTTTTATGTCGATGGAGCTGTGTGATGACTTGTTTTTGCGTGCAAAGCTTTAGTTTTCATTGATACCATTTTGAGATACATAAAAAATACTGATCACTTTTTATTGCATTTTTGGTTCACAATGTGGTGGCTAAAAATCTGCAAATCTGGCTTTTAGATTTCTTTTTGTTTTTAGGATTTAACATATGTTTTAAAAAAAGTTATATTTTGAAAGACCAGACACTTAGGAACACGGTGATACGAATTATGTTCATAATTATTATTGATATTATTATTTTTGTGTGTGTGGTTTGCGTTTTATATTAAAACTGTGAAAAGGGGGGTGATTTACACATTTATAATTTTTTTATATATGTTACTGTAAAAGTCAGAAGGCCGGTAAAACCTAGGATTTACCGGTCAATCTGGACATTTACCGAGGCCATCGGTAAAAGCTCAAAATGAAAAGTAAAATTGGACTTTTACCGCTGAAGTCTTGGTAAAGCTTAACATTTCTCAACAGCGTTGGTAAAAGTCAGATGTATTCCATATAAACAAACGATTTTGGACTTTTACCTGGGCGAATTGGTAAATCTTTACATTTAACAGCATGTGTTGGTAAAAGTAACTACCAGCATGTGTTGGTAAAACTGCGCTTACAACCCTTCTCAGCTACATTTACCAAGAAGCTGTGGTAAATCTGCACATTAACCAACTGCGCTTGGTTAAACTCAGATGTTCCATCTTCACACCTGATATTTCTGACTTTTACCACGCTCGACGGTAAATGTTAACATTTACCAAGACTTCACAGGTAAAAGTCCAATTTTACTTTTCATTTTGAGCTTTTACCGACGGCCTCGGTAAATGTCCAGATTGACCGGTAAATCCTAGGTTTTACCGGCCTTCTGACTTTTACAGTAACATATATATATATTTTTTTACCTTATTTCTTAGTCCTCCTTGAGGACTTTAACCTGCAATCTCTTGATCACTTGTTCTATAGACTTTAATACCATATTCTTGTAACATACAGTATAAAAGGACTTTTCCTTTGAAGCTTAGCATATACAGTAGCTGAGCTTTAGAGGAGTATCAAGATGGCAGCTGCCATACCTCCCATTGGTCCCTAATGATCGTGTTGCACTTAGCTGGTTTGCAACGTCAATCTGACTATTTAAATGCTGCTGTGAGTAATTAACAGCGCCATTTAAATAGTTAAACTGCAGTGATTATCAGTAAGGCTGATCTCTAATATTACGGGCTGCTGCTGGATATACAGTAAATTACAGCTGTCATCTGCTCTGTATGGAGCAGGAACAGCTCCTGTACCCGCTCCATACACTTTAACCCCATACATGTATGGCGGGGGTGCACGAAGGAGTTAATGATAAATACATAGACATTTAGATGTGGACAGTCCTAATATTTTCATCTGATGGATATGATGTTTTATCTTAGCGTTAACGCCACAGTCATTATATTGGCTGGTGGTGGAATCATGATTATACATATATTAATAGGAATATTTTGGTAAGTTTTGGGCAATCTTTGTAGAACGTATTAATAGACTTTGTAGGATGGAGAACTTTTTATCTCTCAGTCACTGATCCTTTTTAATGTGAAAACTTGAGATATTCCTATTATCCAGAGAGTTTGTATTAGGACGGTAACGATGGGACATGATCATCATTATAATACTCTACTCTATCTTTTCTTTATAGCCATCTAAGCCTCTTCAAAAACCCAGAAAATTCTATCTGAAAACAATGGAAGCAGCAGAGGCCAGAAAATGCCGTTTGTCATCTAACGACCAGGCCATATTCAGAGGGTTTTCATTTATCATCTCGAAAACCTTCCGTGACGCCCCCCCTCAATAGCCAGCTGAGCCCACTGCCCTCCTGAGTCCCTGGGAGGAGGGCAGAAGAATTACACAGGTAAAGCCTAATGACAGTAACATTTTCCTATCTGATGTAATCTTTGTTTTTAATGAAAGAAATTGCTAATTTTTATGAAATTAGGTCTTGGTTTTCCTAAAGGATGAGGAGCATTTACATTAGGAGCACATTAATGAAATGTATCATTTCTAGTGTGGTCAAACATGTGCAATTCTAATACTTATTAGATGTGTCTATGAAATCAGTAAGGACAGTTTCACACGTCAGATTTATTCTCATAATTAAAAATAGTCCGTGTTTTTTTTTGGTGCACTAGACCCATTTTTGGTCCATGTGTCAATTTGTGTAAACCTTGTTACATCCATTTTTCTTTTACATAGAAATGCATTTTTATCTTCTCCTACCCATTAAACACAATACAGATTAAAATAAAGACAGCACATGGATTTATCACAGGGCCAATGTCTTGCATTGGAGAGTTTCATTCACAACATGGATCAAAAGTAGGACACTGGCATCTTCTTTTTGTGGACTATTGGTCTGAAAAAAAGGACATGTGAAAAGTCACATTGATAATAATGGGTACCATAAAAATAGATAACACCTGTACCACAAGAATTTATATAAGGCCTGAGATTTTATATTTGTGGATTTATGAGTACATATAAAAGTGTAGGATTGTAGAAAATGTATTAACGTTCAGGGTTATTTACTCTTTTAGACAAGTCATCACATGAAGACCATGAAGTCCATGTGCATTGAAGAATTAACAGAGTGGATCACACTGTGCCATCAAGACGTCTTCAGTATTCACCAAGTACACCTGCAGGGATGAAGAAAGACGTAACAGAGACGCGCCATGTGGAGAAGACCGACATGGAATGACCACTACACAACAGAGAAGGTGTTAGGCGTGATCAACCGCTGTTGGCAAGTGGAAGAGCGAAAACATCTGCGCTGGATCGGTATTGTAGGCATGTGTGAGCCACTTCAAAATTTTTATACCGGTGATCACCATTCATCTCATCCATGACAGCACTAACACCCAGTGCTGTGTTGGGTGAGAGAGAAATAAATAGGTGAATTATGGCCAGCTATTAATGGCTGGAGGAGGCTGGACTTTTTTTCTTTTTTTTTCATCATCACATGTCTACAATATTTCCATCTTTATTGTACTATATATAGATTTACACTCTGTATATAATACATAAAAATACCGGTAATTGAATTTCCCCAAGACCATGAGAATGCATCATAGTTTTGGGGAAAAAGGTGAGTGTTGGCCGGCTATTTAGGGGTGGAGGAGGCCGGATTTTTTTTTTTTTTTTTTTTGTTCAGTTTATAGAACATCACATACAATTTGAGTGTAAGCAGCGCACATAGCAGGAAAATTCACCAGAAGTGGGCAAAAAGGGCCATAATACGGTGTATAGCTGGGCTATGGACTATTAAACTGTCTATAGAGGGGCTATTGTCTATTATATTGTATATAGGGGGGCTATGTTCTATCATACTGTGTATGGGAAGCTGTAGGCTATAAATCTGTGTAAATAGGGCACATATTGCTTCATACTGTGTATGGGGGGGTTATAGCGGCATTATACTGTGTATAGAGGCTTGTGGGCCATCATACTCTAAAAAGGACTATGGGCAATCATATTGTGTATAGTTTCTTATGAGCCATCATACACTATAGAGGGGCTATGAGGCCATAATACTGTGTATAGCTGGGCTATGGGCTACCATACTGCGTATAGCTGGGCTATGGGTTACTATATTGGGTAGGGGGAGCTATGGGCTATCATGCTGTGAAAAGGGCTCTACATCTCAATTATAGACATGTGTGTGACACTTCAAAATTTTTATACCGGTGAACACATTTCATCTCATCCATGACAGCACTAACACCCAGTGCTGTGTTGGGTAAGAGAGAAATAAATAGGTGAGTCATGGCCAGCTATTAATGGCTGGAGGAGGCTGGACTTTTTTTCTATTTTTTTCATCAGCACATGTCTACAATATTTCCATCTTTATTGTACTATATATAGATTTACACTCTGTATATAATACCTACAAATACCGGTAATTGAATTTCCCCAAGACCATGAGAATGCATCATAGTTTTGGGGAAAAAGGTGAGTGTTGGCCGGCTATTTAGGGGTGGAGGAGGCCGGATTTTTTTTTTTTTTTTTTTTGTTCAGTTTATAGAACATCACATACAATTTGAGTGTAAGCAGCGCACATAGCAGGAAAATTCACCAGAAGTGGGCAAAAAGGGCCATAATACGGTGTATAGCTGGGCTATGGACTATTAAACTGTCTATAGAGGGGCTATTGTCTATTATATTGTATATAGGGGGGCTATGTTCTATCATACTGTGTATGGGAAGCTGTAGGCTATAAATCTGTGTAAATAGGGCACATATTGCTTCATACTGTGTATGGGGGGGTTATAGCGGCATTATACTGTGTATAGAGGCTTGTGGGCCATCATACTCTAAAAAGGGCTATGGGCAATCATATTGTGTATAGGTTCTTTTGAGCCATCATACACTGTCGAGGGGCTATGGGGCCAGAATATTGTGTATAGCTGGGCTATGGGCTACCATACTGCGTATAGCTGGGCTAGGGGTTACTATATTGGGTAGGGGGAGCTATGGGCATTCATGCTGTGCAAAGGGCTCTACATCTCAATTATAGACATGTGTGAGACACTTCAAAATTTTTATACCGGTGATCACCTTTCATCTCATCCATGACAGCACTAACACCCAGTGCTGTGTTGGGTAAGAGAGAAATAAATAGGTGAATTATGGCCAGCTATTAATGGCTGGAGGAGGCTGGACTTTTTTTCTTTTTTTTCATCATCACATGTCTACAATAATTCCATCTTTATTGTACTATATATAGATTTACACTCTGTATATAATACCTACAAATACCGGTAATTGAATTTCCCCAAGACCATGAGAATGCATCATAGTTTTGGGGAAAAAGGTGAGTGTTGGCCGGCTATTTAGGGGTGGAGGAGGCCGGATTTTTTTTTTTTTTTTTTTGTTCAGTTTATAGAACATCACATACAATTTGAGTGTAAGCAGCACACATAGCAGGAAAATTCACCCAGAAGTGGGGAAAAAGGGCCATAATACGGTGTATAGCTGGGCTATGGACTATTAAACTGTCTATAGAGGGGCTATTGTCTATTATATTGTATATAGAGGGGCTATGTTCTATCATACTGTGTATGGGAAGCTATAGGTTATAAAACTGTGTAAATAGGGGATATGAGTCATAATACTGCGTATGGGGGGCTATAGAAGCATTATTCTGTGTATAGGGGCTTATAAGCCAACATACTCTATAAAGGGCTATGGGCAATCATATTGTGTATAGGTTCTTAAGTTCCATCATACACTATAGAGGGGCTATGAGGCCATAATACTGTGTATAGCTGGGCTATGGGCTACCATGCTGTGTATGGGGAGCTAGGGGCATTCATGCTGTGAATAGGGCTCAGCATCTCAATTATAGACATGTGTGAGACACTTTAAAATTTCTTATACCGGTGAACACATTTCATCTCATCCATGACAGCACTAACACCCAGTGCTGTGTTGGGTAAGAGAGAAATAAATAGGTGAATTATGGCCAGCTATTAATGGGTGGAGGAGGCTGGGTTTTTTTTACTTTTTTTTTCATCATCACATGTCTACAATAATTCCATCTTTATTGTACTATATATAGATTTACACTCTGTATATAATACATACAAATACCGGTAATTGAATTTCCCCAAGACCATGATAATGCATCATAGTTTTGGGGAAAAAGGTGAGTGTTGGCCGGCTATTTAGGGGTGGAGGAGGCCGGATTTATTTATTTATTTATTTATTTTTTTTTTAATAGTTTAATTTATAGAACATCACATACGTTTTGAGTGTAAGCAGTGCACATAGCAGGAAAATTCACCCAGAAGTGGGGAAAAAGGGCCATAATATGGTGTATGGCTGGGCTATGGAGTATTAAACTGTCTATAGAGGGGCTATTGTCTATTATATTATATATAGGGGCTATGTTCTATCATACTGTGTAAATAGGGGATGTATGGCATCATACTGTGTATGGGGGGGTTATAGAGGCATTATACTGAGTATAGAGCTGTAGCGTCGGCGTCCCTGCCTCCTGCTAGGCAGGGACGCTGTTCCCCTCACCTCTCCGCTCCGTGCCCGGCGTCTTCCTCCCGCTCTGCTGGCAGCACACGCTGCTTCCCGGTCACGGTGCTTAGGGCGCGCGCGTGCTTCCCATCTCTTAAAGGGGCCGCGCGCGCCGTCCTAAGGAGTCCCCGGCCAATGGCCGGAGGACTTCACCGTATATAAGGCACCTCCTCCAAAATGGATGTGCCCGAGCAATGTTGTAGCACAGTTCATCACTCTGCTTCAGCCCTCAGGTCCGTTTCCAGTTACCTGCCAGTTACCTGCCAGTTTCCTGCCAGTTTCCTGTCTGATACCTGCCTGACTCTTGTCTACCTGCTGCTTATCCTGCGGTCTGACAGTCTGCCTACCAGCCTTGCCAGTCTGTCTATGGATCCGTCTGCCCGCTCACCTGGGAGCGCACATCTGCTACCTGCCTGCTAGCCTACCTGGAGGCTTCGCCGTCACGTGCTGTGACCACCTGCCTGTCCAGAGACTCTTGCCCGCTCATCTGGGAGCGCTCACCTGCTACCTGTCTGCTAGCCTACCTGGAGGCTCCGCCGTCACGTGCTGTGACCACCTGCCTGTCCAGAGACTCTTGCTCGCTCACCTGGGAGCGTCCACCTGCTACCAGCCTGCTAGCCTACCTGGAGGCTCTGCCGTCACTTGCCGTGACCACCCGCCTGTCAAGAGACTGTCCCGGTCACTTGCTGTGATCCCCTGCCCGTTTACCCAGAGACTGTCCCGATCACTTGCCGTGACCTCCTGCCCGATTACCCAGAGACTGTCCCGGTCCCTTGCCGTGACCACCTGCCCGTTTACCCAGAGACTGTCCCTGTCACTTGCTGTGACTACTTGCCCGTCTTCCCTGGGCGCCACCCGCTTCCTTACAAGGACCGCCCCCTTGTATAGTAGCTCAGAGGTTCCGCCTCCCAGACCCGTTACAAGAGGCTTGTAGGCCATCATACTCTATAAAGGGCTATGGTCAATCATATTGTGTATAGGTTCTTAAGTTTCATCATACACTATAGAGGGGCTATGAGGCCATAATACTGTGTATAGCTGGGCTATGCGCTACCATGCTGTGTATGGGGAGCTAGGGGCATTCATGCTGTGAATAGGGCTCAGCATCTCAATTACAGACATGTGTGAGACACTTTAAAATTTCTTATACCGGTGAACACATTTCATCTCATCCATGACAGCACTAACACCCAGTGCTGTGTTGGGTAAGAGAGAAATAAATAGGTGAGTCATGGCCAGCTATTAATGGGTGGAGGAGGCTGGACTTTTTTTACTTTTTTTTTCATCAGTACATGTCTGCAATATTTCCATCTTTTTTGTACTATATATAGTTTTACACTCTGTATATAATACATAAAAATACCGGTAATTGAATTTCCCCAAGACCATGAGAATGCATCATAGCTTTGGGGAAAAAGGTGAGTGTTGGCCGGCTATTTAGGGGTGGAGGACGCCGGATTTTTTTTTTTTCAGTTCAGTTTATAGAACATCACATACAATTTGAGTGTAAGCAGTTCACATAGCAAGAAAATTCACCCAGAAGTGAGCAAAAAGGGTCATAATATGGTGTATAGCTGGGCTATGGACTATTAAACTGTCTATAGAGGGGCTATTGTCTATTATATTGTATATAGGGGGGCTATGTTCTATCATACTGTGTATGGGAAGCTATAGGTTATAAAACTGTGTAAATAGGGGATATGAGTCATAATACTGCGTATGGGGGGCTATAGAAACATTATACTGTGTATAAGGGCTTATAAGCCATCATACTCTATAAACGGCTATGGGCAATCATATTGTGTATAGGTTCTTAACTAGTGTTGAGCCACCCCCGTAGTGTTCGGGTTCGGTTCGGTTCGTCGAACACCGGGATGTTCGAGGAACTGTTCGTCGAACTGTTCGTCGAACACCTTAGAACACCGTCGAACACCGTTAAAACCAATGGCAGGCAAACAAAAACACATAGAAACACATAGAAAACACCTTCAAAGGTGTCCAAAAGCTGACAAACTGCTCAGAAGACGCTTTCTTTAAAAAAGCCGGCTGGCAATTCAGCAGCGGCATACACCGGTACCCGACAATTTAGACAAGAAGGAATAGAGCCTCACACATAGATTAGATAGATAGAAACATGTCAGTCACATATATATGAAGTACAGTGACAGTGTTGCTTACTGTACTTGTCATTTAGTGTAAAGGATTTATTAAAAAATATAATAGTGTTTTCATGCACTGTCTCTTTAAAAAAGCCGGCCGGCAATTCAGCATCTGTACCCGACAATTTATAACAGACAGAATAGAGCTTCACACATAGATTAGATAGATAGAAACATGTCAGTAACATATATATGAAGTACAGTGACAATGTTGCTTACTGTACTTGTCATTTAGTGTAAAGGATTTATTAAAAAAAATAATAGTGTTTTCATGCACTGTCTCTTTAAAAAAGCCGGCCGGCAATTCAGCATCTGTACCCGACAATTTATAACAGACAGAATAGAGCTTCACACATAGATTAGATAGATAGAAACATGTCAGTCACATATATATGAAGTACAGTGACAGTGTTGGTTACTGTACTTGTCATTTAGTATTAAAATAAAGGATTTATTATTAAAAAAAATTGGCGTGGGGTTCCCCTTAATTTTATTCTCTAGCGGAGGTTAAGCAGACAGCTGGGGCAGATGTTTGAAGCCTGGGAAGGGGGTAATACCCACGGAGCTTCCCAGGCTACTAATATGAGCCCCCAGCTGAATACATAGCCTTTACTAGCTATTAAAATGGGGGACCCCCCCAAAAAAAATGACGTGGGGTCCCCCCTAATTTAATAACTAGCAAAGGCTAGGCAGACAGCTGGGGGCTGATATTAATAGCCCAGGAAGGGAGCCATGAATATTGGCCCCCTCCCAGGCTAGAAACACCAGCCGTCAGCCGCCCCAGAAATGGCGCATTCATAGGATGCGCCAATTCTGGCACTTAGCCTCGCTCTTCCCACTGCCCTGTAGCGGTGGCAGGGGGTAATAGGGCTGGGGTTGATGTCAGCTTATAATGCCAGCTGACATCAAGCCCAGGTTAGTAATGGAGAGGCGTCTATAAGACACCCCCATTACTAACCCCATAGTCAAAGTTAAAAGAAAACACAAACACCCAGAATAAAGTCCTTTAATTGAAATAAAGACACAATCCTTTATTGTTCTAAATTAAACCATACTTACCATCACGCCCATTCCAGCTGAAGCCAACGATCTCCTGCAATAAAAGAAAAATAATAAAGCAACATCATCCTTACCTTTCCATGGTTCCCACGACAGCTTCAGCTCTGCTACATCGAGATGACAGGCTGGACCGCAGCAGAACGCTGCCATCCAGCCTGTCATCCCGCAGACACTGAGAAGCGCAGGCATGCTTGCGCTCTGCAGTGTCTGGCTGTGACGGCATAAAGATGAGACGGCGCACCTCATGCACGTCACTGACAGAGTGGGAAAATTCTCACGCTGAAGCGCTGAGTGCAGGAGACTTCTCCCACGCTGTCAGTGACGTGCATAAGGTGAGCTCATGTCCAATGAACTCAGCTCACCTCCTGCACGTCATTGACAGCGTGGGAGAATTCTCCTGCACTCAGCGCTTCAGCGTGAGAATTCTCCCACGCTGAAGCGCTGAGTGCAGGAGAATTTTCCCACGCTGTCAGTGACGTGCATGAGGTGAGCCGAGTTCATTGGACATTAACTCGGCTCATCTGGATGCCCTCACAGAGAGACACTGTGGAGCGCAAGCAAGCCTGCGCTTCTCAGTGTCTGCGGGATGACAGGCTGGATGGCAGCGTTCTGCTGCGGTCCAGCCTGTCATCTCGATGTAGCAGAGCTGAAGCTGTCATGGGAACCATGGAAAGGTAAGGATGATGTTGCTTTATTATTTTTCTTTTATTTCAGGAGATCGTTGGCTTCAGCTGGAATGGGCGTGATGGTAAGTATGGTTTAATTTAGAACAATAAAGAATTGTGTGTTTATTTCAATTAAAGGACTTTTTTCTGGGTGTTGTGTTTTTTTTAAATACTTTACTAGAAATTCATGGTGGTCATGTCTAATATTGGCGTGACCCCATGAATTTTGGGCTTAGGGCCAGCTGATAATGCCAAGCTGGCCCTAACCCCTTTATTACCCAGTGAGCCACCGCATCAGGGCCCTGGATGAGTTGGGTACAGCGCCAGAAGATGGCGCTTCTATGAACGCGCCATTTTCCGGGGTGGCTGCGGACTGCAATTTGCAGCGGGGGTGGCCCAGAAAGCTTGGGCCTCCCTGCGCTGCGGATTCCAGCCCCCAGCTGCCTAGTTGTACCTGGCTGGACACAAAAACAGGGCGAAGCCCCACGTCAATTTTTTTTTAATTATTTCATGAATTTCCTGAAATAATTTAAAAAAATTGAAGTGGGGCTTCGCACTATATTTGTGTCCAGCCAGGTACAGCAGGCAGGAATGGGCTGCCCCCAACCACCAGCTGCCTATTTGTACCTGGCCGGACACAACAATATAGGGAAGGCCTTTTTTTCTTAATTATTTCATGAATTTCATGAAATAATTAAAAAAAATTGAAGTGGGGCTTCGCACTATATTTGTGTCCAGCCAGGTACAGCAGGCAGGAATGGGCTGCCCCCAACCACCAGCTGCCTATTTGTACCTGGCCGGACACAACAATATAGGGAAGGCCTTTTTTTCTTAATTATTTCATGAATTTCATGAAATAATTAAAAAAAATTGAAGTGGGGCTTCGCACTATATTTGTGTCCAGCCAGGTACAGCAGGCAGGAACGGGCTGCCCCCAACCACCAGCTGACTATTTGTACCTGGCCGGACACAACAATATAGGGAAGGCCTTTTTTTCTTAATTATTTCATGAATTTCATGAAATAATTAAAAAAAAAATACGTGGGGCTTCGCCCTATTTTTGTGTCCAGCCAGGTACAACTAGGCAGCTGGGGGCTGGAATCTGCAGCGCAGGGAGGCCCAAGCTTTTTGGGCCCCCCCCGCTGCAAATTGCAGTCCGCAGCCACCCCGGAAAATGGCGCATTCATAGAAGCGCCATCTTCTGGCGCTGTACCCAACTCATCCAGGGCCCTGGTGCGGTGGCTCACTGGGTAATAAAGGGGTTAGGGCCAGCTTGGTATTATCAGCTGGCCCCAAGCCCAAAATTCAAGGGGTCACGCCAGTATTAGACATGACCGCCATGAATTTCTAGTAAAGTATTTAAAAAAAACACAACACCCAGAATAAAGTCCTTTAATTGAAATAAACACACAATTCTTTATTGTTCTAAATTAAACCATACTTACCATCACGCCCATTCCAGCTGAAGCCAACGAACTCCTGCAATAAAAGAAAAATAATAAACCAACCTCATCCTTACCTTTCCATGGTTCCCACGACAGCTTCAGCTCTGCTACATCGAGATGACAGGCTGGACCGCAGCAGAACGCTGCCATTCAGCCTGTCATCCCGCAGACACTGAGAAGAGCAGGCATGCTTGCGCTCCTCAGTGTCTGGCTGTGACGGCATCCAGATGAGCCGAGGTCATGTCCAATGAACTCGGCTCACCTCATGCACGTCACTTACAGCGTGGGAAAATTCTCACGCTGAAGTGCTGAGTGCAGGAGAATTCTCCCACGCTGTCAGTGACGTGCATGAGGTGAGCTCATGTCCAATGAACTCAGCTCACCTCATGCACCTCACTGACAGCGTGGGAAAATTCTCCTGCACTCAGCGCTTCAGCGTGAGAATTCTCCCACGCTGTAAGTGACGTGCATGAGGTGAGCCGAGTTCATTGGACATGAACTCGTCTCATCTTTATGCCGTCACAGCCAGACACTGCAGAGCGCAAGCAAGCCTGCGCTTCTCAGTGTCTGCGGGATGACAGGCTGGATGGCGGCGTTCTGCTGCGGTCCAGCCTGTCATCTCGATGTAGCAGAGCTGAAGCTGTCGTGGGAACCATGGAAAGGTAAGGATGAGGTTGCTTTATTATTTTATTTTTATTACAGGAGATCGTTGGCTTCAGCTGGAATGGGCGTGACGGTAAGTATGGTTTAATTTAGAACAATAAAGAATTGTGTCTTTATTTCAATTAAAGGACTTTATTCTGGGTGTTTGTGTTTTTTTTAACTTTGACTATGGGGTTAGTAATGGGGGTGTCTTATAGACGCCTCTCCATTACTAACCTGGGCTTGATGTCAGCTGGCATTATAAGCTGACATCAACCCCAACCCTATTACCCCCTGCCACCGCACCAGGGCAGCGTGGAAGAGCGAGGCTAAGTGCCAGAATTGGCGCATCCTATGGATGCGCCATTTCTGGGGCGGCTGACGGCTGGTGTTTCTAGCCTGGGAGGGGGCCAATATTCATGGCTCCCTTCCTGGGCTATTAATATCAGCCCCCAGCTGTCTGCCTAGCCTTTGCTAGCTATTAAATTAAGGGGGACCCCACGTCATTTTTTTGGGGGGGTCCCCCATTTTAATAGCTAGTAAAGGCTATGTATTCAGCTGGGGGCTGATATTAGTAGCCTGGGAAGCTCCGTGGGTATTACCCCCTTCCCAGGCTTCAAACATCTGCCCCAGCTGTCTGCTTAACCTCCGCTAGAGCCTAAAATTAAGGGGAACCCCACGCCAATTTTTTTAATAATAAATCCTTTATTTTAATACTAAATGACAAGTACAGTAACCAACACTGTCACTGTACTTCATATATATGTGACTGACATGTTTCTATCTATCTAATCTATGTGTGAAGCTCTATTCTGTCTGTTATAAATTGTCGGGTACAGATGCTGAATTGCCGGCCGGCTTTCTTAAAGAGACGGTGCATGAAAACACTATTATTTTTTTTAATAAATCCTTTACACTAAATGACAAGTACAGTAAGCAACACTGTCACTGTACTTCATATATATGTGACTGACATGTTTCTATCTATCTAATCTATGTGTGATTCTCTATTCCTTCTATTCTAAATTGTTGGGTACAGATGCTGAATTGCCGGCCGGCTTTTTTAAAGAGACGGTGCATGAAAACACTATTATTTTTTTTGATAAATCCTTTACACTAAATGACAAGTACAGTAATCAACACTGTCACTGTACTTCATATATATGTGACTGACATGTTTCTATCTATCTAATCTATGTGTGATTCTCTATTCCTTCTATTCTAAATTGTCGGGTACTGCTGCTGAATTGCCGGCCGGCTTTTTTAAAGAGACGGTGCATGAAAACACTATTATTTTTTTTGATAAATCCTTTACACTAAATGACAAGTACAGTAATCAACACTGTCACTGTACTTCATATATATGTGACTGACATGTTTCTATCTATCTAATCTATGTGTGATTCTCTATTCCTTCTATTCTAAATTGTCGGGTACCGCTGCTGAATTGCCGGCCGGCTTTTTTAAAGAGACGGTGCATGAAAACACTATTATTTTTTTTGATAAATCCTTTACGCTAAATGACAAGTACAGTAAGCAGCACTTTCACTGTACTTCGTATATATGTGGCTGACATGTTTATATCTATCTAATCTATGTGTGAAGCTCTATTCTTTCGGTTCTAAATTGTCGGGTACCGGTGTATGCCGCTGCTGAATTGCCGGCTTTTCATGTTTCACTGTTGGCACTGTTCCCATCGATTTGGGCAATCACTGTAATGCCACAACCACCATGGCTGTGGCATTACAGTGAGTGGCAGACAATCCCTGCATGATTGGTGCTCTAAATAGCACCAGACATGCAGGACACGCTTTTGGTGCACGAACAGTTATCGAACATAACCTCGAACAGCCGAATTTTTTGCAAATCGTTCGGGTTCGTCGAACGACTCGAACACCGCCCAAAACAGCTCGAATTTGAGATTGGCGAACAGTTCTAGTCGAACACCGCTCATCTCTATTCTTAACTTCCATCATACACTATAGAGGGGCTATGAGGCCATAATACTGTGTATAGCTGGGCTATGTGTTACCATGCTGTGTATGGGGAGCTAGGGGCATTCATGCTGTGAATAGGGCTCAGCATCTCAATTATAGACATGTGTGAGACACTTCCAAATTTTTATACCGGTGAACACATTTCATCTCATCCATGACAGCACTAACACCCAGTGCTGTGTTGGGTAAGAGAGAAATAAATAGGTGAATTATGGCCAGCTATTAATGGCTGGAGGAGGCTGGGTTTTTTTTTACTTTTTTTTTCATCAGCACATGTCTACAATATTTCCATCTTTTTTGTACTATATATAGATTTACATTCTATATAATACATAAAAATGACGGTAATTGAATTTCCCCAAGACCATGAGAATGCATCATAGTTTTGGGGAAAAAGTTGAGTGTTGGCCGGCTATTTAGGGATGGAGGAGGCCGGATTTTTTTTTTTTTTTTTTTTTTAAGTTCACTTTATAGAACATCACATACAATTTGAGTGTAAGCAGTGCACATAGCAGGAAAATTCACCCAGAAGAGGGCAAAAAGGGCCATAACACGGTGCATAGCTGGGCTATGGACTATTAAACTGTCTACAGAGGGCTATTGTCTATTATATTGTATATAGGGGGCTATGTTCTATCATACTTTGTATGGTAAACTATAGGCTATAAAACTGTGTAAATAGGGGATATATGGCATCATTCTGTGTATTGGGCATTATAGATGCATTATACTGTGTATACGCAGATATGGGGTCATTATACTGTGTATAGGGGTTACTCGGGCATCATACTCTGTATAGGGGCTTATTGACCATAATACTGTGTATAGCTGGGCTATGGACTATTAAACTGTCTATAGAGGGGCTATTGTCTATTATGTTGTATATAGGGGGCTATGTTCTATCATACTGTGTATGGGAAGCTATAGGCTATAAAACTGTCTAAATAGGGGATATGAGTCAGAATACTGCGTATGGGGACAATAGAAGCATTATACTGTGTATAGGGGCTTTTAAGCCATCATACTCTATAAAAAGCTATGGGCAATTATATTGTATATAGGTTCTTATGAGCCATCATACCCTATAGAGGGGCTATGGGGCCATAATACTTTGTATAGCTGGGCTATGGGCTACCATACTGTGTATATCTGGGCTATGGGCTACTATATTGTGTATGGGGAGCTATGGGCTATCATGCTGTGAATAGGGCTCTACATCTCAATTATAGACATGTGTGAGACACTTCAAAATTTTTATACCGGTGATCACATTTCATCTCATCCATGACAGCACTAACACCCAGTGCTGTGTTGGGTAAGAGAGAAATAAATGTGAATTATGGCCAGCTATTAATGGGTGGAGGAGGCTGGACTTTTTTAACTTTTTTTAACATCATCACATGTCTACAATATTTCCATCTTTATGGTACTATATATAGATTTACACTCTGTATATAATACATAAAATACCGGTAATTGAATTTCCCCAAGACCATGAGAATGCATCATAGTTTTGGGGAAAAAGGTGAGTGTTTTTTTTTGTTCAGTTTATAGAACATCACATACAATTTGAGCGCAAACACTGCACATAGCAGGAAAATTCACCCAGATGTGGGCAAAAAAGGGCCATAATACGGTGTATAGCTGGGCTATGGACTATTAAAATGCCTATAGAGGATCTATTGTAGTGTTGAGCCACCCCCGTAGTGTTCGAGTTCGGTTCGGTTCGTCGAACACCCGTGTGTTCGCCGAACTGTTCGTCGAACTGTTCGTTGAACACCTTCGAACACCGTTAAAACCAATGGCAGGCAAACAAAAACACATAGAAACACATAGAAAACACCTTCAAAGGTGTCCAAAAGCTGACAAACTGCTCAGAAGACACAACTAACACATGGAAAAGTGACAAGTACATATAGTCATGCGAAAAGAAAAGAGGTGGAGGAGTAAAAGGAGGGGGAGACACAGATATAGGCATGTCATGCCCTTCTAAAATCCAAAAAGTGAGAAGCCGAGACGGCCAGTCCGCTCCTGCCCGTGCCACCTCCGTGTCGCCGGGTTTGTGCCAGAGCCGCGGTGAACCCTGACGGCCAGCCCCCCTCTCCCAATACTGGTGCCTGTCCGCTGGTGGGTCGAGAGAGCCCCCTTGTGGTGGAGGCAGCTCTAAGCTTTTTAATTTAAATTGTCCCTCTAATTTGAATGAATACACTTTAAATCCATTTACAAGGATCTATTGGAGGGCAAGTCTCATGCCAGCAGCCGCGTAATTCCAGCTCCAGTAGCGTCCACTAAAGCTGCTGCAGTTAAAAAGCTTTTATAAGGATCGAGCTCGGCTGTCCACCGCAAGGCATCCTAGTGCCAGTCCCAGCCCCTATGCCTTGGGGTGCCTCCTGATGCTCTTCACTAAGTATCCCGTGGTCCCGAAGCATTTCCTTTGAAAAAATTAAGTGTCCAAACTACAGGTGGTGTAGCTTGCTTAACAGCCGGGATAATCCGCTGACTAGCAGACACTGCTACTAGGCACAAAGTATTTCCTGGGCTAGATGCAGTTAAAAATTTGTAAGTAGATACTCTCGTTGGATGCTGAGAAAGCATTCCATAGAGTCTCCTGGCACGCCATATATGATTCTCTTAAAAAGCTTGGGGTAGGGGTCTAGGGGACCCTTTTATAGCCAAAATCACGGCCCTGTATCACAATACGTCACCTAGGCTGAAGATAAATGGAACTGTAGCACCGAGGGCTCGGTTGCTACAGACGTATTGCACCTCACCCAGAGGTGTGATATCTCACTCTCAGATAGGGATGGAGTGTGGATCAGGACCCGACACCTGCATGCATTACACCACATTGCCGTGGGGCAGGGCGACCAATATGCCCCTGAGATGGGCACGACAGTCCCTGTCCCTGGCTGGAGTGGGGGGAGGGAACACTGAGGAAGGGGAACCCTGCAGTGCAGGAGCAGGGAGGAAGCAGTTCCTGGGTGCATTGAGAAGGGAGTATAAAAGGTGGGCACCATCTTAGTTCAGTGCAGAGAAGTCTGAGCAGAAGTGGCAGGGAGCAGGGGCTCTGCATGAGCTCTGCTCCGGAGGCGGGCCTAGTAACAGAGGCCCAGGCCTGCAAGAGGGAGAAGGAAGGAAGAGGAGCGGAGAAGGCTCCAGGAACGAGGAATGAAGGGATCCCAGGGGTGCGGACGGGCGAGTCGCCACCGCACGCCCGAATCCACCTGCGTGGAGGGGTCAGGCCAAAGGGGGAGACCGGTCCCCGAACTAGTGGAGGCAGGAAACGACCCTCAGCTAGAAACCGGAGGCTCTGACATTTTATGTGGCGCAGCCCCTTGCTCCACCCGCTAGGAAGGCACCACATAGGGTCAGGGAAACTGGCGCCAAGTTTACCAAGAGGAGGCCCGAGGCAGCCGGACAGAAGTGTTGGTAAGAAAGGCCAGACAAAGGACACACAAAGGGGGTCCTGTGAAGCGCTCCAAAGTTATCTGGGAGTTGTCTGAGCCCCTCACCTGGTGAGCACAGTACGACGTGGGCAGCCGTTACCTGCAGACGTGGTCTGGATAATAAGAACTGTGAGTAAAGGCCCTGAACTGCATCACTGACTCTGTGTCGTTACTGCTGCTGCCCTGCACCATCACCCCCATCCTCCGCATACACTGCCCTGAGGCTATACTCCTCCCGTGGGGAGTTATGCTACGCTCTGCTGCACCCACAACACCAGCCTTAGCGGTCTGCCCTGTAGCGGCGGTTCACTCTGACCGCAATCCACGGGTGGCGTAGTCGGACATTTAAACATCAAAACCACATAAATAGTTCCGCCACTGGTTTGACCGCCCTGAGCCACGGAACCGGATCGCCGCCACGAAGACTACAACCACCAGCATCCACCAAAAAGGGTCCGGCTCCGGGTGTCCCAAGGCCCAGGGGGTGCGTCAGAACATTTTCATCACCTTTCACAATCACCAATGGGACAAGGCAGGGATGTCCTCTGTCCCCTCTCTTATACATCCTAGTGACGGAGCACCTGCTCTCATCAATTCGCCATAACCCCAATATTAGGTGGATTGAGGTGGGAGGCACCGAGTACAAGTGCTCTCTATTTGCTGATGATGTCCTAGTATATATCACTCAATCACATATATCCATCCCTGCTGTTATGGCTGAAATAGATCACTTTGTTACATGGTAAAATTTTAAAATCAATGCAGCGAAGTCTGAGGCCCTCGATGTCTCCCTCCCTAAATCCATATAGGATCCCATCCAGTCCAACTTTCCCTTTGCCTGGCCCTCACAGGGTATCAAATACTTAGGAATTCCTATTCATAGAGACCTCTCCCATCTATGTTATCTTAATTTTGGGCCCTTTATTGAACAATTCCATACAGACCACGGTTGGCAAGTTAGAACTGTAAGATTCACTACGTGAACCACTGGTGATTTGTGGAAAAGCACATGTACACCGCGTTCCAAATTATTATGCAAAAAGTGTTTAGGAGTGATAAGGGAAGAATTTGTTTGTTTGTCAGTTAAACTCATTGATGGTGATGTGTGTCAGGGCTCTTTATATCACTGTAAGCAATTGCAGACACCTGTGCTAATTAGTTTGGCAGGTGTGTCCAATGAAAGGCAAGACTACTTAAGAAGGCTCTCTCACATTATTAAGCAGCCTACATTTTCTGCCAAAATGGGAAAGAAAAAGGATGTGTCGGCTGCTGAGAAGCAACAAATTGTGGAGTGTTTAGGTCAAGGCATGACTACAATCAACATTGTGCGATGATCAGGATGAAGTGTCTTGGCAATCAAGAAGTATGTAGCTGATTCACAGTACACACGTGTGCGTGCTGATAAGGGCAAATTGAGGACTCTTTCCTACAGGCAATTACGTCAGGTTGAAAGAGCAGCGGCAAAAAAGCCTTGTCATAGCAGCAGACAAGTTTTTGAAGCTGCTTGTGCCTCCAACGTCCCCCGAACAACAAGATGCAGGGTCCTTCAGAGGTTTGCAGCTGTGCATACGCCATCCTGTCGACCTCCTCTATCCACTTCACACAAGCAGAAACGGCTCCAGTGGGCCAAACATTACATGAAGACTGATTTCAAAACTGTTTTGTTCACGGATGAGTGCCGTGCAGCGCTCGATGGTCCAGATGAATGGAGTGGAGGATGGCTGGTTGATGGACACCCCACGCAAACACGGCTACAGCGCCAACAAGGAGGAGGTGGAGTAATGTTTTGGGCTGGAATCATGGGGAGAGAGATTGTCGGCCCCTTTAGGATCCCTGAAGGCGCTAAAGATGAACTCCATAATGTATGTGGATTTTCTCAAACAGCACTTCCTGCCATGGTTCAAGAAGAAGAACCGTGTATTTCACAGCAAGATCATTTTTCTGCATGATAATGCACCATCTCATACTGCACATAAAACATCTGCATCTCTGGCTGATATGGGCATAAAAGGGGACAAACTTATGGTGTGACCCCCATGCTCCCCTGACCTCTACCCCATTCAGAACCTTTGGAGCATCATTAAAAGGAGTGTCTATGATGGCGGGAGGCAGTTCACATCTAAGCAACAGCTCTGGGAGGGTATTCTGTCCTCATGCAAAACAATTGAAGCAGAAACCATCCAAAACCTGACAAATTCAATGGACGAGAGAGTTCAGAAGCTCCTTTCGAACAAGGGGTCCTATGTGAAAATGTAACATCACCTAGAATAAAGTTTTGAGTTGAAAACTGTTTGATTTCAGTTTCTAACAACCTGCTAATGCTTATAATTTCAAAAATGACCATTTTTTTGGTCTTTATTAAAATGAAAAGGTTGATCGAAAAGTTTGGGGGATCTAAGAGTGTGGCAACCCAGTAGTCATGATTACTTCGAATTCTGACAATATGAGGGTCATGCTGCAGGTAGTGCAGCAAGAAGGCACTTATGTGTCTTGCGCATCTCGGAGCCCCAAAATTATTTTCCGGGCTAGATGCAGCTAAAAATTATTTTTAATTTTAAATCTGGTGAAGCTTATTATAGATGGCCTAATAGGATCAGTGCTGCACACTGCTACAAAGCCCAAATTATTTTCCAGTCAAGATACAGATAAACATGATTAGTAATTTGAAAGCTTAAAACGGTTGGTAGGGTGATTTTAACCAATCATCAAGCTTTTACTCTCCCCAGGATGACACAGGGGTAGAAAAGTCGTTTCGGATCCATGATTTGTTCATCTTTATGAACGTGAGTCTGTCTACATTATCAGTGGAGAGCCGCGTGCGCTTATCTGTCAGCACACCACCAGCAGCGCTGAACACACGTTCAGACAGAACGCTGGCTGCGGGGCATGACAAGATCTCCAAGGCGTAAGTGGCTAGCTCCGGCCATTTATCCAGATTGGAAGCCCAAAAAGAGCAAGGGTGCAGTGACACAGTCGTGGCTTCAATGTTTACTTGGAGATACTCCTGTACCATCGTCTCTAGGCGTTGACTATGTGTCAGACTTCTTGTCTCCTGTGGCCTTGCAAAGGATGGGCTAAAAAAGTGGTGAAATGATTCCGCAAAATTGATGTTACCAGCAGATACTGTGGTTCTGTTACGGTTTGAGTGCTGAACACTTGACGGTCCCACGGTTGGCAAGTTGGAACTGTGAGATTCACTACGTGCACCACTGGTATTTTGTGGAAAAGCACATGTAAGATTCTGCAACAGTCTCTGCTGATACTCCTGCATGCGTGCATCCCTTTCTATGGCAGGAATAATTTCTGCAAATTTACTTTTGTACCGGGGATCTAACAGTGTGGCAACCCAGTAGTCAGGATTATTTCTAATTCTCACAATTCGAGGGTCATGTTGCAGGTAGTGCAGCAAGAAGGCACTCATGTGTGTTGCGCATCCAGGAGCACCAAGTCCCTGTTGTGTTGGTGGCGAGGTAACAATCATGCTTCCTTCCTCTGTCCTCTCCCCCCAACCTCGCACAACAGAAATGTGATCAAGGTCTCCCTCATCTGATGAGTCTTCCATCAGTTCGTCCTCCACTTCTTCCTGGGCTCCTGCACCTTCCTCACTAGTTTGGCTGCTACCATGCGCCCTGGTAAAATCATCTCCCCCACCCTCACATGCCTGCCGCCTTGGTGCTGCCGACCGTCTGGACCTTGCAGATGTTAGCCCTTCCGCATACAACTCCTCCTCCTCTACTTCCTCCACCTCCTCTTGTGCCACCACCTGACTCCGAATTCTGTTTAACATGTGCTCCAGCATGTAAATCACCGGAATAGTCATGCTGATAATGGCATCGTCAGCACTAAACATCTTCGTCGCCATTTCAAAACTGTGCAGAAGGGTGCATAGGTCCCTGATCTGAGACCACTCCTCCAGCGTGATTTGCCCCACCTCTGAATCTCGTTGGCCCAGGCTATACGTCAGAACGTATTGCACCAGGGCTTGTCGGTGCTGCCACAGTCGCTGCAACATGTGCAGAGTTGAATTCCACCGGGTAGGCACATCGCATTTTAGCCGGTGAAGTGGCAGGCCCAACGACTTCTGTAGAGATGTAAGTCGCTGAGCTGCGGGATGCGAACGGCGGAAGTGAGCACACAGCGACCGTGCCCTCTGCAGAAGGCCATCTAGTCTGGGATAGTGGGCTAAAAATTGCTGGACAACCAGGTTCAACACGTGAGCCATACAAGGCACGTGTGTGACATTGCCCCGGCGAAGGGCCGCACCCAGGTTTGCAGCATTGTCGCACACGGCCTTCCCTGGTTTCAGGTCCAGTGGAGACAACCATTCATGAAATTGGTTCTCCAGAGCTGACCACAACTCCTCAGCTGTGTGACTCACATTTCCCAGACATTTCAATGTAAAAACCGCCTGATGACGTTGAGCCCTACTGCCAGCATAGTAAGGAGGTGTGCAGGATCCCTTCTGCGCAGTTAGAAAGCTTGTGGCATGACCAGACAGGCTTTGGGTGCAGGTGGAAGACCGAGAGGAGGTTGAGGAGGCAGAAGCAGTGGAGGAAAAATGACATAAAGAGGATTGACGCACAACTCGTGGGGACGGCAAGACTTGGACAGCAGCCCCTTGTCCTGCTGTCACCATAGTTACCCAGTGCCCAGTCAGCGACATGTAACGCCCCTGTCCATGCCTACTCGTCCAAGTGTCTGTGGTGAAATGCACCCTGTCACACACAGAGTTTCTCAAAGAAGCGGTGATGTTGTGTGCGACATGCTGGTGGAGCGCAGGCACACCTTTCTTTGAGAAGTAGTGCCGACTGGGCATCTGGTACTGGGGCACTGCGACGGACATAAGGTCTCGAAAATCCTCTGTGTCCACCAGGCGGAAAGGCAGCATTTCTGTAGCCAAGAGCTTGCAGATGGTGAAATTCAACCTCTTAGCTTTCTCATGGCTAGGAGGAAATGGTCTTTTACTTGTCCACATCTGAGGGACCGAGGGCTGGCTATTGTGCTTAGACGGGGTTGATAAGGGTGTCCCCGGCAAACTGCCGGTCTGTGAGGAAGATGCAGGCGGACATGTTAGGTTGCCTTGATCCAAAGGTGGTGCTATCGATGTCGGACAGCGCTCAAGACCAGCTGGTGTTACCACCTCCAAAGAAAATGATGACCTGCCAATCACGCTGGCTGTTGCGGGTAAAGAGGTGGCATGTCTGCGCCCCAAAACAGGTGTGACTGCTGTCCCCCCAGTCACAGAGGATGAAGAGGCCGCGGATGCACAAGATATGGCAGACGGTGGTTGGCCCGGCCGGCTAGACCGCATTGTAGCACACTGAGCTTCCCACTGCAACTTATGCTTCATGTCCATGTGCCCGTTCATGCATGAAGTACTCAAACTATGTATTTTTTGGCCTCTACTTAGCTTTTGCTGACAAATGTTACAGATAACACGAGTTGGGTCATCTTTATCGATCTGAAAAAATGCCCAGGCTATGCAAGGCTTAGCACCCATGCGACCTGAAGAGCCACCACGACTTGTGGTGAGAGGCAGAGTTGTGTTTGAGGATGCAGTTGTTGACGTGCTTCCAGTACTACGTCTCTGTCCAGGAAGGCGCAACCTGACCTCGTCGTCACTAGCATCTTCCTCCACCTCCTCTGCTGACCTCATCTCTTGGCTGACTGTGGGTTGACAGTAAGTGGGATCTCCGACCTCATCATCATCACCCTGTGCGTTATCACACCCGTCGTCCTCAGAGCCAACCTGTTCCTGCCCTGACAAAAAACTAAAGTTGTCGCTCCAATCAGGTATTTGAGTCTTATCATCGTCTTCCTCATTGTCTCCACCAACAGGAGTTACAGTTTGGGAATGAGGGTCTACATTATGGTCAGAACCTTCTGCGTCTGGTCCTGGATCCGACTCATAAAGATTCTGGGCATCAGTGCAGATCATTTCCTCGTCTGGATTCACAGAAGCGCTTGAGTCGACCTCTGATTCCCAGGCTATAGTATGAGTAAACAGCTCTGCAGACTCAACCATCTGTTCTACCTCATACTCAGACGGGCAGCTGGAGATTTGGGAGCTGTGAGGAAGCAAGTGCGATTTGGGTGACACCTTTGAGGACTGGAGTATTTGTGATGTTGAAGTTGATGTGGAGGAGAGCCCACTTAAAGGAGCACTTGATATCCGTTGAAGCACCTGCTGTTTTTGTGCCTCATCTGGAATTTGTAGCGATTGGCGTGGCCGTAAGAAAGGGATCTTATCACATTGTCCGCTAAAAGAAGTAGACATTTTAGTTTGGCTGGAAGATGGTCTTTCTTCTGCACCTACCCCACGGACACAACCTTTTTTCCTCTTCCCAACACGCCTATTCCCCTTTCCACCAGCAGCAGGCCTTTTTCCACTCATTTTGGTGGTTAACTAATTCACAACTCTGGAGTTGTTTGCACAAAAAAACAATGGATGGTAACCGAGCAGAGCTGAGTGGCCAAACTGTGGTATTAGGCCAAAACTATTGGCTGGGTTAGATGCAGAAAAAAATTATTTTTAATTTGCAACCTGATGGAGGTCAGTATAGATGGACTAATAGACCAAGTCCCACACACTGCTAGAAGCCCAAATATTTTTTCAGAGCTAGATGCAGAAAAAAAATATTTTTAATTTGCAACCTGATGGAGGTCAGTATAGATGGACTAATAGACCAAGTCCCACACACCGCTAGAAGCCCAAATATTTTTTCAGAGCTAGATGCAGAAAATTTTTTTATTCAATTTGCAACCTGATGGAGGTCAGTATAGATGGACTAATAGACCAAGTCCCACACACTGCTAGAAGCCCAAATATTTTTTCAGAGCTAGATGCAGAAAAAAATTATTTTTAATTTGCAACCTGATGGAGGTCAGTATAGATGGACTAATAGACCAAGTCCCACACACTACTAGAAGCCCAAATATTTTTTCAGAGCTAGATGCAGAAAAAAATTATTTTTAATTTGCAACCTGATGGAGGTCAGTATAGATGGACTAATAGAACAAGTCCCACACGCTGCTAGAAGCCCAAATATTTTTTCAGAGATAAATGAAGAAAAAAATTATTTTTAATTTGCAACCTGATGGAGGTCAGTATAGATGGACTAATAGACCAAGTCCCACACACTGCTAGAAGCCCAAATATTTTTTCAGAGCTAGATGCAGAAAAAAATTATTTTTAATTTGCAACCTGATGGAGGTCAGTATAGATGGACTAATAGACCAAGTCCCACACACCGCTAGAAGCCCAAATATTTTTTCAGAGCTAGATGCAGAAAAAAATTATATTCAATTTGCAACCTGCTGGAGGTCAGTATAGAAGGACTAATAGAACAAGTCCCACACACTGCTAGAAGCCCAAATATTTTTTCAGAGCTAGATGCAGAAAAAAATTATATTCAGTTTGCAACCTGATGGAGGTCAGTATAGATGGACTAATAGAATGATGCTATGCCCAAAAGATTTTACTTCACTAGGTGCAGTAAAAAAATTGGTATTCTATACACAGGTGGTATATCTTGCAACACAGATAGGCTACTCCACTGACTAACACACTCTGCAATAGGCCAAAAAGGATTAGCTTTGCTAGATTCAGCCAAATGCTGTGAAAAAAACTTGCACAGCACTGGCACAGACCTGCCTGGCAAAAACTGATAGGAACTGATGTAACCTAGTCCTGAAAAGGACTCCAATTACAATTAGTCTTTACTCCCACAATCTATCTATTTAAGAGCACAGACCTGCCTGATAAAAGTCGTAGGAAATGCTGTAACCTAGTCCTTAAAAGGACTGCAATCACAACTATTCCCTACTCCCAAGCTATCTGTATATTTGTGCGAAAATTGGCTTGAAATTAACAAGGTATAGCGCACACAGCAACAGCGGTGCCGTCTAACACGCAGCTGCAGCAGTGAGAAAATGGTGGCGACGGGGAAAATGGCTTGGTCTTATAGGGCAAGGACATGTGACATACACTGCCAATCACACATGCCCTTGCTTGTGTGAAAAAAAGCACTTCGCTCCGTGTGTGCGCTGCTGATAGGCTGACAGATTGCACCTCCCCACTGCAAATGCGGGAAAGAGAAAAAAAAATGGAGATCTTCATTGTTCCTGCAGAGATCCATCCCCTGCCCCTCCCCCCGCCCCGCTGTACACTCAAACTGCGTATTAACATTAATTTTCATCATTACTGAGAAAAAATCCAGTTATGATTTTGGTGCACGAACAGTTATCGAACATAACCTCGAACAGCCGAATTTTTCTCAAATTGTTCGTGTTCGCCGACCGGCTCGAACACCGCCCAAAACAGCTCGAATTTGAGATTGGCGAACAGTTCGAGTAGAACAACGCTCATCTCTAATCTATTGTCTATCACTGTGTATGGGGCTATAGATGCATTATACTGTGTATAGTCAGATTTGGCGACATTACACTGTGTTCCAAATTATTATGCAAATAATATTTTCTCAGATTTTCCCAAATTACCTATATGAATTGCAGTCATTGTAATTTTCCAGTCAACTAACTATTAGAGTACAATTGAAAGGTTTTTGTACAAACTGCCTATGATAACAGTATATTTTTAAAAAAATAAAACACTCAAACTGCACTCAAAATGCATGTTCCAAATTATTATGCACAGCAGTGTTTTCAACTTTTTCATTTTAATAAAGAACAAAAAAATGGTCATTTTTGAAATTATAAGCATTAGCAGGTTATTACAAACTGAAATCAAACAGTTTTCAACTCAAAACTTTATTCTAGGTGATGTTACATTTGCACATAGGACCCCTTGTTCGAAAGGAGCTTCTGAACTCTCTCGTCCATAGAATTTGTCAGGTTTTGGATGGTTTCTGCTTCAATTGTTTTGCATGAGGACAGAATACCCTCCCAGAGCTGTTGCTTAGATGTGAACTGCCTCCCGCCATCATAGACACTCCTTTTGATGACGCTCCAGAAGTTCTCAATGGGGTTGAGGTCAGGGGAGCATGGGGGCCACACCATAAGTTTGTCCCCTTTTATGCCCATAGCAGCCAGAGATGCAGATGTGTTATTTGCAGCATGAGACGGTGCATTATCATGCATGAAAATGATGTTGCTGTGGAATGCACGGTTCTTCTTCTTGAACCATAGCAGGAAGTGCGGTTTGAGAAACTCCACATACATTATGGAGTTTATCTTTACCCCTTCAGGGATCCTAAAGGGGCCGACAATCTCTCTCCCCATGATTCCAGCCCAAAACATTACTCCACCTCCTCCTTGTTGGCGCTGTAGTCGTGTTTGCATGGGGTGTCCATCAACCAGCCATCCTCCACTCCATCCATCTGGACCATCGAGCGTTGCACGGCACTCATCGGTGAACAAAACAATTTTGAAGTCAGTCTTCATGTATTGTTTGGCCCACTGGAGCCGTTCCTGCTTGTGTGCAGTGGATAGAGGAGGTCGACAGGATGGCTTACGCACAGCTGCAAACCTCTGAAGGACCCTGCATCTTGTTGTTCGGGGGACGTTGGAGGCACCAGCAGCTTCAAAAACTTGTCTGCTGCTATGACAAGGCTTTTTTGCCGCTGCTCTTTTAACCTGATGTAATTGCCTATAGGAAAGAGTCCTCAATTTTCCCTTATCAGCACGCACACGTGTGTACTGTGAATCAGCTACATACTTCTTGATTGTGCAGTGATCACGATGAAGTGTCTTGGCAATGTTGATTGTAGTCATGCCTTGACCTAAACACTCCACAATTTGTTGCTTCTCAGCAGCCGACACATCCTTTTTCTTTCCCATTTTGGCAGAAAATGTAGGCTGCTTAATAATGTGGGACAGCCTTCTTAAGTAGTCTTGCCTTTCATTGGACACACCTGCCAAGCTAATTAGCACAGGTGTCTGCAATTGCTTACAGTGATATAAAGAGCCCTGACACACATCACCATCAATGAGTTTAACTGACAAACAAAAAAATTCTTACCTTATCACTCCTAAACACTTTTTGCATAATAATTTGGAATACACTGTAATTCATGGTTTATTGGAGGATGATCCAGACAGGCGGATGCAATTTAGTGAGATTATGCTTAACAAAATTGAAGAAAATCCAGTAATTTTAGATAACATTATGTGGAGTGATGACGCTTCTTTCAAATTATCCGGCCATATTAACAGACATAATTGTATTTACTGGTATAATGAGAACATGCATTTAACATTAGAGCAACAACTAAATGAACCTGGTGTCAATGTTTGGGGTGGTATTTCAAGTTTTAGTGTTTTAGGACCAATATTTTTTGATGGGACAGTCACAGGAGATAAGTATCTCGAAATTCTAATGAATCGAGTTATTCCCCAGGTACAGAAACATCCTAATTCAAATGACCTTTATTTCCAACAAGATGGGGCCCCTCCACATTATTCAAGAGTAGTCCGCGAGTATCTTGATGATACATTTCCTAATAAATGGATTGGCCGAAGTGGCCCACTTGATTGGCCAGCACGTTCACCAGACTTGACCCCAATGGATTTTTTCTTTTGGGGAGTACTCAAGGACAAAGTTTATAGTCAAAAACCAAATAGTGTCAGTGATATGAAAAATTACATAAGAGATGCATTTCAAGAAATTAATATCCAAAGAGACTTGTGCAAAAACGTTTGACAAAGCGTAAGAGGCAGACTTCAAAGCTGTGCAAATTGTAATGGAAAACAGTTTGAGCACCTGCGTTGATAAAATTTAAGGGCTTTTATATTATTGTTCAGAATAAAATTTAATTGTCAATGTTATGCTTGTGTTAGTAAATATAATTTTATATATAAATCAAAATAAATGTTATTATTTTCTGTCCACCTACTTTAGGACCACCCAAAATATACGGGGCTATGTTCTACCCTACTGTGTATGGGAAGATATAAGCTATAAAACTGTGTAAATAGGGGATATATTGCTTCATACTGTGTATGGGGGGCTATTGGTGCTTTATACTGTGTATAGGGGCTATTCGGGAATCATACTGTGTATAGCGGCTTATGGGCCATAATACTGTGTATAGCTGGGCTATGCACTATCAAACTGTATATAGAGGGGCTATGTTTTATCATATTATACATAGGGGTGCTATGTACTAATATACTGTGTATGGGAAGCTATAGACTATAAAACTGTGTAAAAGGGGGATATATGGCATCATACTGTGTATGGGGGCTATAGAGGCATTATACTGTGCAGAGATGCTTTTTGGCCTTCATTCTCTATAAAGGGACTATGGGCCATAATACTGTGCATAGCTGGGCTGTGGACTATCAAAGTGTCTATAGGGGGGCTATTGTCTATCATATTGTATATACGGGCTATGTTCTATCATACTGTGTATGGGAAGCTATAGGCTATAAATCTGTGTAAATAGGGGATGTGGGTCATAGTACTGCGTATGGGGGGTTATAGAGGCATTATACTGTGTATAGAGGCTTGTGGGCCATCATGCTCTATAAAGGGCTATGGGCAATCATATTATGTATAGGTTCTTATGAGCCATCATACACTATAGAGGGGATATGGGGCCATAATATTGCGTATAGCTGGGCTATGGGCTACCATACTGCGTATAGCTGGGTTATGGGCCAAAATACTGTGTATAGCTGGGCTATGGGCTATAATGCTGTGTATAGCTGGGCTATGTGCTACCATATTGTGTTTGGGGAGTTATGGGCTATAATACTGTGAATAGACCTCTACATCTCAATTATAATGTTGTATCATACTGTGTATGGGAAGCTATAGCCTATAAATCTGTGTAAATAGGGGATATGGGTCATAATACTGCATATGGGGGGTTATAGAGGCATTATACTGTGTATTATACTGTCAAGTTGACGCGCCCCCTGGGCCTGTGTTGTGCAGAGGAACCCGGAACCGGGCCTGTTGTAGGATGCTGGGGGTTGTAGTCTCCGTGTGGCGGTGACCCGGTCCGTGCCCAGGGTGGTCAAACCAGTGGCAGTCTTAGGCTGAGTTCACACGATGCGTTTTTCGTGCGTTTCCGCGGCGTTTTTGCAGTTGCGGAAACGCTGCGGAAACGCATTAAAAACGCATGGTAGAAGGGCAGCAATGTTCCCCAATTGAAATCCGCATGTGCTGTGCCCACGATGCGGATTTTTCCGCAGCGTAAACGCTGCGGTCAAAAATCCGCAGCATGTCAATTAATTTTGCGGAAACGCTGCTCTTTTGCCGCCATTGACTTGCATTAGACCGCATGGAATCCGCATCACTGTATATGTTGATGCGCTTTTCATGCGGTCTAATGTGCGGATGGTACCCGGGTGTGGATGAGAGGACTCGCATCCAGACCCAGGTACCATTAAAAAAAAAGAATAAAATAAAAAATATATATATTCTCACCTTCTGACAGCCCGCGCTGCGTCCTGCTGGCTTCCCGGGCACTTCGCGGTTGAATGAAGGACCTTCGCTGACGTCAGAGTCATGTGACGGGTCACGTGACGCTGACGTCGGAAGGTCCTAAAGTCTTCACTGCCGGCAGCCGGGACCGAGCGAAGCTGGACACCGGGGGCCATCAGAGGGTAAAGTATATATTTATTTTTTATTTTTTGACATTCACACACTATATAAATCCATGCCGGTTGCATGGATTTATATAGTGTAAAGTTGACAAGCACTTTCCAAGTGATGCTAAAATCGCTTGGGAAGCGCTTGTCAACCCGCATGCGGAAATGAAAGTGAAGACTGCTTAATTTCCGCATGTCCCTGGCAGGAAACCGCATGTACAAGCCGCATGCTTTTTTTCTTGCCAGAGAGATGCAGAAACGCTCAGGAAAAAATCCTGAGCATTTCTGCATCGTGTGCACATACCCTTAATGTATAGCAAATGTCCGACTACGCCACCCGTGGATTGCGGTCAGTGGGGACCGCCGCTGCGCTGCCGACCGCTGAGGCTGATGTTGTTTGCGCAGCCGAGTATGGGATAATTCCCCACGGGAGAAGTATTGCCTCAGGGCAGCTAATGTGAGAGATGATGGGAGTGATGGTGTGAGGGTCCCAGTGCTAATGGTGCTGGTGCGGCAAGGAATCACAGAGACGTGAGGTGCAGTTCAGGGTCTTTACTGATGGTACAAGGCAGACCCTCCCGGGAGTACTGGCTAGTATAAGGGGCCTGGTCAGTCTGCGAGCAAGCAGGAGTTCCCCTGGCCAGGTGGAGTTGTAGGCCTCCCCGTTTATCTGCACTCTTCCTGGCTACCTTGCTGTCAGCGGTTACAAGTAGCCCACGTCCCTGAGTATACCGTGTGGTGCTCACCCGTATGGCTGGTGACTTGGGGCCTTCTGTTAGCCTCCGCTCCTGGATGGCGGCGCTGGTCCCTTCTTTGTGACTGAGCCTCCGGGCTTGAACAGAGGACCTGGAATCCCCTGCCGGCTGGTTTCTGCTGCTGGGTATATATATCAGTCCCCACAGCCTCGGACTCCTGTGTCCGGTTTTAGTAACTTCAGCCAGGGCGAGCTATATCTCTGCTCAGCTCCAGCCCCTAGTCTTCAGCTGCTGCTCCTACAGAGCTCCTGATGTATCTTTCCCTGTGTCTGGAACTTCACTGTCTAATCCCGCCCCAGACCCAGTTTATAAGGGCAGATTCCTCCCCTCCCAGGTCTGGGTGGGCCGTGTTGCATGTTTAGGGCTCCTGACCAGAGAAACCTCCCACTTGCTCTCAGACATAATATCTCTATTACTGTGGTAACCAGACCCCTGGGGTGCCACATTCCCCCCTAGTAAATTTTAGTACTCCGGGACTAAACACATTTTTAAAGAAACATAAATACAGGGTATAAACGATAATACAAAAACATATTTACAAGAAGCTTTGGTTCTTTAAAGGTCACAGCGTGTCCGTAACCGGGTGTCCATATCACCCAAGGTGAAGTTTGTAAAACAAGGGGGTGTCCATGTCACCCAAGGTGAAACTTTAAGCGAAGTAGGGGACCTGTCCAAAGCAAACCCCTTGCGTTGGCCTTGGGCGTGGCTGCAAGGCTGGAGCTAACTACTTTGGGCCGCAAGTAGGCCACGCCAGACAGGTTTTCTTTTCCGCGGCCGTCTTTGCAAGAGGCACCAAGGTGCAACTATCTACAAGCATTGTTCCGGTTATCCAGTGTCCATAACCTGTTAGTCCAAATAAATCTGCAGGGTAACTGAGAAACATAATTAGTAGCAGGCAACAAACATAAACCATAAACAGTTAACAGATAAATTCACAGTGCATCACTTTAGATTTTCCAGCGAGCGAGCATCTGACCTCTAGTGACTCTAGTGGACCTACGGAGCTCACTAACTGGTTCTGCACTACAGGGTGTAGGAGGTGTTATGGGCAAGCTGGGCAGCTGTCTGTGCACTCTTTGGCTCACTAGGGGGACGGCAGGCTCACTACTAGCAGAGGGTTGATTCTCCTGTACTGCTGGTGTGGACTCTTCTGCCTCTTGGGCCGGCTGCTCTTCCAGCTCTACCGGTTCCTCTGTAGGCACTTGCGGGGCAGGCTGGAGAAAGGTGACGACGGGTACCACGACAGCGCCGTTTACTTGTGTCCTAGACCGGGGGAAGTCTCCGAGTACGGTACTGATCATTTCTTCCATTTCCAATGCGGGTTGAGGGTTTTCTTGATCTTCTTCAGGGCTTTGCAGCTGCTCGGGACACTTCTTCAGGTGGTCTCTGGAGACAATGGCTGTGGTTTCTCCTCCATCCTTACTGATTACGCAGATTTTTGGGTTCTCATGGCTTGAGGGCAGTACGGTGTATGGGTCCTTCTCCCACTGGTCTTCCAACTTGTGGAGCCGCCTCTTCCTCTTCAAGACCTGCTCTCCAGGTACCAGGGGAACAGCGGGAGCATACTGGTTATAAGCCTTCTCTTGCCTTTCTCTAGCTTAAGACAGACTTCGCTCGACTCTCTCCTGCACTTTCCGATACTGCTGCTGCCGCTCTGTATCCCAGTCTGCCTCTGGCGAGGTGTCCTCAGGTGTCAGGACTCCCATATCCAGGTCAATAGGCAGCTTACCAGGTCTTGCTCTCATTAGGTAAGCCGGGGTACAGTTGGTGGAACCTACAGGGATGTGGTTATACAGGTCCACCAGATTGGGCAGTTTCTCAGGCCACAGACTGCGTTCTTCCAGGGGCAATGTTTTTAGCAGATCTATCACCACCTGGTTCATCTTCTCGCAGAGTCCATTGGTTTAAGGGTGATAGGGCGTTGTTCTTATCTTCTTGCAGCCACACAGGTTGCAGAACTCCTGGAAGACCTCAGCTTCAAAGGCTGGTCCTTTGTCTGTCAGCACTTGGTCCGGGTACCCGTGTGGACGGCAGAAGTGCTGCTGGAAGGCTCTAGCTGCTGTTTGAGCCATTAAGTCATTGACCGGGACCACCACCAGGAACCAGGAGTAATGATCTACGATTGTGAGGGCGTAGACATACCCAGATCTGCTTGGAGCCAGTTTCACATGGTCCAGGGCTACCAGTTCCAGTGGCTGTCTGGTGATGATGGGCTGCAGGGGAGTCTTCTGGCTGGCACGGTCCTTTCTTCTTAGGTTGCACGGGCCACAGTCTCTGCACCACCTCTCGATGGCTCCTCTCATGCCTACCCAGTAGAACCGTTCACGCAACAAGAACTCCAGCTTCTTCCATCCGAAGTGTCCTGCTCCATTGTGGTATGCCTCCAGAACCATAGCCGCGTCTCGTCTTGGGACCACTACCTGCAAGGTCAACTCATGTGTTCGAGAGTTAACCATTCTCCGGCACAGCTTCTCCCTGTAGAGGAACAGCTTACTTTTCTCCTTCCACAGTTGCTTGGTCTCCTCCGGAGCGTCTGGGTCAAGACTGGCATCGGCCTGGGTCAGCATTTCCTTCACCAAACGGACTGCGGGATCACTGTCTTGCGTCTCCGCCCAGTTGTAGTGGGGCAAGGGATTGAACGTCACGGAGCGCCTGTCCTTCACACGGTGGGAATACAGGGTAATCCCATGACGGTGGAACGCAGGGAGCTCGACTTCTTCCAGATCTTCTGGATCTTCCCCTACGTCCGGTAAGTTCGGCATTCTAGACAGGGCATCCGTGTTGGCATTTGATCGCCCCGCCCGGTATTTGATGGTGAATTCAAAGTTGGACAGGCGGGCCATCCATCTCTGTTCCAGGGCACCGAGCCTTGCAGTGTCCAAGTGTGTCAACGGGTTGTTATCCGTGTACACGGTGAATTTGGAGGAGGCAAGGTAATGCTTGAAACGTTCGGTCACTGCCCACACTACTGCCAGGAACTCCAGCTTGAATGAGCTATAATTCTCAGGGTTCCTCTCCGTGGGCCGTAGCTTTCGGCTGGCGTAAGCGATTACCCGTTCTTTTCCTTGCTGGATCTGGGACAGTACGGCTCCTAGCCCGATGTTGCTTGCATCCGTGTGGAGGATAAAGGGCTGGCTGTAGTCTGGATATGCCAGGATTTCATCCCCCGTGAGGGCCATCTTCAGCTGGCAGAAGGACTCCTCTTCCAGCTTTTCCACCTGAAGGGCGGCTTCTGGTTTTTGGCTTTCCGAGATTGACCTATCAGGAGGTCCTGCATAGGGGCTGCCAATTTGGTGAAACCGGGAATGAATCTTCGGTAGTAGCCTACCAACCCAAGGAACTGCCGCACTTCCTTTATGCTGGAGGGTCTTGGCCAGTCCTTAATCACGGTGATCTTATCAGGGTCGGGAGCCACTCCGTCAGCACTCACCACGTGTCCCAGGTACTGCACCTTTGGTTTCAGGAGGTGACACTTGGAGGGTTTCACCTTTAGGCCGTAGTTTGCCAGAGCTTCAAACACTTCTGCCAGGTGTTTCAGGTGGTCCTCGTAGGTCTTGGAATAGACGATGACATCGTCCAGGTATAACAGGACCGTCTCGAAGTTCCGGTGTCCCAGACAGCATTCCATCAACCGTTGGAAGGTTCCTGGTGCGTTGCAGAGCCCGAATGGCATACAGTTAAATTCGCTGAGACCCATCGGGGTGGTGAATGTGGTCTTCTCCCGGTCCGCCTCTGCTACAGGAACCTGCCAGTACCCGCTAGTGAGATCCAAAGTAGAGAAGAAGTTAGCAGATTTTAATGCAGCTAAGGACTCTTCTATCCTTGGTAACGGGTACGCATCTTTGTGTGTGATACGGTTGACCTTCCTGTAGTCTACACACATTCTCATGGTGTTGTCTTTCTTTTTCACTAAGACTAGTGGAGCTGCCCAGGGGCTACAGCTGTCCCTGATTACCCCAGCCTCCTTCGTGTCTCTAAGCATCCCCTTGGCGTGTTGGTAGTGTGCCGGGGGTAGGGGTCGGTATCTCTCCTTTATGGGAGGATGGTCTCCCGTGGGGATGTGGTGTTCTACCCCCTTTACTCGCCCGAAGTCTAGCGGGTGTTTACTAAACACTCTCTCGTACTCTCGAACCACCCGATAGACTCCCTGTTTCTGGTGTGAGGGAGTGGAGTCCGTACCCAAATGCAGTTGCTGACACCAGTCCTCCATTGGTTTCTTAGAGCCGTTACCTTCCTCTGGTTGAGATGGAGGCAAGGGTTCCACGGCCTGTACAGAATTCTGGTTTATGGTGAACAATTTGGCTAGCGTGGCATACCGGGGCAGGTGTACTTCTCTCTCCCCGATATTTATGATGCGAACGGGCACCCTCCCATGGCGTACATCGACCACCCCCCGTGGGCCTACTGTCTGAGTAGACGGGTTCTACCATTGCTTGGTAATCTCTACCTCTTAGACCAATAGCTGCCCGGCACCAAATCATCATCTCACTTTTTGGGGGCATGGCAATAGGGAACGGGTCACACATTCTCACGCTACCTATCTCACCACCAGATAGTTCCACCTGTTGCCGCTTCATCAGTGCCCGGATCTCTTTTTGGAGCACACGCTGCTGGCCGGAACTGGCGTTCTTGGCAACCTGCTGTAAAATAAGAATCACCTCTGCAAGACAATTTTCAATCACATTAGTTCCCAAGGTTATTCTAGGGTGACTCTCATGACGGTCTATGTCCACTATAATCAGTCCTTGTGCCGCCAGTTCGACTTTACCGATCTTAATGGTCACCTCCTTGAATCCCACCTGCGGCACGGGCTGACCATTGCTGGCGATGATACTCAGGTCGTCATCTAGGTAGCGGGTTATGTCCGAGTCATTCCAGTACTGCTTAAAGAGCACGTACGGGATGGTGGTCACCTGTGACCCAGTGTCTAGTAGGGCACTCATAGGAATTCCATCCAGTACCACAGGCAAGATTGGACGTCCCCCTACGTATTTATCATGCCAGTTTGATGGGCCTGATGATCTTATGCCTGGGGGTTGGCCCTCTACCCCAGGTTGTGCCCGTTTAAATGACAGTACCTTGCCACATGTCCGGGTTGATTGCAGCGGCGGCAGATGGGTCGTCCATCCTCGTTGTATCTGTCGCTGGGTCTTCCTCTGGCCGGTGGAGTCCTCCTCAGTCGGCGCCACGGGACGTCCTCCGGTCCGGATGCCAGCTGGATCTTTCCTGGAGAAGAGGCCTGTAAAGACTGCACAGTTCTGGTTAGCGCGGCAACGCTCTTAGTCAGCTCTTGGACCTGATGGTGCAGGTCTGTAGCCGGGTCACTGTTTAAAGCCTGTGCATCAGCTCCCACAGGCCCTGCAGACAAGGGCACCGTCTCCTGGTGGTAAGTGATAGCAGGGCGCCTGTGGGTCACAGCGCCGCCTGGTGTCGGTTCTCGGAGCACCCGGATGGCTCTGTCCTTGAACTGTGCAAAGTCCAGGTCAGGGTCCTGTAAGGCCATTGCCCGCAACTGGGTTCGGTGGGCATTGCACAGTAGACCCTCAATAAATTGTTCAGTCAACAGCTTATCTTCATTTCCCACGCTGTCAGGGTCTGCCTGCTTAATGGCTCTTAGGGCCTCTTGTAGGTTTAAAGCATAGTCTCTTATACTCTCATGTGCCCGTTGTTTGCACCCGTAAAATCGGAGCTTTATTTCGGCTGAGGTGCGGGTGTCAAATGTGTCTTTCAGCCGGGCTAGTATTTCTCTGACAGTCCTCTTCCTCCCAGGTGGCCAGGACTTTACCTCCCTTTGGGCTGCCCCGATTAATTGGGCCACCAGGATGCTCACTTTTTGCTCTTCTGTGAGGGGGTACACCTGGAAGAGGCTATACAGTCTTTCACTAAAGTCATTTAGAGTATGTGACTCCCCTGAGTACTGGGGTAGCCAGGTTGCCCCCGGGATATAGGGCATGGTGAATGGCATGACTGCTGCAGCGGTTGCGCGGCGGTGGCTGTGGCAGTGGAGCTCCCCTCGGTGTCCGACATCCTCCTTCCCCCCTAGTGGACCGTGGCCTACCTTGCGATGCTCTTCTTCCGTAGGCCGCGGCTCCGCAGTCGATCGTCGGGGTTGAGGACCTGGCGTCGCGCTCCGATGACGTCAGCATCGCTCTTCCTCCCTTCCAGGACCTTGCGCAGCGTCAGAGCGTGGGGCGGAGCGTGAGGCGGAGCTTCGGATCTCGTGCGCTTTCGGCGTCCACGCCCCTCTTCTTCCTGTGCGACGTCCCGAAGATGGCGTCCGAAGGCGGGAAGCAGCTGCGGATGGCGGGAAGAAGGCAGAAGACGGTGGGAAACAGTCCAAGATGGCGTCTGATGGCAGGAATCGGCTCCGGATGGCGGGAAACGACTCCGGACGGCGGGAAACTTCACCACAGGTAAGTTCAAAAGTCTTTTTCAGGCACGCAGTACGCCGTGGTTGCGGGCACGAAATCCTGCCGACTACGCCAAAGTTGACGCGCCCCCTGGCCCTGTGTTGTGCAGGGGAACCCGGAACCGGGCCTGTTGTAGGATGCTGGGGGTTGTAGTCTCCGTGTGGCGGTGACCCGGTCCGTGCCCAGGGTGGTCAAACCAGTGGCAGTCTTAATGTATAGCAAATGTCCGACTACGCCACCCGTGGATTGCGGTCAGTGGGGACCGCCGCTGCGCTGCCGACCGCTGAGGCTGATGTTGTTTGCGCAGCCGAGTATGGGATAACTCCCCACGGGAGAAGTATTGCCTCAGGGCAGCTAATGTGAGAGATGATGGGAGTGATGGTGTGAGGGTCCCAGTGCTAATGGTGCTGGTGCGGCAAGGAATCACAGAGACGTGAGGTGCAGTTCAGGGTCTTTACTGATGGTACAAGGCAGACCCTCCCGGGAGTACTGGCTAGTATAAGGGGCCTGGTCAGTCTGCGAGCAAGCAGGAGTTCCCCTGGCCAGGTGGAGTTGTAGGCCTCCCCGTTTATCTGCACTCTTCCTGGCTACCTTGCTGTCAGCGGTTACAAGTAGCCCACTTCCCTGAGTATACCGTGTGGTGCTCACCCGTATGGCTGGTGACTTGGGGCCTTCTGTTAGCCTCCGCTCCTGGATGGCGGCGCTGGTCCCTTCTTTGTGACTGAGCCTCCGGGCTTCTATGGCCAGAGGACCTGGAATCCCCTGCCGGCTGGTTTCTGCTGCTGGGTATATATATCAGTCCCCACAGCCTCGGACTCCTGTGTCCGGTTTTAGTAACTTCAGCCAGGGCGAGCTATATCTCTGCTCAGCTCCAGCCCCTGGTCTTCAGCTGCTGCTCCTACAGAGCTCCTGATGTATCTTTCCCTGTGTCTGGAACTTCACTGTCTAATCCCGCCCCAGACCCAGTTTATAAGGGCAGATTCCTCCCCTCCCAGGTCTGGGTGGGCCGTGTTGCATGTTTAGGGCTCCTGACCAGAGAAACCTCCCACTTGCTCTCAGACATAATATCTTTATTACTGTGGTAACCAGACCCCTGGGGTGCCACAATACTCTATAAAGGGCTATGGGCAATCATATTGTGTATAGGTTCTTATGAGCCATCATACACTATAGAGGGGATATGGGGCCATAATATTGCATATAGCTGGGCTATGGGCTAACATACTGCGTATAGCTGGGCTGTGGGCTATAATGCTGTGTATAGCTGGGCTATGTGCTACCATATTGTGTGTGGGGAGTTATGGGCTACAATACTGTGAATAGGCCTCTACATCTCAATTATAGACATGTATGAGACACTTTAAAATTTCTTATACCAGTGAACACATTTCATCTCATCCATGAGAGCACTAACAGCCAGTGCTGTGTTGGGTAAGAGAAAAATAAATAGGTGAGTCATGGCCAGCTGTTAATGGGTGGAGGAGGCCGGATTTTTTTTTTTATTCAGTTTATAGAACATCACATAAAATGTGAGCGTAAGCAGCGTACATAGCAGCAGAATTCACCAGAAGTGGGCAGAAATGGGGCATAATACTGTATATAGCTGGGCTGTGGACTATCAGACTGTCTATAGAAGGGCTATTGTATATCATATTGTATATATGGGGGCTATGTTCTATCATACTGTGTAAATAAGTGATGTATGGCATCATACTGTGTATTGGGGCTATAGATGCATTATACTGTGTCTAGGCAGGTATGGGGCCATTATACTGTGCATCGGGGCTATTCGGGCATCATAATGTGTATACGGGCCTATAGGCCATAATACTGTGTATCTGGGCTATGGACTATCAAACTGTCTATAGAGGGGCTATTGTCTATCATATTGTATATAGGGGGCTATGTTCTACCCTACTGTGTATGGGAAGATATAGGCTATAAAACTGTGTAAATATGTGATGTATTGCTTCATACTCTGTATGGGGGGCTATAGGTGCATTATACTGTATATAGGTAAGTATTGGGACATTATACTGTGTATAGGGGCTATTCGGGAATCATACTGTGTATAGCAGCTTATGGGCAATAATACTGTGTATAGCTGTACTATGGACTATCAAACTGTCTATGGAGGGGCTATAGTTTATCATATTGTACATAGGGGGGCTATGTTCTAATATATTGTGTTTGGGAAGCTATAGGCTATAAAACTGTATAAAAGGGGGATATATGACATCATACTGTGTATGGGGGCTATAGAGGCATTATACTGTGTATAGAGGCTTATTGGCCATCATACTCTATAAAGGGGCTATGGGCCATAATACTGTGCATAGGTGGGCGGTGGACTATCAAACTGTCTATAGAGGGGCTATTGTCTATCATATTGTATATAGGGGGCTATGTTGTATCATACTGTGTTTGGGAAGCTATAGGCTATAAATCTGTGTAAATAGGGGATATGGGTCATCATACTGCGTATGGGGGGCTATAGAGGCATTATACTGTGTATAGAGGCTCATGGGCCATTATACTCTATAAAGAGCTATGGGAAATCATATTGTGTATAGGTTCTTATGAGCCTTCATACACTATAGAGGGACTGTGGGACCATAATACTATGTATAGCTGGGCTATGGACCATAATTCTCTGTATAGCTGGACTATGGGCTACCATACTGTGTAAGGGGAGCTATGGGCTATCATGCTGTGAATAGGGATCTACATCTCAATTATAGACATGTGTGAGACATTTCAAAATTTTTATACCGGTGATCACATTTCATCTCATCCATGACAGCACTAACACCCAGTGCTGTGTAGGGTAAGAGAGAAATAAATAGGTGAGTGATGGCCAGCTATAAAAGGGTGGAGGAGGCTGGAGGTTTTTTTTGTTTTGTTTTTTAACATCAGCACATGTCTACAATAATTCCATCTTTATGGTACTATATATAGATTTACACTCTGTATATAATACATAAAAATACCGGTAATTGACTCTCCAAGGCCATGAAATTGCATCATAATTTTGGGGAAAAAGGTGAGTGTTGGCCGGCTATTATGGGGTGGAGGAGGCCGGATTTTTTTTATTTTTATTTATTTGAGTTCATAGAACATCACATACAATTTTGTGCACATAGCAGGAAATTTCTCCCAGAAGTGTTCAGAAAAATGCAACATATCATCAAAGCTGCTATTCTGGACCTTCAAATTTTGAGAATACAGATATGTAAGAACTCCTGCAAGACCGACGCCGTAAGGTTTGTTCAACCACTGTGGGTAAGTGGAAGCACCAAAACATTTGTGTTGTATCCAGGGACAAACAGGCAACGCGGAAAATCTGGCAAATTCTTAATGGGCCAATCTGTTAGCAAAACTTTTACCAGGGAGCTATATTTTATCACACTGTGTATGGGAAGCTATAGGCCAGTGGTGGTGAACTTATGGCACGTGTGCCAGAGGGGGCACGCAGAGCCCTCCTTGTAGGCAAGCGCTCCATACCCTCAGCACTAGTGCCGCTACCACTTTCCTCAGCCTGCGCACCATCCCCCTCGTCACTAGCGCCACTTTGACTCTCCTCTTCTGCACACGCACCCTCCCATCATGCCGCGCGCCGAGGGTGCGGGATGTCGCACGGGGCAACAGGTAAGGCTGTGGTATGTGAAGAGAAAAGATCAGCATTGGAAATGGTAAAGGTGAGTGAGTAGTTATTTCCTTTTTTTTAATGTGGGGCCATTATATAGTATGGAGCACTATGTGAGGCCATTATACAGTATGAAACATCATGGGGGGCCATTGTACTGTATGGAGCACTATGTGGGCCATTTTACTGTATGGAGCGCTATGTGGGGTCATTATTCTGTATGGAGCACTATGTGGGGCCATTATACAATATGGAGCAGTATGTGGGGCCATTATACTGTATGGAGCGCTATGTGGGGCCATTATACTGTATGGAGCACTATGCGGGGCCATTATACAGTATAGAGCATCATGCACAGCCATTATACAGTATGGAGCACTATGTGGGCCATTTTACTGTATGGAACACTATGTGGGGCCATTATACTGTATGGAGCACTATGCGTGGCCATTATGCAGTATAGAGCATCATGCACAGCCATTATGCACTATAGAGCACTGTGTGGGGCCATTTTACTGTATGGAGCGCTATGTGGGGCCATTATGCTGCATGGAGCACTATGTGAGGCCATTATACAGTGTGGAGCATCATGTGGGGCCATTATACAGTATGAAGCACTATGTGGGGCCATTATACAGTATGGAGAATCATGTGGGGCCATTATACAGTATGAAGCACCATGTGGGGCCATTATACTGTATGGAGCATCATCTGGGGCCATTACACAGTATGGAGCACTATGTGAGGCCATTATACAGTATGTAGCATGATGTGGGGTCATTATACTGTATGGAGCACTATGTGGGTCCATTATACAGTATAGAGCATCATGCACAGCCATTGTATAATATGGAGCATCATGTGGGGCCATTTTACTGTATGAAGCACCATATGGGGCCATTATACTGTATGGAGCATCATGTGGGGCCATTATACTGTATGAAGCTCTCTGTCGGGCCATTATACTGTATGGAGCACTATATGAGGCATTATACAGTATGGAGCATGATGTGGGGTCATTATACAGTTTGAAGTACCATCTGAGACCATTATACTGTATAGAGGACCATTCAGGGTCATTATACAGTACGGAGCGCTATATGAGGCCATTATACAGTATGTAGCATGAGGTGGGGTCATTATACAGTATGGAACACCATGTGGGGTCATTATACAGTATGTAGCATGATGTGGGGCCGTTATACACTTTAAACCATTATACTGTATGGAACACCATTTAGGGCCATTATACTGTATGAAGCACTATCCGAGGCCATTTAATAGTATGGAGTACCATGTGGGGCCATTATACAATATGGAGCATGATGTGGGGCCATTATACTGTATGGAGCATTATGTGGGGCCATTATACAATATAGAGCATCATCTGGAGCCATTATACAGTATGGAGCATCATGTGAGGCCATTATACAGTTTGGAGGATTATTCAGGGCCATTAAACTGCATGGAGCACTATGCAAGGCCATTATACAGTATGAAGAATCATGTACAGCCACTATATCGTATGGAGCATCATGTGGGGCCATTTTACTCTATGGAGCACTATGTGGGGCCATTATACAGTATAAAGCATCATGTGAGGTCATTATTCTGTATGGAGCACTATGTGGGGCCATTACACCATATGGCGCATTATGTGGGGCCATTATACAGTTTGGAGCATCATGCGGGGCCATTAAACTGTATGGAGTACTACGTGGTGCCATTATACAGTTTGGAGCATCATGTGGGGCCATTATACTGTATAGAGCGCTTTGTCAGGCCATTATACAGTATTGAGCACTATGTGAGGCCATTTTACAGTATGGAGCATCATGTGGGGCTATTATACAGTTTGGAGCACCATCCTGGGCCATTATACTGTATGAAGCACCATGTGAGGTCATATACTGTATGGACCATTATGTGGGGCCATTGTACAGTATGGAGCATAATGTGGGGTCATTATACAGTAAGGGGCATTATGTTGGACTCATTACACAGTATGGAGCACTATGAGGGGCCATTATACAGTATTGAGCATCATGTGGGGCCATTATACAGTATGGAACATCATATAGGGCCATTATACAGTATGGAGCATCATGTGGGGCCATTATACAGTTTGGATAACTATGTGGGGCCATTATACTGTATGGAGGACTATATGTGGGGCCCATTATACTGTATGGAGGACTATATGTGGGGCCCATTAGACTGTATGGAGGACTTTTTGTGCCCAATATACTGTATAGAGAACTGTGTAGGGCCATTAGCTTAAGTTCACATGAAGCATTTTTGATGCATTTTCGTGGCGGTTTTCCCACCGCAAAACGCTGCGAGAACGCTTGTTAATAGGTCTGCCAGGTATAGCAATGCGAATCTAGATATTCTGTGCACATGATGCGGAAATTTCCGCTCAATTTGCATTGCGGTAAAAACCACAGCATAGACCATGGTTTGGGCATTTCCGCCACGAATTCGCGCCCATTGACTTGCATTAAATCGCAGCAAACCCGCAGGTATAATATCTATACCTGCAGATTGTTAGAACCTTGCTGTTAGGTTTTTTTTCCTTTGCTGGTCACATGACCTTGTTGGCCTATTTAGTCCTGCTCCGCCCTTCTGGCTTTGCTGGACTTCATTGTATATCTACTTTCTAGCTAGCCTGTGCTCTGTATCTAACTCTGTTAGTTTGCTTGGTCTATGGACCTCTATGTTCTATCTATTTTGTTTGTTCGTCTGTCTGTTACTATTTCTGTTAGGAGGTGTCCCATATTCCTCCCAGTCCTTAGTACTTGTAGGGATTCCCTCCCCACATCTATAGGTCTTCGTACAGACTAGATTAGGACTTTAGCAGGTCTGATCGCAGGATCAGGTTCCCTGTTACATCGTAGGGATTCAGCTGAGTCTCATAGTAGGGACAGATCTCCTCTCTTTCCTTAGCTTTGGTAGCAGAACATAACAGTAAGTCCAGCCAGCAAATTCTCTAAGGAAAGATTTTTCTGTTCCATCATGGTGTCGGTTCAGGATTTGGCTCATCGCCTGCAGGGACTCTCTCTGGAGGTGGCCGAGCTCCGTCAGCACGTGAATAACTGTCCTGGAGCACATTTCTTGGAGCCTAAGGTATGTTTGCCGGATTTGTTTTTTGGTGAACACCGAGAATTTTTTTCATTTAAAAATGCTTGCTTATTGTATTTTCGTTTGAGACCTAAGTCCTCTGGGGATGAATCCCAGCGCGTAGGGTTCATAATGTCACTTTTGCGCAAAGAGCCTCAGGAGTGGGCTTTTTCTTTGCAACCTAGTGATTCATGCTTCAGATCAGTGGATAGTTTTTTTTCTGCTTTGGGACTATTATATGATGATCCTGACCGTGTCGCATCAGCTGAGACTGAGTTGAGACGTCTAAAACAAGGATCGGGTAATGTGGAAAAATATTGTACACATTTTCGTCGTTGGTCCACTCAAACAGGGTGGAACGATTCTGCTCTGAAAAGTCTATTTCTTGCTGGGCTCAGTGAAAGGGTTAAAGACCTGCTAATTGCTTATCCTACACCTGAAGATTTGCAACAGGCTATGCAATTAGCTATACGGGTGGATAGAAGACTGCGTGCTAGGGTTAATGAGAGCAAATCCTCTGCTATGTCAGTTTCTGGTTATGATAATGTGTGTACTAACAGTGGTGAACCGATGGAGATTGGATCGGTGGCACCTCGCTCTCAAGAAAAAGACCGTCGTTTTTCGCAAGGCTTGTGTTTCTACTGCGGAAAATCTGGTCATTTGATAAAAGGCTGTGAGCTTCGTATGAAGAAAGAAAAAAAAATGGTCAGTCACGCCCGTATTGCCTGTTTAAATTCCAAGGGTATATTTTTAGCTGCTTCCACGATTGCTCAGGAAAAATTAATGGAATTTCGGGTGTTTGTTGATTGCGGGTCTACACTGAATGTAATTGATGGGGGATTCGTGGAAAAACTCAATTTAAAACCTGAACCTTTGTCATCCCCCATTGCTGTGGTTTCTGTGGATGGCTCCCCTTTGAAGAATATTACTCTCAAGGTCAGTGAATTTCCTCTCACTATTAATGGTGTTCACCATGAGAAATTGGATTTGGTAGTGTTGAATAACTTGCCTTCTCCAGTAATATTGGGTTTGCCCTGGTTAAAATTTCACAATCCTGTACTGGATTGGTCTACCAGTGAAATTAAATCCTGGAGCCATAAATGTTATGACAAGTGTTGTAACGGGCGTATTGCAGCTTTGGATAGGGGAGAATTGCCTGTTCCTATTCAGGATTTTTGGAGAGTTTTTTCTGAGAAGGAATCGCAGGTTTTGCCTCCCCATAGAGACTATGATTGTTCTATTGAATTTGTCCCTGGAGCGACTCTTCCTAAGAGTCGTTTATTTAACCTTACTATTCCTGAGAGGAAGGCTTTGGAGGAATACATACAGACAAGCTTGGCCGCCGGTCACATTAGGCCCTCTAAGTCTCCTGTGGCGGTTGGATTTTTTTTTTGTTAAAAAAAAGGACGGCGGTTTACGTCCTTGTCTGGATTTTCGTGAGATTAACAAAATTACGGTACGCAATCCTTACCCACTGCCATTGATTCCTGATCTGTTTAACCAGTTATTGGGGGCCAAGTGGTTCTCTAAAATTGACCTTAAGGGGGCATACAATCTGTTGCGCATGAAGGAGGGTGATGAATGGAAGACTGCTTTTAACACTCCTGTGGGTCATTTTGAGAATCTGGTTATGCCTTTTGGTCTCACTAATGCTCCTGCATTTTTTCAGAATCTGATTAATGACATCCTTAGACCTTTGATCGGTAAAAATGTGGTTGTGTATTTGGATGACATTTTGATTTATTCGCCAGATCTGGAGTCTCATTGGCGGAGCGTGCGTGAGGTATTACAGTTATTAATGGACAATTCGCTTTTTGCTAAGCTGGAGAAATGTGAGTTCGCTGTACAGAGAATTAGTTTTTTGGGCTACATTATCTCCAGCAAAGGTTTTGAGATGGATCCGGTTAAGGTTCAGGCTGTGCAGGAATGGCCTAGGCCTATTGGTTTGAAATCGATACAGAGGTTTTTGGGTTTCGCCAATTACTATAGAAAGTTCATAAAAATTTTTTCTAGTATTGTCAAACCTCTGACTGATCTCACCAGGAAAGGTGCTGATGCGGTTCAGTGGTCTTCTGAGGCCATTGAAGCTTTTGTGTATCTCAAGGAGAGGTTCACCTCTGCTCCCATCCTTATGCAGCCTGATGTTACTAGGCCGTTTTTGGTTGAGGTTGATGCTTCCTCTGTGGGGGTTGGCGCAGTATTGTCTCAGGATAACGGGGATGGATTACATCCCTGTGCCTTTTTTTCAAAAAAATTTTCGGAGACTGAATTGAATTACGATATTGGTAATCGGGAATTATTGGCTATTAAACTCGCATTTGAACACTGGCGCCACTTCTTGGAAGGTGCGGAATTTCCCGTTCAGGTTCTTACGGATCATAAAAATCTGATATATCTTGATGCTGCCAAGCGCCTGAATGCCCGTCAGGCTAGGTGGGCACTGTTTTTCTCGCGGTTTAATTTCTCCGTTACTTACATCCCTGGTACTAAGAATGTTAAGGCGGATGCCTTGTCTCGCAGTTTTTCTCCCATAGTCGGTGCTGAGAAAGAGGAAAACATTTTACAAGAAGGTGTTGTGATAGCTGCTTTAGACTCCGTTTTGGAAGATGAGATTCTTAAAGCTCAGGAGAATGCCCCATCTAACACTCCTCATGGGAGGTTGTTTGTGCCTGAGACCTTTAGGAGAGATTTGTTTGTTGAGTGTCACGAATCTCGGTTGGCAGGTCATCCCGGAATCTCTGAGACCAAGAGACTGGTGGGTCGCAGTTTTTGGTGGCCTGGATGGCAGAAGGAAGTCATTAAGTGGGTGCGCCAATGTACTATATGTGCTAGATCTAAGTCCTCACATACTCCTGCTGCGGGGTTGCTTTGTCCTTTGGAGGTCCCCAGTGCTCCTTGGACACATTTGGCTATGGACTTTATAACTGACCTTCCCCCCTCTGAGGGTTTTACTGTCATCTGGGTGGTCGTGGACCGCTTTAGCAAGATGTGTCACTTGGTTCCCTTCGTCAAACTGCCCTGCGCTAAAACTCTCGCTAAGGCCTTTGTCAAGGAAATTGTCAGACTTCATGGCGTTCCTACTGACATTGTTTCTGATAGGGGTCCTCAGTTCGTGGCTCGTTTTTGGTGTGCCTTTTGTGACAGGTTGGGAATTCATTTGTCGTTTTCGTCCGGATATCATCCTGAATCTAATGGCCAGACAGAAAGGAAAAACCAGGATGTTGAGCAGTTCTTGCGTTGTTTTGTGGCAGACAATCAAGAGGGGTGGTCTGAGTTTCTGCCACTTGCCGAATTTGCTCTGAACAATCATACATCTTCTTCTGCTGGTTGTTCGCCTTTTTTTTGTTGTTCTGGGAGACATCCGTCGTTTGGGTCGTTCTCCAAGTTGGGATCTGCCGTGCCTGAGGAGGAGAATTTTTCCGGTGATTTGGAAAGAGTTTGGACGGATGTGCGTGGTAATCTTCAGGAGGCCAACAGAAAATCTAAAGACTACTTTGATAGGAAACGACAGGAGGTTTTGTTCGCTGTTGGTGACATGGTTTGGTTGTCCTCTAGGAATCTGCGGTTGAGGATTCCTTCTAAGAAATTGGGTCCCAAGTTTGTAGGGCCCTTTAAGGTGCTTCAGGTTGTCAACCAATCTGCTGTTAGGTTGGAGGTTCCTACCTCCTGGAGAATTAATCCGGTCTTTCATGTCTCTCTGTTAAAAAAAGCTGTTGTGTCAGATGGTGACGCCTCTGCCTCTGTTCCTCCGGTGGTGGAGGACGGGGAATATGAAATTTCTCGCATCCTTGACTCTAGACGGTATAGAGGTAGTTTGCAGTATCTTGTGGCCTGGAAAGGTTTCGGACCCGAGGATAACTCTTGGGTGAGGTCAGATGATGTTTCCGCGTCCAGACTTATCAGAGCGTTTCACAGGAGATTTCCTGATAAGCCTGGTCCTAGGGGATCCGGAGGATCCTCTTAGAAGGGGGGGTACTGTTAGAACCTTGCTGTTAGGTTTTTTTTCCTTTGCTGGTCACATGACCTTGTTGGCCTATTTAGTCCTGCTCCGCCCTTCTGGCTTTGCTGGACTTCATTGTATATCTACTTTCTAGCTAGCCTGTGCTCTGTATCTAACTCTGTTAGTTTGCTTGGTCTACGGACCTCTATGTTCTATCTATTTTGTTTGTTCGTCTGTCTGTTACTATTTCTGTTAGGAGGTGTCCCATATTCCTCCCAGTCCTTAGTACTTGTAGGGATTCCCTCCCCACATCTATAGGTCTTCGTACAGACTAGATTAGGACTTTAGCAGGTCTGATCGCAGGATCAGGTTCCCTGTTACATCGTAGGGATTCAGCTGAGTCTCATAGTAGGGACAGATCTCCTCTCTTTCCTTAGCTTTGGTAGCAGAACATAACACAGATATGCTGCGTTTCAATGAAAGTCAATGGGCGCAGATTTGCACCGGAAATGCGCTGCGAGTGGTACCCAGGTCGGGAGAGGAGGACTACATCTCCTCTCATCCGACCGCCGCTCTCGCTGATAACAGCGAGAGGGGCGTGGAAGGGAGGAGCAGTAGTCTTGCCCTGCCCAGCCCACGTGCCCGCTGTTAAAAAAAGTGAAAATAAAAAAAATAAACCTCTATACTCACCTGTCCGGCGGCCCCCGGTGCGATCCTCTCCTCCCGGCGGTATACTGCGGGGAGTGGGCTCGCTCCCCGCAGTATACTGTGCTTCCAGGACCTGCGCTGACATCACTAATCAGCTGAGCGGTCTCATGATCATCAGCTGATCGGTGACACCCGCAATCAGCTGATCGGTCACATGACCAATTAGCTGATGCTCACCTGACCCTGGGAACATTCGCAAGCTCACTGGGGCTGATCAGCTGCAACATGTATACTGTGATTTTACAACCCTGTCATTATACAGTGCTGTCTTCTATAGCAGTGACATCAGTTATGGCTGATGTCACTGGTGTAGAAGTGACCCGGATCGTCGTGGGGAATCGTTGGCGGTACGTGGACTACGTTGTTGACGGCGGCCAGGTGAGGGATAAGGTTGTTTGTTATTTTACGTTTTTTTCAGAAGATCGATGACTTCGCGGACAGAGTGTAATAAAATAATTTAAAAAAATTGTATTCTGGCCGTGTCTTTTAGTGAAAAAGCGGCAACCATTTTACTACGCGGTTATTAATGGGGGCGTCTTATAGACACCCTCCATTACTAACTTTGGCTTCTCGTCAGCCGCCAATTCAAGGCTGAGGTGAACCCCAACCCCATTACCCCACTCTCCACCTCTACAGGGCAGTGGGAAGAGCGGAGGCTAACCACAATATTTGGCGCATCTTATGGCTGCGCCATTTTTGGGACTCCTGAGGGGTGATATTAATAGCCGCGGAGGGGGCTAGTATCCATGGCCCCTTCCCTGGCTATTAATATCAGCCCGCAGCTGTCTAGTTTAGCCTGGTTAGATTTTATAGGGGGATCCCACGTCAATTTTTTATGGGGCCCCCTGTAATTTAGCCAGTAGAATCATAGAATCATAGAATGGTAGAGTTGGAGGGGACCTCCTGGGTCATCTGGTCCAACCCCCTGCTCAAAGCAGGATTCACTAGATCATCTCAGACAGATGTCTGTCCAGCCTCTGTTTGAAGACGTCCATTGAAGGGGAACTCACCACCTCTCGTGGCAGCCTGTTCCACTCATTAATCACCCTAACTGTCAAAAAGTTTTTTCTAATATCTAATCTGTGTCTCCTCCCATTTAGTTTCATCCCATTGCTTCTAGTCTTTCCTTGTGCAAATGAGAATAAAGATGATCCTTCTACAATGTCACAGCCCTTGACATATTTGTAGACAGCTATTAAGTCTCCTCTCAGTCTTCTTTTTTGCAAGCTAAACATTCCCAAATCCTGCAACCGTTCCTCATAGGACATGGTTTGCAGACCAGTCACCATTCTGGTCGCTCTTCTCTGAACTTGCTCCAGTTTGTCTATGTCTTTTTTAAAATGTGGTGCCCAAAACTGTACACAGTATTCCAGATGAGGTCTGACCAAAGAGGAGTAAAGACCGATAATGACTTCACGTGATCTAGACTGTATGCTTCTGTTAATACATCCCAGAATTGTATTTGCCTTTTTTGCTGCTGCATCACACTGTTGACTCATGTTCAGTCTATGATCTATTAGTATACCTAAGTCTTTTTCACATGTACTGTTGCTTAGTCCTATTCCTCCCATTCTGTATATGCTTTTTTCATTTTTATTGCCCAGATGTAGTACTTTGCATTTTTCCCTGTTAAAAAACATTCTGTTGGTTGCTGCCCACTGCTCCAGTTTATTTAGGTCTTTTTGAATCCTCTCTCTCTCTTCTCTAGTATTAGCTATCCCTCCTAGCTTTGTGTCATCAGCAAATTTAATCAGTTTACCCTCAATTCCTTCATCTAAATCATTGATAAAGATGTTGAACAATACAGGTCCCAGGACGGAGCCCTGTGGTACCCCACTTGAGACATTCATCCAGCTGGATGTGAAGCCATTTACAACCACCCTTTGAGTCCGATCACTAAGCCAGTTATGAATCCACCTAACAGTTGCCTGGTCCATTGCATACTTGGTCATTTTTTCAATAAGGATGGTGTGAGATACTTTGTGAAATGCTTTGCTGAAGTCAAGATATACTATATCTACAGCATTTCCCTGATCCACCCAGTCAGTGATTCTGTCATAGAAGGAAATTAAGTTAGTCTGACATGACTTGTTAGTTACAAACCCATGCTGACTCTGGTTAATCACTTCATTCTTATCCATGTACTTACATACATGTTGTTTAATAATTTGTTCAAAGATCTTTCCTGGTATAGAAGTCAGACTCACCGGCCTATAGTTCCCTGGGTCCACCTTCTTCCCCTTTTTGAAGATAGGAACAACATTTGCTCTTCTCCAGTCTTCTGGGACTTCTCCTGTTCTCCAAGAATTTTCAAAGATTATGGAGAGTGGTTCTAAAATTTCTTCTACGATCTCCTTCAGTACTCTGGGGTGTAATTCATCTGGACCTGGAGACTTGAACTCATTTATGTTAGCTAAATATTCCCTCACAATCTTTCTGTTTACAGATAACTTGGATTCCTCTATTCCTTTAAAAGGACAGTGAAGATCAGTTGATGTTACATTTTCTTTCTGAGAGAAAACAGATGCAAAATAGGAATTAAAAAGTTCGGCCTTCTCAACATCCTCTCTTTCCATTTCTCCATTTTCATCCTGTAAAAATCCTATAGCATCTTTGACTTTTCTTTTACTTTTGACATACCCCCAAAATCCTTTTTTATTGCTTTTGACATCTCTTGCAAGCCTTAATTCATTGTCAGCTTTAGCTAACATGATACGTGCCCTGCAGGATCTGCAGACTGCATTCTAATCTTCTTTAGATATGCCTCCCTCTTTCCATTTAATAAACATTTCTTTCTTTCTTTTTAGCATGTGTTTAAGTTCTGGGTTCATCCATCCTGGTTTCCTTAAATGCTTCCCATTCTTCCTACTTTTCGGGATTGTTAACGATTGTGCTTTGAGAATCTCATTTTTAAAAATTTCCCATCCTTCCTGGACATTTTTGTCCTTAAGGACATCCAGCCATTGGATCCCTCCTATTCTCTTTCTGAGTCTCTTAAAATCTACCTTTCTAAAATCTAACCTTGAAGTTTGAGTCTTCACATGTCTTCCTCCTCTAGTTATCCAAAATTCTATAATAGCATGATCGCTGCCTCCTAGGGTCCCAGCCACCTTTACCTCCTCAACCATTTCCTCCCTGTTTATAAGGATTAGATCCAAAGTAGCAGATCCCCTTGTTTTCTCCCCTACCTTTTGGAAGATAAAGTTGTCAGCAAGAGAGGATAAAAATTTGCTTGACCTGTTAGTTTTACTTGAGAGAGATTCCCAACAAATGTCTGGATAGTTGAAATCTCCCATGACCAAGGCTAAACAAACAGCTGTGGGCTGATATTAATAGCCAGGGAAACATTGTTGGCTAATGGCCCCTTCCTCAGCTACTAATATCAGCCCCCAGAGGTTGGCTTTCCCTCCGCTGGTTATAAAAATGACGTGGGAGCCCACTCCATTTTTTTTTACATTTTAGGCTCTGTGCCCATGATCCGGACATAGCAGCGCTTTGGACACATATTTTTTGGAGCGTACAAAATGTTGCATTCTATTGAACGCAGGTAAATACACATGTGTTCACTGAACCATGCGTATTTACCACATTCTATACATTCTAGTGGTCAAATTTCTGTTGCGGAGACTGGTGACTCCACAAGAGAATTTAACATGCTGCCGCCCTGAAAGATGCGCTGCATGTCCGCGGGAGATCCGCAGCCTCAGATGCACGCATAATGGACATGGTATTTCTAGAGATCCCATCCACTATGCTGTAACATCTGGACGCTGAGGGTTTGACATCGTATAAACATGCAGCGTCAAACCTGCAGCGGCTCCTGATCGTGGCCATGTACCCAAGCTCACCCACAGCATGTAAATTTCTGTAGCTGACACGCTAGTTTCCGCTGCAGATCTTGACCGATTGAAGTGTCATTATATGTGGTGGATTCACATGTACCGACAACAAAACACCGCATTTTGGACGAAAAATGCTCTGCATCCAAAGCGCTGCTGAGAGCTTATCAGGGGGCATAGCGGCTAACGAGCCAGCCGTGAGCTGTTATTTAATGGCCAGGGACCATGTTTGCAAATGGCACCTCCCCAGGCTAAAAATACCAGTTCACAGCAGCCGCATAAATTACATGAATAGAAATGCTAATGAAGATTGGGTGAAAGGGACTAGCTGACACCCAGCTCTTTTGTTTGGTTATGACAAGGTATCAATCAGACCTTTTCATGACCAAAACTAATTAAAGTAAAGTAAAGAGTTAAATATACAGACATATACAGAGCAAGCACTTTATTTAAAATACAACAGACACATTCTTTAATCATTTAAATTAACCAATAACTTTATTTAGCTCCAAAAAGCATTCATTGATGTACAAAAACGCTCAGGAAATTTCTGCTTCAAATCCTGATTGTGCTCACATACCCTTATACTGTATTTAGGGCTGTGTGGGGATTACATTTAAAGTATCATGCTATGATGGTGTCACCATTCTTTGCTGGGGGAATTGAGGGAGAGGGGTACAGTAGGGTCATCATACTGTGCGTGTGGAGGAATTCACGGTGGGGGTGTCATATTGTGTTGGGGGGCACTTTTGTTTACATCATACTATATTCTGTTTTATTCAAGGTTTTTTATTTATTTATTTTTATTTATTTTACTCACTTATATAGCGCCATTAATTCCATAGCACTTTACAGACATTATCGGCACTGTCCGCATTGGAGCTCACAATCTAAGTTCCCTATCAGTATGTCTTTGGAATGTGGGAGGAAACCAGAGAACCCAGAGGAAACCCTCGTAAATACGGGGAAAACATTCAAACTCCTTGCAGATCTTGTCCTTGGTGGGATTTGAATCCAGGACCCCAGCGCTGCAAGACTGCAGTGCTAATTACTGAGCCGCTGTGCTGCCCATTAATCCTTTGTTATTACATATTTAAATTAGGCCTTATGCTTTCTACTGCTGCTACATAACATATTATATTATTCCACTATAATTCCAAAAGTTAATCGTTTTAATTGATAAGGAAAAAAGGAATTGATAAGGAAAAAAAAGGAAGTCTCTTGTCCCTGCATTTATCATTCCCTCCAACAAGTGCGCTGCGTCCAATCCACAGCATTTACTGACCGTGAGCATGCACCCTTAGGCTGCTCTGCATTATTACCCTGTGATACACCCCCCTCGGTAGAGACCAGAAGAATTAGCACTACATAAAAAGGCCCAAATCTCTGAAAGTGTGTGACACATTTACAAAGAACAAAATACGGACTACTCAGGGGAGCGGCGAGGATGCAATAAGAGCAAAACCTGACTCCTTGTCACCTGGTTCATGACCTCTTTAAATGGAATAAAAATGCATCATGAGAAACTGCTCATAGTAAATTTCTCTACTGTATATGAGCAGTTCAAGGCAATATTTAAAGAAGCACTCCTCCCATCAAAGTTTCTATCCTGTTAATCTATTGCAATCATCATATGATATAGCACTGTGTACTTAGAATTGCTCATTTTGCCTGTCTACACAGCTAATTCTTCTCTTTTCTCTGCTCTATGTAGAAACAGGAAGTCTCTTGTCCCTGCATTTATCATTCCCTCCAACAAGTGCGCTGCGTCCAATCCACAGCATTTACTGACCGTGAGCATGCACCCTTAGGCTGCTCTGCATTATTACCCTGTGATACACCCCCCTCGGTAGAGACCAGAAGAATTAGCACTAAATAAAAAGACCCAAATCTCTGAAAGTGTGTGACACATTTACAAAGAACAAAATACGGACTACTGAGGAGAGCGGCGAGGAGACAATAAGAGCAAAACCTGACTCCTTGTCACCTGGTTCATCACCTCTTTAAATGGAATAAAAATGCATCATGAGAAACTGCCCATAGTAAATTTCTCTACTGTATATGAGCAGTTCAAGGCAATATTTAAAGACGCACTCCTCCCAGCAAAGTTTTGATCCTCTTAACATATTGCAATCATCATATTGTACAGCACTGTGTACTTACAATTGCTCTTTTTGTCTTTCCACCCAGCTAATTCTTCTCTTTTCCATTAGGTCTATGATGTGATTAAAAACTGACTAGCTGACTCCTTCTAAGCTCTATGTATAAACAGGAGGTCAATTCTCCCTGTATGAGTCATAAGTCCCTGCAAAAGTCCCTGACATGGTGGAGGAGGGAGCAGCTGTGTCAGGAGTTGCAGGGGATGATAAATGCAGGGACAAGAGACTTCCTGTTTCTACACAGAGCAGAGAAAATAGTAGAATTAGCTGGGTAGACAGGCAAAATGAGCAATTCTAAGTACACAGTGCTATATAATATGATGACTGCAATATATTAAGAGGATAAAAACTTTGATGGGAGGAGTGCTTCTTTAATAGAACCATTTCCTTGAACAACATGTCTGCTGGTTATGGCTGATCACCAAAAACTGCATGTATTATTTTCAAGTATATTCAGATTTTATTCTTATCATGCACTAAACAAAATGATTTTCCTTTTGTGTAATCTATAAAATAAGCTTCTGCAATATTCTTCTCATCATTAAAAAACAAACTTTCCATTATATAAATAACATTGCAAAAAGTTGTTATTTGTATCTAAGTAGAAATGAGCAAAGTTTTATATGTCCAGAAAAAGAGTGAAGCTATCATTATGTTCAATCTAATGCATATACCTATAGCACATACAGTGACATGCTATTGGTCAGTTACTGGTCACATGACCTGTGCCATGCATGTGGCCAGGGTAATTCTAATATTCATATTCTGACGGCAGTTGGAAGGTGATTGTGGCAGTTGGAGACTGGCGATGGAGAAGGAGATGATGTCTGCTAGACCAGAGCAGAGCGATTTTATGGAGGACGAGGAGGTTATTTTTATCTTGGACTCATCGGACGATGAGGACAACACTTCAATCAAGATTCAACGAAGTAATGAGGAGGTTATTTTTATATTCAACTCATCGGACGATGAGGAGAACACTTCAATCAAGACTCAACGAAGTAATGAGGAGGTTATTATCTTGGACTCATCGGACGATGAGGAGAAGACTTCTATCAAGACTCAAAGAAGCAAGCGGAGAAGAATATTTTCAAGCTCCGTGAAGTCCACCGATGCACAGAGTCATCATGTGAAGGAGGACGTGAAGGAGAAGAGGCAAGCCAAGAAAAGAAACCTGGATTCTGCCTTGGAAGAAATACAGCCACCGGTCAAGATCCAGAAGAAAGACCCTCATGAAGACCAGGGATACTCAGGTAGATATACTGTGTGTGTATATATATACGGTATATATCTGTATCCATGGCACATATGGAAAGTCACACACACTAAACCTGTTCTCTAGCTTAACTTTCATTACTTTTGTTGGTGAGGAGAATAATAGAAATATTATATTATACTGTATAATGTGAAAAACATAAAAAAAATGCAAATATTTCTTGAAATTTCCATGATTTGCCATTAAACATATGAGACAAAATTGATCGCAGCATCTCACCAAGAACATCACCATTTTATTTTGACCATATGCAATAATAATATGCTAAATAGGAGCTCCTCATTCCCTTCCCTTCGCATTTCATTACTGTTTAAGTCCTTATCATTTTTTATTAATGTTCAGTAAAATGTTAACAAATATTATAAATGTGTGATTCTTATTTTCTCTAAGAATGTCGGGTTTAATTGTTTTATTTAATAAAGAATATACCAAAAAATGTTTGTCATATGTGATTTATAGATAGAGCTTGGGCTGCTGAAATCATGAAATGATCGGTTTTCCTATTTCTTTTCACCCAATTTATATCTGGATGACATATATCTCAGCTATCTTACCTCCAAGAGCCATAACCTTTACTTTTCGTTTTCATACCCCTACATTGCTTTTTTCTGGACAAGTTGTAGGTGTAAATTTATCAGAAGATCGGGAAAATATCTAAGTGGGGTGAAATTATGAGAAAAAGATTTTAGTTGCACCATGTTTTTTTTAGTTTTTCTTTTACAGTGTGCGATAAAAATGGCCTGATTGATTCTACAGGTCAATAAGATTATGGGAACCCCAAATTTTTTGTTTGGTTTATTATATATTTTACTGTTTTTAGAAATTTTTAACTTTTTTTTATTGGTTTGTGTTGCCGTTTTCTGAGACCCATAACTTGTTTTTTTCCCCAGTGATGGAGCTGTCTGAGGGATTGATTCTTTTGCAGGGAGGGACTGTAGGAGGTATCATTTTGGGACACATACAAGTTTTGGATTTTGGATCACTGTTATTCTATTTTAGGGGAGAACTGAACCATTTCAGATTGGTGGAAGGAGTTTGATTTAGTCTTTTTTTTCTTATTTTTAATAAATATTTATTTAAACTATTATTTTTTTCCCTTAAAGATCTAGGAACTGCATTCACTCAATCACTTGTGTGACACACTGTAATATTTTAGTATAGTCACATTATCGTCAAATTAACAGTCTCCTATGAAGATCTAAAGAAGTGCCGACATGATGGACATGGGGGCCTTCAGTAGCTAACAGCATTTGTGGCCGCCAGTGCACCAGTCGTCTTCTCAGAGGGGTTTCAATCACTGCCGCCGGGAATGACAGAACCTGCGTGAGATTTCGGACAGGGGAGGCAGGTCCCACAGTGTCACACAGTTTACATAGAGAGATTAGTGTATGATGGGTATAACGTTTGTGTCTTTTCATATAGCTTGTGTATGAGGTGTAATGTATGTAGATGTTTTATAATGTTTATGTTTTGTTTATGATCATTGGGTACAAAAATATATAACTTATTCTATTTATTGTACATGGGGTGTATGTGTGAGACTGGAATATATGTGTATAAGGTACACAATGTTATTCTGTAAATATATATCAGAAGATATATTAGTGCTACTAGGCCAGTTTTGTAGCATAATTTTCTTAAAGAAATGGCAATTGACACAATTATTTATTAAAGGGGTTAAAAAAAATAAGAAAATAATCCTTAAGCCAAATTCAGACATCCATGTGTCACTCCAAGAAAACTGACTGTGATGTATGGACTGACCGTACTTATCCTGACCCAAACTAAACAGTCTCATATATTAACACATTAACCGGCGCCATTTAGGTGAAGACTACTCATGGGGATAGCTCACATACCAATAGAACATATACAAAGAAAAGCAAATGGAGCAAAAAAAATCCCCTAATAAATTTAAAAATGGATTATAATAAAAAATATTTAAATCTTTATTAGTACAATATTAAAATCAGTTACAAAAATACAAAAAGTGCTAAATAGTATTATATGGTGAGTACACAAGAATAATGTGACACGTGCAAGTCAGGGCATAATATTCAAAAAGGATGTAATGTTAATGCATGGGTAATGAGGCTTGAGAAGCGGGGGATTATGATTAATAATAACTATGTAAAAGTAGCCATCCCCATAGAATAAACTGTGCCCCTTACTGAGCAGTGGAATAGCTAACATAAGTTAGTCCCTGGAGTGTCATAAAAGACTAACACTGCTCAGAAAGTATGAAGTCCCATATTGGGGCCATCCTTACCCATGAGATGTCAAAGCCCGACTGTCCTGTAAAATTGCCCCGATCCGCATTTCGCATGGATTGCTTCTTCAAGGGACCTGTGTATCAATCGCATCTGCTCTTTATAAACCCCCTAGACTAATAATCCCCAGGTGTGTGTGAAAGCGCTTCTAATCGGCGCATGCGGGCGGGATATCTGGCAACACCCACGTCACCTCCGGCAGATATTAGGGCACAGTACGTTACAGGAAGAATACTTCCTGAGACGTCATATGGAACGCATGGTCCTTTACAGATGCCGGGAAGTGACGGGGATCAGAGGGACTCCACCTGCACATGCACACCCGGCGCAATAACATTACAAGTGAGTATGACACATAAATAAGGGGAATAGTAAGACAACCCTTTTCAAAGTGCACTCCCATCCCTTATCTGAAAACCTAACACTTACAATATCTAAATATATCAATTCAATTACGAATAAATTGTTTGCAGAATAAATACAGCCATAGAATTATTTAGAACATAGATAATTATAAGCAAAACAATATCTGATGATTTTTCATACCGACATCCGGATGATAATAGATTATGCTATCCAGCGTTCAAGGCTTATTTGCATTTAAGAGGAGGGGAGTCAGCACTCAAGCTTGGATGGTGGATGATATTACCGGGGGGAAAAGCACGACTAAAATAAAAAACAAAAAACATACACAATTAATACAAAAGACAAAAATAAGAAGTACAAGGTTAAAAGTTGAAATTCCAGAGAGCATAATCACAAAGCATGTAAGTGAGTCATATCCCAAGAACGGATATCACAAAAGGGACTAATAGTATGCATGAGCATATCTGTGCAGGCACGTACCCACATATGTGCATCTATACACCTGCAAATGCATACAAGGGTATACACAATTGCGTACAGGTGTTACAAAAATGGAGAGAAGCTTAGCTTCTCATTCAATCCACTGGGAGTCATTGTCCCCAACTTGACTATCCATTTGCATTCCAGGCTTGCCAAAGCCCTCTTATGGTCACTCCCCCGGATGCCCATATGTAAGCGGTCAATGCTCACACTCATACAGGTACATATCCCTCCTCTATTTTTCCAATGTCCACCGCGTTCCCCCCATTAGCTCTGTGTCCTCAGATTGAGATTTTCTGCAAATTGGTTACGGAGGATCTCAAAGTGTTATCAAAATGCAGTAGAGATAATCTTACAAGGAAACAGAGAAAAACATTGGATGATCTTAGATCAATTACTGATGTTGTTTTTAAAGCTGCAGATAAGGGGTGGTAGTCTAGTCAATGGAGATTTATGAGCGGGAGGCCTTTAGACAATTAAGGGACAAGGAGGCTTATAAATCCTTATCAAGTAATCTCCAACCTGTTTTTTCTAGGGAAATTTTTCTTATTTTGGATGATGCCTTGATACAAGGCATCATTCCAAAAAAGGTTTTTGACGGACTGATGGTTGAACATCCTGTTATTACAGCATTTTATTTACTGACAAAGGTCCATAAGAATTCTACTGTTCCACCGGGGCATCCTATTGTCTCTGGCATAGGAGGGCTATGCGATCCCATTAGTAAATTTATTGAATACTACCTGCACCCGTTGGTTGAGACGCTGTCCTCCTATGTCAGAGACACTACAGACGTCCTGAGAAGGCTTGTTGGTCTCTCAATGGAACCTGATATGTTGCTTGGAACAGCAGAAGTGGAGTCACTCTGCACTTGCATATGCCATCAACAAGGCCTAGAGGCAGTGGAATTGTATCTGACTATGAGCAACTTGGAGACGTCTTTGTGCACCCTGATTTTGGAATTATTACGGTTCATTCTGACTCACAAGTATTTTATTTTTAACGACAGGTTTTTCATTCAAACAAGAGGCACTGCGAATGCTACGCAAATCTCTTTCTCGGTTATATGGAGAGAGAGATTTTCGGGGGTGGTGCAAGCGCCGCTTCCCAGGCTGGTACCGCTATATTGATGACTTGTTCATCATATGGCAGGGCAGTGCTACTGATCTGCGGTCTTTCATGACCAGCTTGAATGATAATCATTACAACATCAAATTGACCTACAAAGTTGATGCGAGTCAGATTGACTTTTTGGATATCCAAATCAGGGTGCACACTGATGAAAAAATTACGTCTGATGTTTTCTGTACAGAGACGTCGGTAAATGCTCTGCTCCATGCTACGTCGGCCCACACACCATCCACTATATGGGCCATTCCGGTGGGTCAGTTTTTCAGAATGCGGCGTATATGTCCCACTGAGGAAATGTTTGAGTATCAGGCCAATGATTTACGGTCCAGGTTTATTGCAAGAGGTTATAGCAATAGATGCATAAAAAGGAGTTATAATCGGACTAAGAATACTACCCACATACAACTTCTGGCAGATCCGGGTATTCATAGAAGAAATAAGAAATCGGAATCAGTGGTCAGATTCATTTCCACGTACAACAATCAGTGGGAGGGTATGCGTCGCATTGTTCAAAAACACTGGTCAATTCTAAAAACAGAACCAACGATTGGTGCATCTGTACCGGATCGTCCATTATTAACAGCAAGAAGCAGAAACATTAAAGATCTAATAGTGAGGAGTCACTATGTCCCAAAAGTGTCATCTCTGCCCTTTAATATGGGCGTACTGAAGCGAGGATGTTTTCCATGTGGCTCATGCTTAGCCTGTCAAAATGTGGTCAGGGCTACCACATTTCTCTCGGCTGATGGTAAACAGGAGTATAAAATCCTCAACTATATATCATGCAGCATGGACCATGTGGTATATCATGCCACGTGTCCTTGTGACATGATATATATAGGACTGATATCACGCGAATTGCATGTACGCGTAAGGGAACGCGTTGCAGACATATGTTCTGCAATTAATGCAACTGATGTTTCATCTCTTAAGACTATGTCTTGACATTTTAGACTATGTCATGGTTCAGACCCCGATGGCCTTAAAGTTCGAGGCATTGACCGCTTACATATGGGCATCTGGGGGGGTGACCACAAATGGGTATTGGCACGCCTGGAATGTAGATGGATAGTCAAGTTGGGGACAATGACTCCCAGTAGATTGAATGAGAAGCTAAGCTTCTCTCCATTTTTGTAACACCTGTACGCAATTTTGTATACCCTTATATGCATTTGCAGGTGTATATGTGTACTTATGTGGGTACGTGCCTGCACAGATATGCTCATGCATACTATTAGTCCCTTTTGTGATATCCGTTCTTGGGATATGACTCACTTACATGCTTTGTGATTATGCTCTCTGGAATTTCAACTTTTAACCTTGTACTTCTTATTTTTGTCTTTCTTTTTGTGTATTAATTGTGTATGTTTTTTGTTGTTTATTTCAGTAGTGCTTTTCTCCCCGGTAATATCATCCACCATCCAAGCTTGAGTGCTGACTCCCCTCCTCTTGAATGCAAATAAGCCTTGAACGCTGGATAGCATAATCTATTATCATCCCGGATGTCGGCATGAAAAATCACTGGATATTGTTTTGCTTATAATTATCTATGTTCTAAATAATTCTATGGCTGTATTTATTCTGCAAACAATTTATTCATAATTGATTTGATATATTTAGATATCGTAGGTGTTAGGTTTTCAGATAAGGGATGGGAGTGCACTTTGAAGAGGGTTTTCTTACTATTTCCCTTATTTTTGTGTCATACTCACTTGTAATGTTATTGCGCCGGGTGTGCATGCGCAGGTGGAGTCCCTCTGATCCCCGTCACTTCCCAGCATCTGTACAGGACCGTGCGTTCCATATGACGTCTCAGGAAGTATTCTTCCTGGAACGTACTGCGCCCTAATATCTGCCGGAGGTGATGTGGGTGTTGCCAGATATCCCTCCCGCACGCGCCGATTAGAAGCGTTTTCACACACACTTGGGGATTGTTAGTCTAGGGGGTTTATAAAGAGCAGATGAGATTGATACACAGGTCCCTTGAAGAAGCAATCCAAGCGAAATGTGCATCGGGGCAATTTGACAGGACAGTCGGGCTTTGACATCTCATGGGTGAGGATGGCCCCAATATGGGACTTCATACTTTCTGAGCAGTGTTAGTCTTTTATGACACTCCAGGGACTAATTTATGTTAGCTCTTCCACTGCTCAGTATGGGGCACAGTTTATTCTATGGGGATGGCTACTTTTAAATAGTTATTATTAATCATAATCCCCCTCTTTTCAAGCCTCATTACCCATGCATTAACATCACATCCTTTTTGACTATTATGCCCTGACTTGCACGTGTCACATTATTCTTGTGTACTCGCCATATAATACTATTTATCATTTTTTGTATTTTTGTAACTGAAATATTGTACTAATAAAGATTTAAATACTTTTTATTATAATCCATTTTGAAATGCTTTAGGGGATTTTTCTGCTCCATTTGCTTTTCTTTGTATATGGTCTCATATATGTCTACAAGGCTGTGGAATTTGGGCCAGGAGAGCTGCGGCCAGTCCGGGCAACTCTTGCAGAGCTGAGTTTAGGTCCATTTACACTGCACAATTATCATGACTGAGCATTGCTAGGAACGCTTGTATCACTATAATCATGCAGTGTGAACAGGCTGCCGATCACAGAGATCATCGTTCTCAGCAGCACCTAATCCTATATAAAAAGGACTCGCACTGCTGGGAACAATGGCAGCCTATGTGCACTGGTCTATCACAGGTCGTTCCGTGCACATCTGAATTATGGTTATCAAGTTCTTTTTCCCCAGTGCGCAGCTGCCTGCTTATGATTGGTCAGCATCCATCAGAAGGAAGAAGACTCTGACCAATGAAATCTCTCTGATCAAGCCCATTTGGCCAAATGCTTTGATTGCTAACATCTCTGCAACAGAGAGGCAAAATTAATATATGTATGTATGTATATATATATACAGGGTGGGCCATTTATATGAATACACCTAAATAAAATGGGAATGGTTGGTGATATCAACTTCCTGTTTGTGGCACATCAGTATATGGGAGGGGGAAAACTTCCAGATGGGTGGTGACCATGTCAGCCATTTTGAAGTTGGCCATTTTGGATCCAACTTTATTTTTTTCAATGGGAAAAGGGTCATGTGACACATCAAACTCATTGAGAATTTCATAAGAAAAACAATGGTGTGCTTGGTTTTAATGTAACTTTATTCTTTCATGAGTTATTTACAAGTTTATGTCCATTTATAAAATGTGTTCAAAGTGCTGCCCATTATGTTGGATTGTCAATGCAACCCTCTTCTCCCACTCTTGACACACTGATAGCAACATCGCAGAAGAAATGCTAGCAGAGGCTTCCAGTATCCATTGTTTCAGATGTGACACATCTCGTATTTTCACAGCATAGACAATTGCCTTCAGATGACCCCAAAGATAAAAGTCTAAGGGGGTCAGATTGGGAGACCTTGGCGGCCATTCAACTGGCCCACGACGACCAATCCACTTTGCAGAAAACTGTTCATGTAGGAATGCTCGAACCTGACGCCCATAATGTGGTGGTGCACCATCTTGTTGGAAAAACTCAGGGAACGTGCCATCTTCAGTGCATAAAGAGGGCAACACATCATCATGTAGCAATTTCAGATATCCAGTGGCATTGAGGTTTCCATTGATGAGGAATGGCCCCACTATCTTTGTACCCCATATATCACACCATACCATCAATTTTTGTGTTCCAACAGTCTTGGAGGGATCTATCCACTGTGGGTTAGTGTCAGACGAATAGCGGTGGTTTTGTTTGTTAACTTCACCATTCACAAAAAGTTTGCTTCATCATTGAACATAATGTACTGTGTAAACTGAGGGTCCTGTTCCAATTTTTGTTTTGCCCATTCTGCAAATTCAGTTCGCCGATCTGGGTCATCCTCGTTGAGATGCTGCAGCAGCTGGATTTTGTAAGGGTGCTATTTGTGAGTAGCTAATATCCGCCAAAGGGATGTTCGACTGATGCCACTCTCCAGTGACATGCGGCAAGTGCTACGCTGTGGGCTCTTGCTGAATGAAGCTAGGACAGCCATTGATGTTTCTTCATTAGTGACAGTTTTCTTGCGTCCACATTTTGGCAAATCCAACACTGAACCTGTTTTACGAAATTGAGTAAGCAGTTTGCTAACTGTAGCATGGGAGATGGGTGGTCTTGGAGGGTGTCTTGCATTGAAATCTGCTGCAATGACCCGGGTACTGCGGTCACCAGACATCAACACAATTTCTATCCACTCCTCATGTATTAACCACTGCGACATGTCAATGGCTGTAAATAAAGAGAAACTTGATAGCAACTCATGAAAGAATAAAGTTCCGTTAAAACAAAGCAAACCATTGTTTTTCTTATGAAATTCTCCATAAGTTTGATGTGTCATATGACTCCCTTCTCATTGTAAAAAATAAAGTTGGACCCAAAATGGTTGACTTCAAAATGGCCGCCATGGTCACCACCCATCTGAAAAAGTTTTCCCCCTCCCATATACTAATGTGCCACAAACAGGAAGTTGATATCACCAACCATTCCCATTTTATTTAGGTGCATCCATATAAATGGCCCACCCTGTGTATATATGTATATATATATATATATATATATATATATATATATATATATATATATATATATACCCACACACATACAGTGGCATGTAAAAGTCTGGCACCCCTGTTCAAAATTATTGTTATTGTGAACAGTTAAGTAAGTTGAAGGTTAAATGATCTTTAAAAAGCTGAATTTGAAAAGAGACTGGTCTCAACAAATGGATGATGATCCTAAACACACATCAAAATCTACAATAGACTGACTAGGCGCAAGCTGAAGGTTTTACAATGGCCTACACAGTCTCCTGATCTGAACATCATTGAAAATCTGTGGCTAGACCTCAGAATAGCAGTGCATGCAAGACGACCCAGGAATCTCACAGAACTGGAAGAATTTTCCAAGGAAGAATGGATGAAAATCCCTCAAACAAGAATTGGAAGACTCTTGGCTGGCTACAACAAGTGTTTACAAGCTGTGATACTTTCAAAGGGGTTGCTACTAGGTATTATCTATGCAGGGTGCCCAAACTTTTGCATTGGCCCATTTTCCTTTTTGTAATTTTTAAAATGTAAAAAATAGCAATATGTATATAAATATATATTTTTTGCCTAGAAAATAAAGCAAATGTGTCATCTTTAACGTCAGGCCTTTTAGAGATCACTTCATCTTCAACTTGCTTAACTGTTCACAACAACAGTCATTTTGAACAGGGGTGCGCAATCTTTTACAAGTAATTGTATTTAGTATATGAATATATGAAAGATTTATTCTGCTATACAGCCACTATTACATCGTGTGTCCATTTCAAGAGGAAACATTTGGTAAAAGGTCCCCTTTAATTTATTGGGAACCTGTCATCTGATTCATGCTGCCCAGATCACAGCAGTCATGCAGCCAAGTATTTTTCCTCTGCAAGGCTCTGGCATTTTAGAGAAGATGTACTCTAACACAGTGTTCCCCAACTCCGGTCATCACAGCCACCAATAGGTCATGTTTTTAGGATTTTCTTAGTATTGCCCAGGTAATAATTCCATCACCTGTGCAATATTAAGGAAATCCTAAAACATGACCTGTTGGTAGGTCAACTGGTGACCATAACAAAAGATGAGACTAGTCTGACACCACACCCAGATGGCTTTTTCCAGTGCTGCTAGAGGTGATTGACTGGTCTCTCCCTCGTGTGTGTAGATAGGTAGCAGCAGGCCCGGACTGGCAAGTTGCAGAGGCGGGCAGATGCCCAGTGGGCCGGCGGCTGTGACCTACAAAGTGGGCTGCTGGCCCTTTAAAACTTCTGAATTAAGGTCCTGTGTGCATGCACTCTTTCGCTTGCACATGGTGACAAGGGCCGGGAAAGCCCTTGTCAGCGTGTGGCTGCAACTGCGTCCCTAGTCAGCGTGCTTGCAGCTGCGGCCCCTGTCAGCGTGCTCGCAGCTGCGGCCCCTGTCAGCATGCACGCAGCAGCGGTCCCTGTCAGTGTGTGCGCGGCCCCTGTCAGTGTGCACTGCAGTGGCGGCCCTTGTCCTGTGTGCAAGCATGACAGCACTCGCACACAGGGCCTTAATTCAGCAGTTTGAAAGGGCCGCTGCAGCGTGTTCAGGGCTCTTAGAACATTGGGCTCTACTCACTAACCCCAGGAATCTGCTCCTCTGAATGTCTGACCCACTACAGCTTTTCATTCACTGGGTGCGTGCCAAGAACAGCCGTCCAGGAACAGCAACCACCTTCTTTGACGACTTCACTACCTGGCTGCTTCATTTCCTTTCCGCTGACATCCCCACTATCATCATGTGTGACTTCAACATCCCCATTGACACTTTCCACTCATCTGTCTCCAAGTTTCTATCCCTCATTTCCTTCTTTGGCCTTGCTCAATGGTCTTCAGCCCTCACTCACAAAGATGGCCACACACTTGACCTCATCTTCACCCGCCTCTGTTCCCTATCTAACCTCTCTAGCTCACTTCTCCCTCTTTCTGACCACAACCTACTCACATTCTCTTCCCTCTCCTCTCCAGGTGCACAAGCCCCACCCCACAAACTTGCATACCCTCGCAGAAATCTCAAACACCTTGACCTACACTCACTCTCTGAATCCCTTCTCCCTCTTACAGACATAAGTTCCTTACACAATGCAGATGCTGCTGCCACTTTATATAACACAACAGCCGTAGCTCTAAATTCTTCGCTCCCTCACACATACCACAGCTCGCCCACTCAACCAACAATCCTGGCACACCAACCTGACTAAAGAACTGCGAAGGGCCTCCAGGGTTGCTGAGCGGAAATGGAAAAGGTCCCATTCCAGCGAGCACTTCATTGCATTCAAACAGTCCCTCACTACCTTCAAGTCCACACTCACTACAGCAAAAAAAACATACTTCTCATCTCTCATATCCTCCCTGTCTAACAACCCTAAACAGCTATTCAAAACTTTCAATTCTCTCCTCCGTCCCCCAGCACCTCCTCCCTCTCCTCTCATCTCAGCCGAAGACTTTGCCTCATTCTTCAAGCAGAAGATTGACACCATTAGACAAAGCTTTTGCCTAAAGTCCCCACAGCCCCTCCTCATAATTACTCAACCATCCTCCTCCAAAACCAGCTTCTCCACCATTACGGACGATCACCTCTCCTCTTTACTTTCCAAATCACACCTCACCACCTGCGAACTTAATCCAATCCCGTCCCACCTCATCCCTAACCTCACTACAGTCTTCATCTCAACCCTAACCCACCTTTTCAACCTGTCACTAACTGGTGTCTTCTCCTCATGCTTCAAACATGCCTCGATCACACCCATTCTCAAAAAACCCTCCCTTGATCCATCCTCTCTGTCTAGCTATCGCCCCATATCACTTTTCCCTCCTCCTGGACCTGTTATCTGCCTTTGACACAGTGGACCATTCCCTCTTACTACAGACTCTCTCTTCTCTTGGCATTAAAGTTTTGGCCCTATCTTGGATCTCCTCGTACTTAACAGACAGGACATTCAGCGTCTCCCACTCACACACCACCTCCTCATCTCGCCCCCTATCTGTCGGTGTCCCCCAACGTTCAGTCCTAGGACCCCTGCTCTTCACAATCTACACCTTTGGCCTGGGACAACTCATAGAGTCCCATGGCTTTCAGTATCACCTCTATGCTGATGACACACAGATCTACCTCTCTGGATCCGATATCTCCTCGCTACTAACCAAAATCCCACAATGTCTGTCCGCTATCTCATCCTTCTTCTATGACAGATTTCTAAAATTTAACATGGACAAAACTGAATTCAGCAACTTTCCGCCGTCTCACTCAACCCCCCCCAACTGACCTATCCATCAAAGTCAATGGCTGCCCACTCTCCACAGTCCTGCAAGCCCGCTGCCTCGGTGTAACCCTGGACTCTAACCTCTCCTTTAAACACATATCCAAGCCCTTTCCACTTCCTGCTGACTCCAACTCAAAAATATCACCCGGATCCGCACATTCCTCAACCACGAATCTGCAAAAACACTAGTGCACGCCCTCATCATTTCCCGCCTCGACTACTGCAACCTCTTGCTCTGTGTCCTCCCTTCTATCACTCTCGCACGCCTCCAATCTATCCTAAACTCTGCTGCCCAACTAAACCACCTGTCTCCCTGCTATTCCCCGGCCTCTCCTCTCTGTCAATCCTGTCACTGTCTCCCCATTGCCCAGAAACTCCAGTTCAAAACCCTAACCATGGTATACAAAGCCATCCACAACCTGTCTCCCCATACATCTGTGACCTAGTCTCCCAGCACTTACCTACATGCAACCTCCTATCCTCTCAAGATCTTCTTCTCTACTCCCCTCTTATCTCCTCTTCCCACAATCGCATACAAGATTTCTCTCGCGCATCCCCCCTACTCTGGAACTCTCTACCCCAACACATCAGACTCTTGCCTACCATGGAAACCTTCAAAAGGAACCTGAAGACCCACCTCTTCCGACAAGCCTACAACCTGCAGTAACCCTCGCTCCACCATTCTCTGCACGGCCAACTCTGCCCTCACCTACTGTATCCTCACCCATCCCCTGTAGATTGTGAGCCCTCATGGTCAGGGACCTCGCCGACTTGTATTGTTCAAAATTTATTGTAATTGTTTGTGCTATGTATATCCCTTTCACATGAAAAGCACCATGGAATGAATGGCGCTATAATAATAAATTATAACAATAATAATAATAGTATAATGGTGTCTTAATTATAATGTAGAGTTGTGTATATATAGTGTAGAGATGTTTATATAGTATGGTGCTGTGTATATACTATAGTATATAGTATGGAATCCACATTATATACATGGGCATATCTCTGCATTAAATAGTATATACACAGCTCCAGTCTATATTCTTTTGCACAGTATAGAGAGTGGAGCTGTGTATATAATTGATTGTAGTATATATTGTGGAGCTGTATATGCTATGTTGAAAAATGCAGAGGGCTCTTTATTAGCCCACGTGGCAATGTTTTGGATCCATAACAGAACGTTTCTCTGCTGTGGAACCGAAATGTTACCACATGGGCTAATAAAGAGTCCTCCGCTTAAGATTTGGTGTTGCTCAGTTTTATATATACAGTATATATACTACCTGCGTGGTGCAAATCTAAGTATCTGTATATATACACTGCACAGTACCACTTCTCCTGTCCTGTGTATATATACTGTGTATATATACTGCACAGTACCACTTCTCCTGTCCTGTGTATATATACTGCACAGTACCACTTCTCCTCTCCTGTGTATGTTGTAACAGAGTCACTGGTAGGATCTATGAGGGGAGGTTTGTGTCACACAGATTGATAGCCTATGTGAACTGAAACCAATTAACTTTCTGCCAGCATGTTATATGCTGGAGGGTTAACTCATTTAAAAGGGTGTTCTTTTATGGGAATGACGTAGAGATGGGAGGGAAGTCATTCCCCCTATCTCGCCTCAGGGTATGGCTGAGCAAGTTTTAAATGCTCAGTCAGCTTTGTTTCTGTGGAGTGTGTGTGGTCTGGAGAGTGAAGTCTCCAGGCTATGTTTGGGTGAAACCAGAGAGCAACACCAGAGGACTGGTGTTGCTGAAGACTTCACTGTGCTGCTTGCAGCAGCAGAGCCTCGCTCACTATTGGACTCTGTCATACCTTATCTTTTGTTTTCCTGTTAACCCCAAGAGGGACTGTTTACTTTTTATGGGACGCTGCTGGAGTTTATGCCACACAATAAACCCGAAGACAGTTTACCCAAACCGTGTGTCCTGTGTCTGCCTCCGGAGAGCCGAGCAAGTCGTCTTTCCACAGTATACACTGCACAGTACCACTTCTGTCCTGTATATATAAACTGCACAGTACCACTTCTCCTGTCTTGTATATATACTATAGAGTACCACCCCTCCTGTCCTGTATATATACACTGCACAGTACCACTTCTCCTGTCCTGTATATATACACTGCACAGTACCACTTCTCCTGTCCAGTATATTTATTCTACACAGTATCACTTCTCCTGTCCTGTATATATACTGTACAGTAACACCCCTCCTGTCCTGTATATATACACTGCACAGTACCACTTCTCCTGTCCTGTATATATATACTGCACAGTACCACTTCTTCTGTCCTGTATATACAGTATATACTGCACAATACCATTTCTCCTGCCCTGTATATATACACTACACAGTGCCACTTCTGTCCTGTGTATATACACTGTACAGTACCACTTCTCTTGTCCTGTATATATAAACTGCACAGTACCACTCTCCTGTCCTGTATATATGCACTGCACAGTAGCACTTCTCATGTCCTGTATATATACACTGCACAGTACCACTTCTCCTGTCCTGTATATATACACTGCACAGTACCACTTCTCCTGTCCTGTATTTATACACTGCACAGTACCACTTCTCCTGTCCTGTGTATATATACTGCACAGTACCACTTCTCCTCTCCTGTGTATGTTGTAACAGAGTCACTGGTAGGATCTATGAGGGGAGGTTTGTGTCACACAGATTGATAGCCTGTGTGAACTGAAACCAATTAACTTTCTGCCAGCATGTTATATGCTGGAGGGTTAACTCATTTAAAAGGGTGTTCTTTTATGGGAATGACGTAGAGATGGGAGGGAAGTCATTCCCCCTATCTCGCCTCAGGGTATGGCTGAGCAAGTTTTAAATGCTCAGTCAGCTTTGTTTCTGTGGAGTGTGTGTGGTCTGGAGAGTGAAGTCTCCAGGCTATGTTTGGGTGAAACCAGAGAGCAACACCAGAGGACTGGTGTTGCTGAAGACTTCACTGTGCTGCTTGCAGCAGCAGAGCCTCGCTCACTATTGGACTCTGTCATACCTTATCTTTTGTTTTCCTGTTAACCCCAAGAGGGACTGTTTACTTTTTATGGGACGCTGCTGGAGTTTATGCCACACAATAAACCCGAAGACAGTTTACCCAAACCGTGTGTCCTGTGTCTGCCTCCGGAGAGCCGAGCAAGTCGTCTTTCCACAGTATACACTGCACAGTACCACTTCTGTCCTGTATATATAAACTGCACAGTACCACTTCTCCTGTCTTGTATATATACTATAGAGTACCACCCCTCCTGTCCTGTATATATACACTGCACAGTACCACTTCTCCTGTCCTGTATATATACACTGCACAGTACCACTTCTCCTGTCCAGTATATTTATTCTACACAGTATCACTTCTCCTGTCCTGTATATATACTGTACAGTACCACCCCTCCTGTCCTGTATATATACACTGCACAGTACCACTTCTCCTGTCCTGTATATATATACTGCACAGTACCACTTCTCCTGTCCTGTATATACAGTATATACTGCACAATACCATTTCTCCTGCCCTGTATATATACACTACACAGTGCCACTTCTGTCCTGTGTATATACACTGTACAGTACCACTTCTCTTGTCCTGTATATATAAACTGCACAGTACCACTCTCCTGTCCTGTATATATGCACTGCACAGTAGCACTTCTCATGTCCTGTATATATACACTGCACAGTACCACTTCTCCTGTCCTGTATATATACACTGCACAGTACCACTTCTCCTGTCCTGTATATATACACTGCACAGTACCACTTCTCCTGTCCTGTGTATATATACTGCACAGTACCACTTCTCCTCTCCTGTGTATGTTGTAACAGAGTCACTGGTAGGATCTATGATGGGAGGTTTGTGTCACACAGATTGATAGCCTGTGTGAACTGAAACCAATTAACTTTCTGCCAGCATGTTATATGCTGGAGGGTTAACTCATTTAAAAGGGTGTTCTTTTATGGGAATGACGTAGAGATGGGAGGGAAGTCATTCCCCCTATCTCGCCTCAGGGTATGGCTGAGCAAGTTTTAAATGCTCAGTCAGCTTTGTTTCTGTGGAGTGTGTGTGGTCTGGAGAGTGAAGTCTCCAGGCTATGTTTGGGTGAAACCAGAGAGCAACACCAGAGGACTGGTGTTGCTGAAGACTTCACTGTGCTGCTTGCAGCAGCAGAGCCTCGCTCACTATTGGACTCTGTCATACCTTATCTTTTGTTTTCCTGTTAACCCCAAGAGGGACTGTTTACTTTTTATGGGACGCTGCTGGAGTTTATGCCACACAATAAACCCGAAGACAGTTTACCCAAACCGTGTGTCCTGTGTCTGCCTCCGGAGAGCCGAGCAAGTCGTCTTTCCACAGTATACACTGCACAGTACCACTTCTGTCCTGTATATATAAACTGCACAGTACCACTTCTCCTGTCTTGTATATATACTATAGAGTACCACCCCTCCTGTCCTGTATATATACACTGCACAGTACCACTTCTCCTGTCCTGTATATATATACTGCACAGTACCACTCCTCCTGTCCTGTATATATACACTGCACAGTACCACTTCTCCTGTCTTGTATATATACTATAGAGTACCACCCCTCCTGTCCTGTATATATACACTGCACAGTACCACTTCTCCTGTCCTGTATATATACACTGCACAGTACCACTTCTCCTGTCCAGTATATTTATACTACACAGTAGCACTTCTCCTGTCCTGTATATATACTGTACAGTACCACCCCTCCTGTCCTGTATATATACACTGCACAGTACCACTTCTCCTGTCCTGTATATATATACTGCACAGTACCACTTCTCCTGTCCTGTATATACAGTATATACTGCACAATACCATTTCTCCTGCCCTGTATATATACACTACACAGTGCCACTTCTGTCCTGTGTATATACACTGTACAGTACCACTTCTCTTGTCCTGTATATATAAACTGCATAGTACCACTCTCCTGTCCTGTATATATGCACTGCACAGTAGCACTTCTCATGTCCTGTATATATACACTGCACAGTACCACTTCTCCTGTCCTGTATATATACACTGCACAGTACCACTTCTCCTGTCCTGTATATATACACTGCACAGTACCACTTCTCCTGTCCTGTATATATATACTGCACAGTACCACTCCTCCTGTCCTGTATATATACACTGCACAGTACCACTCCTCCTGTCTTGTATATATACACTGCACAGTACCACTCCTCCTATCCTGTATATATACTTCACAGTACCACTTCTCCTGTCCTGTATATACACTGCACAGTACCACTCCGCCTGTCCTGTATATATATACTGCACAGTACCACTTCTCCTGTCCTGTATATATATACTGCACAGTACCACTCCTCCTGTCCTGTATATATACACTGCACAGTACCACTCCTCCTGTCTTGTATATATACACTGCACAGTACCACTCCTCCTATCCTGTATATATACTTCACAGTACCACTTCTCCTGTCCTGTATATACACTGCACAGCATCACTTTTCCTGTCCTGTATATATACAGTGTACAGTACCACTTCTCCTGTCCTGTTGTCGGAGAGGCAACATTGGACTTTTGGGAGGGTCAATATTGGTTTATTATTTTTAATATTCCTATGGGAAAAATAAATATTAGAAAACTCGTTTAAATGTATTATCCCAAGTAATCCCCTATCCTGAGAACTTTCCAATCGCTGGGGTCCGACCACTGGGACCCCCATGATCCCGAGAACAGGAGCTCTTAAGAGCACCATGTAAATGGAGCTGTGGTGGATCATTTGCACTGCTGCGCCATTCACATGTGGCTCTTTAAATAACTCCTTTAAGAGAGTTTTGAAGGGCATGACAAAGTATAGCAAAATTCAGTGATCGGGGGTGGGGAGTGTTAAAGTATGTGGGCTGATAGGGTTTGTGTGGCAGCGCTGCTTTTTTGTCCCAGTCCGGCCCTGGGTAGCAGCCAAAAAATAAATATCTGATAGGAGGTCAATAAATAGTACACTCATATAGAGGTAATACGAAAAACTTTATTGGAAACACAAGTTGGTGTGCAGTGGCAATGTAGGAGACACAATTGATAAAATCAAAATAAAATGGACATATAGAAAATGACATGTGTAGAGGAGAGGCACATATGTATAGAGAGAGGTATAATATATATTGGCCATATAGTCACATGTAAATGACAACTGCTATAAACATAATAGCTGAATGAATAAAATGCTGAAGATGCATAATATAAAATAACATTACCAAAATAAATGGTAACCAAACAGCCCATATAGAAATTAGAGCATATACTAATATACAGTTATATAGAGTATAAAATTAAAAAAAGATTATTATTATTATAAACTTTATTAGAATAAAATGAGTAACACAAGTTAAAATCCAAAATGGAGACTAGGACAGCAGAAATCCCTTTGAACATAAGTGTGATCATAAATACATGCATGAAAAAATGTCAATCAATATACATAAAGAGATCAGTAAGCCCATAAGAGAATACATACAGTACAGACCAAAAGTTTGGACACACCTTCTCATTTAAAGATTTTTCTGTATTTTCTTGACTATGAAAATTGTACATTCACACTGAAGGCATCAAAACTATGACTTAACACATGTGGAATTACAGTTAGGTCCAAAAATATTTGGACAGTGACACAAGTTTTGGCATTTTCGTTGTTTTCCAAAAAGTATTCAAGTTACAGTTATATAATGAGAATGGGCTTAAAGTACAGACTTTAATTTGAGGGTATTCACATCCTAATTGGAGTGAGGGAAAAAGGGTTTAGGAATTACAGCTTTTTAATATGTAGTTGCCTCTTTTTAAAAGGACCAAGAGTAATTGGACAATAATCCCAAAAGCTCCTTAATGGGCTGCATGGGTTATTCCCTCATTAATCCATCATCAATTAAGCAGGTAAAATGTCTAGAACTGAGTCTAGGTGTTGTATCTGCATTTGGCAGATGATGCTGTAAATCCACAACATGCTGTCAAAAGAACTCTCAATAAAAGAAAAATAGAACATCATAAGGCTGAAAAAAATAAGAAATCAATCAGGGAGATAGCAGGAATCTAAGGAGTAACCAAATCAATGGTTTGGTACACTCTGCAAAAAAGAGGGCACTGGTGAGCTTGGGAACTCCAAAAGGCCTGGACATCCGCAGAAGACAACATTGGTGGATGATCGCAAAATCCTTTCCATGGTGAAGAAAACTCTTTCACTACATCCACCCAAGTGAAGAATACTGTCCTGGTAGTAGGTGTTTCAGTATCTAAGTCTACCATAAAGAGATGTCTTCATGAGAGCGAATATAAAGGGTTCATCACAAGGTGCAAACTATTAATCAGCCTTATAAATAGAAAGGCCATATTAGACGTTATAAAAAAAAAACATCTAAAGAAGTCAGCCCAGTTTGGTAAAGCATTTTTTGGACAGATGAAACTAAGATCAACCTGTACCAGAATGATGGGAAGAAGAAAGTGTGGAGAAGACTTGAAACGGCTCAAGATCCAAAGCACACCACATGCTCTGTAAAACATGGTGGAGACAGTGTGATAGAATGGGCATGCATGGCTTCCAGTGGCACTGGGTTACTAGTGTTTATTGATGATGTGACCGAAGACAAAAGCAGCCAGATGAATTCTGAAGTGTACAGGACTATACTCTCTGCTCAGATTCAACCAAATGCAGCAAGGATGATTGGACGGTGCTTCACAGTACAGATGGACTGTGACCCAAAACATACTGCAAAAGCAGCCCAGGGGATTTTTAAGGCAAAGAAATGGAATATTCTGCAATGGTTGAGTCAATCGCCAGATCTCAACCACATCAAGCATGCATGTCACATGCTTATGACAAATCTTTAGGCAGAAAGACCCATAAACAAACAACAGAAGTCAGCTGGAGTAAAGGCCTGGCAAAGCATCACAAAGGTCAAAACCCCACATTTGGTGACGTCCATGGCTTCCAGACTTCAGGCAGTCATTGCCAGCAAAGGATTCTCCACAAAGTATTAAAAATGAACATTTTATTTATGGTAAAGATAATTTGTCCAATTACTATTGAGCTCCTAAAATAAGGACACTTTGTAGAAAAATTATTGCAATTCCTAAATGTTTCACAGAATATTTTTGTGCAACCTCTTTAATTAAACTAGAATGTCAACAATTGAATTGCATATCAGTTGTTTAATTTTAAATCAAAAGTAGTGGCATGCAGAGCCCAAATCATGAAGATACGGTCAATGTCCAAATATTTCTGGACCGAACTGTATATACTTAACAAAAAAGTGTGAAACAACTGAAAATATGTCTTATATTCTAGGTTCTTCAAAGTAGCCACCTTTTGCTTTGATGACTGCTTTGCACACTCTTGGCATTCTCTTGATGAGCTTCAAGATGTAGTCACCGGAAATGGTCTTCCAACAATCTTGAAGGAGTTCCCAGAGATGATTAGCACTTGTTGGCCCTTTTGCCATCACTCTGCGGTCCAGCTCACCCCAAACCATCTCGATTGGGCCAAGTCATCTGGCATAGCACCCCATCACTCTCTTTCTTGGTCAAATAGCCCTTACACAGCCTGGAGGTGTGTTTGGGGTCATTGTCCTGTTGAAAAATAAATGATGGTCCAACTAAATGCAAACCGGATGGAATAGCATGCCGCTGCAAGATGCTGTGGTAGCTATGCTGGTTCAGTATGCCTTCAATTTTGAATAAATCCCCAACAGTGTCACCAGCAAAGCACCCCCACACCATCACACCTCCTCCTCCATGCTTCACGGTGGGAACCAGGCATGTAGAGTCCATCCGTTCACCTTTTCTGCATCGCACAAAGACACAGTGGTTGGAACCAAAGATCTCAAATTTGGACTCATCAGACCAAAGCCCAGATTTCCACTGGTCTAATGTCCATTCCTTGTGTTCTTTAGCCCAAACAAGTCTCTTCTGCATGTTGCCTGTCCTTAGCAGTGGTTTCCTAGCAGCTAGTTTACCATGAAGGCCTGCTGCACAAAGTCTCCTCTTAACAGTTGTTGAAGAGATGTGTCTGCTGCTAGAACTCTGTGTGGCATTGACCTGGTCTCTAATCTGAGCTGCTGTTAACCTGCGATTTCTGAGACTGGTGACTCGGATAAACTTATCCTCAGAAGCAGAGGTGACTCTTGGTCTTCCTTTCCTTGGGCGGTCCTCATGTGAGCCAGTTTCTTTGTAGCGCTTGATGGTTTTTGCAACTGCACTTGGGGACACTTTCAAAGTTTTCACAATTTTTCGCACTGACTGACCTTCATTTCTTAAGGTAATGATGGCCACTCGTTTTTCTTTACTTAGCTGCTTTTTTCTTGCCATAATACAAATTCTAACAGTCTATTAAATAGGACTATCAGCTGTGTATCTCCCAGACTTCTGCACAACACAACTGATGGTCCCAACCCCATTTATAAGACAAGAAATCCCACTTATTAAACCTGACAGGGCACACCTGTGAAGTGAAAACCATTTCCGGTGACTACCTCTTGAAGTTCATCAAGATAATGCCAAGAGTGTGCAAAGCAGTCATAAAAGCAAAAGGTGGCTACTTTGAAGAACCTAGAATATAAGACATATTTTCAGTTGTTTCACACTTTTTTGTTAAGTATATAATTCCACATGTGTTAATTCATAGGTTTGATGCCTTCAGTGTGAGTGTACAATTTTCAAAGTCATGAAAATACAGAAAAATCTTTAAATGAGAAGGTGTGTCCAAACTTTTGGTCTGTACTGTATATGAGAATTAAATCAATATTAAATGGTGGTGAAATCCATGGAATAGAAAAAAAAGTGCAAGTGCATGATTATACACTGCTCAAAAAAAATAAAGGGAACACTCAAATAACATATCCTAGATCTGAATGAATGAAATATTCTCATTGAATACTTTGTTCTGTACAAAGTTGAATGTGCTGACAACAAAATCACACAAAAATCATTAATGGTAATCAAATTTATTAACCAATGGAGGCCTGGATTTGGAGTCACCCCCAAAATTAAAGTGGAAAAACACACTACAGGCTGATCCAACTTTGATGCAATGTCCTTAAAACAAGTCAAAATGAGGCTCAGTATTGTGTGTGGCCTCCACGTGCCTGTATGACCTCCCTACAATGCCTGGGCATGCTCCTGATGAGGTTGCGAATGGTCTCCTGTGGGATCTCCTCCCAGACCTGGACTAAAGCATCCGCCAACTCCTGGGCAGTCTGTGGCGCAACGTGACGTTGGTGGATGGAGCGAGACATGATGTCCCAGATGTGCTCAATCGGATTCAGGTCTGGGGAATGGGCGGGCCAGTCCATAGCTTCAATGCCTTCATCTTGCAGGAACTGCTGACACACTCCAGCCACATGAGGTCTGGCATTGTCCTGCATTAGGAGGAACCCAGGGCCAACCGCACAAGCATATGGTCTTACAAGGGGTCTGAGGATCTCATCTCGGTACCTAATGGCAGTTAGGCTACCTCTAGCGAGCACATGGAGGGCTGTGCGGCCCTCCAAAGAAATGCCACCCTACACCATTACTGACCCACTGCCAAACCGGTCATGCTGAAGGATGTTGCAGGCAGCAGATCGCTCTCCACGGCGTCTCCAGACTCTGTCAAGTCTATCACATGTGCTCAGTGTGAACCTGCTTTCATCTGTAAAGAGCACAGGGCGCCAGTGGCGACTTTGCCAATCCTGGTGTTCTGCAGCAAATACCAAGTGTCCTGAGAGCATCAAGCGTCCTGCACGGTGTTGGACTGTGAGCACAACCCCAATCTGTGGACTTCGGGCCCTCATACCACCCTCATGGAGTCGGTTTCTAACCGTTTGTGCAGACACATGCACATTTGTCGCCTGCTGGAGGTCATTTTGCGGGGCTCTGGCAGTGCTCCTCCTGTTCCTCCTTGCACCAAGGCAGAGGTAGCGGTCTTGCTGCTGGGTTGTTGCCCTCCTACGGCCCACTCCACATCTCCTAGTGTACTGGCTTGTCTCCTGGTAGCGCCTCCAGCCTCTGGACACTACGCTGACAAACACAGCAAACCTTCTTGCCACAGCTCTCATTGATGTGCCATCCTGGATGGGCTGCACTACCTGAACAACTTCTGTGGGTTGTAGAGTCCGTCTCATGGTACCACGAGTGTGAAAGCACAACCAACATTCTAAAGTGACCAAAACCTCAGCCAGAAAGCGTTGGTACTGAGATGTGGTCTGTGGTCCCCACCTGCAGAACCACTCCTTTATTGAGGGTGTCTTGATAATTGCCAATAATTTCCATCTATTGTCTATTCCATTTGCACAACAGCATGTGAAATTGATTGTCAATCAGTGTTGCTTCCTAAGTGGTCAGTTTGATTTCACAGAAATCTGATTTACTTGGAGTTATATTCTGTTGTTTAAGTGTTCCCTTCATTTTTTTGAGCAGTGTATATATAGTGGTCCATGTGGACCTAGGATTAACCCACAATAGAATATTAAAAAACTCCAATAAGATACAAATATTAGTACGACCACTCAAGATGGGCTTCAATAATAAAGACATTAGAGTAGAAGGTAAATGGTATGAGGCAGATGCCCTCTGGTGGTCAGTGTACAAAATAACCATGAATAATGAGTAAGGAATAAATAGTAACCTGTAATAAGGCCTGGAGGGTGAGAGACCAAGACCCTGACGCGTGCTTCGACACCCCCAGGAAGAAACTAACGTGAAATGCGTGTCGGGGTATTGACCACCCTGCAGATGCATCTGTCTCCTACATTGTCACTGCACACCGACTTGTGTTTCCCATAAAGTTTTTTGTATTACCTCTATATGAGTATACTATTTATTGACCTCATATTGGATATTTCTTTTTTGGCTGCTTCAGTGTTAAAACCAATTGGTCTAAGTACCATGTCCCTCAGAGATTTTACTCGAGAATTGAGAATGATAAACAGCCTGTGAAGAGAAAGAAGCAGATTTCTCTGATAAGATATATTACAAAGTTGCTTATTTACATGGGTACTACTGATTTAGGAAATAAAAATGTAAATGACTGTTACTCTTTAAATTATGATTTGGGGTCTCCACTGTCAGTTAGATCTGTCAGTTAAGCTGAGCCAGGTGGGAAAAGCCTCCGCGTGCACTCATGTCTGACTCATTCTCCAAATTCTGTTTTCTCTCACATTTATAAGCGTACAGTTGCTTGTACATAGTCTTCATGTGTGGCCATCTCAAATTCGAGTGACCCTAAAATAAAGCATAAGAACACAGTATAGACTGATAACTGTACTGCAGGAAATAATAAAAAGAATAAAAAAAAGAAAAAGAAAAAGTAGCATCTTTCTTTCACTAACAAATGAATTAATCAATTCAGTGATTGGTTTCTATTATTGTTTTTCATGTCAGTGTGAATATTGTAGCAAATATTGCAAATAATATAATCTTGCCTATTTTGTCACCCTGCTAGGAGGGCCCAGTGGTGCTCAGCCAACCGGCTCCAAAAGCACCATCTCTGATACCATCAAAGAGAGACTAGAGTTCCATCATGTGCTTGGACAGGGAAATTTTGGGAAGGTCGTGCTGGCAAAAAACACCATTACCAGCCGGCAATACGCTGTTAAGATCATCAGCAAGAGAGCCCTGCTAGCTGAAGATGAGGCGGACGTGTTGGTGGAGCACCGAGTCTTACAGCAGGCATCTGGGAGCCCCTTCATTGTCACCGCAGCGTTTGCATTCCAGACCGAGGTATAATTGTTAGCATGTGTCACCACACAGTAGGCAGAAGAAGGCAACTGCCCAGGGTGCCACGCTCATACCACCCTGGGGAGGGGGCACACAAATCTTTATTAATATTGGTGCATTGTGGCACCATTCATCCCCCAATCTAGTGCACTGAATTACAGCACAGTGGTGGCCCGAGCACAAGGAAACCAATGAGGAGTGTCAGTGAGTCTGCTTCCACTCAGCCTTTACTAACTTTTAGCACACTAAGGTCCTGTGCACATTTTGCACATTTGTCGCTTTTTTTCTGTGCAGATTTGTCACAAAGCCGGAAGGGCGTCCTGGTGCCAGCAAAGTGAATGAGAACCCTGAAATCTCATGCACACATTGCTTATTTTTCACTTGGAGATTTGGTGCAGATTATATCTGCTGCATGTCAATTCTTTCAGCGTCTTTGCTGCAGATTTCACTGATAACAATAAGGGGGAAAAATCTGCACCAAAAATACATGTAAAAAATGCATCAAAAATGCGGCAAAAATGTGCTTTTTATTACAGTGCTTTTCCTGCCAAGAGGTGCAGAAATAGTGCAGAATCTTCTGCTCCACATACTTAACGTGTGCACATACCCTAAGTATAATATTGCTAATCACTGTCAGTAAAAACCAGGTGATGGCAGACTGGAGGTGAACAGCGTTACTTTGCTCCTAAGGCCGGGGTCATGCAAGCGTATAACACGGCCGAGTACTATGCAATGTTTTATCAGATAGCACTCGGCCCAATGTTATATTATAGAATAGTGAAGATCTGCAATTATTTTCTTATTCTGATTCAACATGAGAGAACAGTTGCAGTATGCAGTGATTGGCAGCGAGACTCTGCTCACTCACACCCATACAAGTCTATAGGTGCATGTGAAACACTGGACTGCACTCAGATGTCAGCCCAGTGCAGTCCGATATACGCCGAGACAGGCCATAGAGCAGATGAAGAAATTACTTTCTCCATTTCCTCCACTCCTGTGCTGTGATTCTTTCATGTGAGAGGATCGGAGCACAGAGCAATGACACTCGGGTCACGCTCGCAGCAGAACTGGAGCCGAGTGTCATTAGCATCTTGCATCCGATGCCATACGCTACTTCAATTCCAGCTTTAGGCTAAGTGCCCACGATGCAGAAATGCTGTGGATTTTTCCAAAGCGTTTCTGCATCTCCCTGGCAGAAAAAACGCATGCGGATTGTACATGCGGATTGTACATGCGGATTGTACATGTGTTTTTCCTGCCAGGGACAAGCGGAAGTGAAGCGTTTTGCACATGCGATTTCGCATGCGGGTTGTCAAGCGCTTTCCAAGCGATTTTAGCATCACTTGGAAAAGTGCTTGACAACTTGGTCACACTATATAAATCCATGCAACCGGCATGGATTTTATATAGTGTGACCAAGTTAGTTAAAAAAAAGAATAAAAATGGTAAAAAAAAAAAAAAAAACAGTATACTTACCTTCTGATGGCCCCCGGTCTCCTTATCCGATGCGTCCGGTCTTCCCGGTGTCTCGCGGTTGTGTATAAGGACCTTCCATGACGTCATTTAGTCATGTGACGGGCCGACGTCGGCGGTCGCGTGACCTGTCACATGACTAAATGACGTCATGGCAGGTCCTTTTAGACCATCGCAAGCTGCTGGGAAGCCAGGACGCATCGCTATGGAGACCGGGGGCCATCGGAAGGTAAGTATAATGTATATTTTTTATTTTAATTCTCTTTTTTTAACAGGTACTACGGTACCCGGGTCTGGAGGAGAGTCTCCTCTTCTCCAAACCCGGGTACCATCCGCACATTGAATCGCTTAATATCCGCATGTGCACATGTAGTCATGAGGATATTAAGCAATTCAATGCAAGTCAATGGCTGTGAAAACGCCGCGATTACGCAAAATAATTGGTAGTGCTGCGGATTTTTCCGCAATGATAATCCACAGCGGAAATTCCGCAGCATGTGTACAGCACATGCGGATTATCATTGGGGAACATGGCAGACCTTCTACCAAGCATTTTTTAAGCGTTTCTACCGCGGAATTGCCGCTGCAGAAACGCTTAAAAAACGCATAGTGGGCACACAGCCTTTGTGTGTTCATTATTAGTGATGGCCGGGTGCAGGCCAACTGATAAGCTGACACTGCGCACTGGTCTGCCTGCAGTCCGGCCATGATGGCAGTGCCGGTGCAGTCACAGCAGAGAGGAAAGGTGGTGGTCAATCTGCCAGTTCAATGACAATGAAAGACCAAACAGCACTTTATACCCTCCAGTGCCTGTCAGCTCTAGAGTTGGCATAGTGCTCTGAAATCGGCGCAGGTTGTGGAGGGGGTGCAGTGGAATTATAGTTGTCATCAGGGTTTGGCAGGGGTGTTTATTAACAGGCTGCTATAGGTGCATTTAGAAGAGCAGCTGTCGGCCTGTTAAAAAGTAAAGATTGATCATATACAAGCCCATTGGTTTTAGTTTAGTGGGCCTGGTTACACAGTCCAACAAGTACTGATCGGAGCAGAATGATTGGTAAAACAATTGCTCTGTTCCTATGCTACACTATGTTGTTGGCAGCACATCTCCTGTTTACAGAGGGTTATGTGCTGCCGATGATGGGGTTTTTTACAAGCATCTTAGTCCTATTAAAAAAAGGAATACTTGTTCCTGACTATTGGCCCATCAAAACAGGCTGGGAAACTTCCAATGAATAAACAAAACATGGCGTGATTGGTTACACTGATTTCTATGCTGGCTTTCACCAGAATCGGATGCACATGGTGTAAACAGGAGATATGGTGTCGATAACATTGACAATTTATTTGCACCTTTTGTGTACATAGAACACTCTTTGCTCTGTATAAATGGGCCAGTAAACAACCACTGATTGACTTGTATGTTTAGCGGCCTGGATTGGCCCATATTAAGGGTGCATTAAGTTTCTGATCACCCAAGAAACAAGCAAAGCATTTTGTGAGCCCACATCAAAGGCAAGGAGACAACTTATGACGGACATAGTACATTGCTAAGGGGCTAATCCATGTGGATGGACAACTATTACCTGATTTGACTTTTGGACTTATTGCCTTGGGGGCACCATTTGCCTCATCTATCTATAGCTAATCCATGTGGATGGACAACTATTACCTGATTTGACTTTTGGACCCTTTGCCTTGGGGAGCACCATTTGCCTCATCTATCTATAGCTAATCCATGTGGATGGACAACTATTACCTGATTTGACTTTTGGACCCTTTGCCTTGGGGAGCACCATTTGCCTCATCTATCTATAGCTAATAAATGTGGAGTGACAACTATTACCTGATTTGACTTTTGGACTTATTGCCTTGGGGGCACCATTTGCCTCATCTATCTATAGCTAATCCATGTGGATGGACAACTATTACCTGATTTGACTTTTGGACCCTTTGCCTTGGGGAGCACCATTTGCCTCATCTATCTATAGCTAATAAATGTGGAGGGACAACTATTACTTGATTTGACTTTTGGACCCATTGCCTTGGGGGGCACCATTTGCCGGATCTATCTATAGCTAATAAATGTGGAGGGACAACTATTACCTGATTTGATTTTTGGACCCATTGCCTTGGGGGGCACCATTTGCCTCATCTATCTATAGCTAATCCATGTGGAGGGACAACTATTACCTGATTTGACTTTTGGACCCATTGCCTTGGAGGGCAACATTTGCCTCATATATCTATGGCTAATCCATGTGGAGGGACAACTATTACCTGATTTGACTTTTGGACCCATTGCCTTGGGGGGCACAATTTGCCTTATCTATCTATAGCTAATCCATATGGAGGGACAACTATTACCTGATTTGACTTTTAGACCCTTTGCCTTGGGGAGCACCATTTGCCTCATATATCTATGGCTAATTCATGTGGAAGGACAACTATTACCTGATTTGACTTTTGGACCCTTTGCCTTGGGGGACACCATTTGCCTCATCTATCTGTAGTCCCACAATATCTTGCCCCAGGCCTGTGTTCATGATCTGTGAGAGGCTCATGTAGCTGTACAGAGGGTTTCTAATCCAGATCACATGAGACCTCTCAGAGGTTTTGACTGACAGGAATGGCTGAAGTAGCAATGGCGAACAGAAACACATCCTGGGTTTCTGAGGCCTTATTCACACATAGCATAAAAACTGTATTTTTTTGCTGGTTTTTTTCACATATATTTTGTACCAAAATAAGAAATAGGAAAACCACTATTTCTTGCATTCCTGAAGCGTTTTACCCTTTTATTAATGCCTTTTTTGTCCAGCTTTGAATCAGCATTTTTAATGTGTTTTTTTTCTTTAGCACAGAAACACTGGGATTCTGCACTTAAAAAAGTGCCTAATTAGATGTGTTTTTTCAGACTCCCTTAGAAACCTATAGATAAAAAAACACCAAAGAAAATAACAGTTCAACAACGTCTTAAAACAGTCAGTGGGCATGAGTTTTCATAAAATCATATCCACTTTGCTTGCACCGTTAGGCCGCCATCACACGTCTGTTTTTCCAGTTCATGGGGTATTCATTTTTTTTATGGATTTCACACGTACCCATTATAACCTATGGTTCTATGCTCATGTCCGTGTTTTTACAGGGACCGTGTGACCGTGCAAACCACATGGAGACATGACCGTTTTTCTCCCTGCAGCACGGATGAAAACGCATGGAGCACACGGATGCCACCCGTATGCCATCCTAGGCTGTCCGTGTTTAACATTGCAAAGTATAAGAGAAGCTTTGTCATTGCTTTCTTTCTTTATCCATCAGTGAAAAACACGGATGACACACTGATGGAAAAAACAGACACACGGATGACACACGGATGGTAAAAACAGACACAGATGACTGATAAAAACGGACACAAGGATGACACACTGATGGTAAAAATGGACACACAAATGACACACTGATGGAAAACACTGATGACACTGGTAACGTTTTTTCAGGTACGTGTTTTATACGGACGTGTGAAAGAGGTCGCAAATGCAGTGGATTTCCCACCTAAAAAACACAGCGGAAATATCTCAGCATTTACACTACAAGTGAACATGGCCTAAACCTTCTAGAGATGATTTGGTGTTGATTATGGCGAGGTCAAAATAAGACAGAAAAGTTGCGGATGTTACGTGTTGGTAACATTTCCAGAAGCGTGCAGTTATCCAGCAGCTGAGTGTGATAGTAACAAGCCTCGTATAATGTGGAATTTTCTGCATGCAAATTGACCTGCAGCGAGGATTTTGCAATGTTTAGCATGTCAATTTCTGATGCCGGTTTTTAGCATGGATTTAACCTCTTTCAATGAGATGAGGAAAATGTACCCTGAATTCACAGCCAAATCCACCACAAAACTCCACATCTTCCACATGTTGTGGTTTTAGCTGCCGCTGTGCTGCGGACTAGAAGCAGGAAGATTTGCGAAGGAATAAACTACCACAAGTGGACCGACACTAAAGATTCTGTCTGCTTTGTATTACAGATGCTTCTTCTACTCGGGCTGGAATATATGAGCTGCGGGGACTTTGACAAATTCTTGCTGTCGAAGGGGCCGCTAGACATCTCCAGTGCAAGGTAAAGATTTAGGCTGCGTGCCCACTATGCGTTTTTTAAGCATTTTCGCAGCGTAATTTCCACCACAGAAACGCTTAAAAAATGCTTATTAATAGGTCTGCAATGGTCCCCAATGATAATCTGCATGTGCTGTGCACATGTTGCGGAAATTTCCGCTGCGGATTAACAAAATCCGCAGCTGGTCCATTAATTTTGCAGAATCGCTGCGTTTTAGCCGCATTGACTTGCATTGGACCGCATAACATCCGCATGACTACATGTGCACATGCGGATATTATGCGGTTCAATGCGTGGATGGTACCCGGGACTGGAGAAGAGGAGACTCTCTTCCAGACCAGGGTACCATAGTACCTGTTGTTAAAAAATAATTAAAATAAAAATAAACATATACTCACCTTCTGATGGCTCCCGATCTCCTTCTCTGGTGTCTTCGGCTGCTCGCGGTGGTAAAAGGACCTTACATGACATCATTTAGTCATGTGACAGGTCATGCGACCGCTGACGTCGGCGGTTGCGTGACCTGTCACATGACTAAATGACGTCATGGAAGGTCCTTTTACACCATCGCAAACCGCCGAAGACACCGGAAAAAGAGACTGGGGGCCATCGGAAGGTGAGTATAATGTTATTTTTTATTTTTCACCATTTTTATTCTTTTTTTTTTTTTTACTATTGATGCTGCATTTGCAGCATTGTAACTTGGTTGCACTATATAAATCCATGCCGGTTGCATGGATTTATATAGTGTGACCAAGTTGACAAGCACTTTCCAAGTGATGCTAAAATCGCTTGGAAAAGCGCTTGACAACCCACATGCGAAATCGCATGTTCAAAATGCTTCCCTTACGCTTCTACCTGGCAGAAAAAACGCATGTAAATCCGCATGTACAATCCGCATGCGTTTTTTCTGCTAGGGAGCTGCAGAAACGCTCAGGAAAAATCCGCAGCATTTCTGCATCGTGGGCACTTAGCCTTACGTTACATATAATGTGGGCTGAGTTTTAAATAAACTAGATGGGAAAGGACTTTCACATGGGAAATAATTACCCGAATGATTATTTCCTAACGTTGCCCAGTGTAAACGTTCATCATTGTTTGGCAGAACTTCCAACCCATGTAAACAGGTGATGGGCTGCCAACAAAAATACGAAGAGTTTTTTCACATACCCTGAGGTTTTCATAGGAACAATTGTATGTTTGCATCATGTAATTGTAAGGCAAACTTTATGATGACAAATGATGCAAGACAACACATCCCATAAAACTCTATACTTTATTACTTTAAATACCATCTAAAAATACAGGATGAACAATGAAACCTGATTGAGATGCAGAGAGGCCACACAAACATTAACCACATGGTACAGGGCATATCAAAAAAAGTTACATAAAGCATAAATATATACAACATGAAACCTGGGCTTGGGCAGATATACACAGCTCAATAGACAGAGATCCAATTACCGAAGCTAGTTAAGTATAACAAATCAATATATAATTAATGTATAAAAAAGGAATTTTACCAAATTTTTCATGTTGAACTGGACACATAATGTCATAGTGGCTGAATAAAACATTTTTATTTTTTTGCTTGTTTTTAATTTAATTTGTCTCTCCATTGCTGAGATATTAGATTCCAACACGTTTGGCACCTAATGAGTTAACTGTCATTAAGTCCAAGTGAGTGTTATCAGATAGTTTACACTGGAGCTTGTACTTCTTCTCCCTCTATGATGCTGACCAATCATAAACGGGCAATAACACTCAGGAGAAAGAAGAACACACCCCCACAACAGCTTAAAGCAGGTGTCTCAGTGTGTGAGATGTAATGATACAGCCTTGGTCGCCTTGTCTAAACTGGTACAGGACTAGAAAGTGCTGGGCGTTGAGCACAGGTGACTAACACCTTTCAGACTAGGTCCCTGAAATCATTGTCACCTCTGCTGTACTGGCTCTCCCCACCCTCTGTCTGCAAGATCTCTAAAGTGTCAGTAATCACACGTGTGTCTGTTGTGCAGACCTGACTGAGCTGTAAGAGGAAGAGAGCTGATAGTAGGGTTTTATAATGTGACACAGCTACGCTCCCTCCACACTTACTGCCAGGACCTTACCTTGAAGGTGTTCGTCATCTGTGCTCTACTCCCAGCATTTTCTAATCATGCAGGAGGTTAGTCCAGTGCTGTATGTTATGCATATCACACACTGAGAAGTCTGCTCTAAGCTATGGGGGGACATGTTCTCTTTCTGCTTTGTTGCTGCCTGCTTATGATTGGTCAACATCATACAGGGAAAAAGAAGTACACACCATCAGTGAAAACTAGCAGATTACACCAACTTGAACTTAAAAAAAAAAACTCAAATAATAACTCATTGAGTACCAAATATTTAGATTTTTAATATCTCTGCAACAGAGGTAAAAACAAACAAACATTTTATTCCGCTCAGCAGTTACTATTACTTTGTGTGTCTAGATCAACATGAATATTTTGTTCCTTTTTAATGGTATAATTGCACCAGGAACTGAATACCAGTCAGAAACTGAAAACCAGCAGCCCAGGACACACAATGGAAGTTCCACACAACGTGTTTCACCTCTTGAATAGATTTAATAATTATATACCTGTGCAATGAATAAGAAAACCCCTCAGCTGCCATAGCACATATATGAACTTGTCCAATCCATTGATGCCAATATAAAATATCGACAGAATATGATAAGGGGTCTTGTGTTCTCCTCAGGGTATTACAGCCATTATTTTCTTCATTCAGATTCTATGCTGCTGAGCTTGTGTGTGGCATCCAGTATCTCCACTCCAAGGGCATCATCCACAGAGACCTTAAGCCCGAGAACATCCTGGTGGCTGAAACGGGCCATGTAAAAATCACAGATTTCGGTCTCTCACTTGAGAACATGTTTGGAGACCGAACAGCCACCGGATACGCTGGGACTGAAGGCTTCATGGCTCCTGAGGTGAGAGGAATTGCTGATGTGATTACATTATTGATATTTGGAAGACATTGGAAAAATAGGATTACAGATCTACAGAGTAGAATATTGCAGGAACATTAAGAATGTAAAACTTTTTCAGCAGTTTAATAACTGTTATTTGTTTTATGGCAGATGCTGGCTGATGAGGAGTATAATGCCGGAGTGGACTGGTATTCATTTGGGGTCATCTTGAATAAAATGATTACCGGTGAGTGTGAATACGATCCAACACTCTTTAATGAGACACGCTCCGGCGCAAAGAACATCATAGAACAACTACTCCAGAAAGATCCAGCCAAGCGCTTAGGAGTCAACGGGAACATCAGGAAGCACAAGTTGTTCCAGCGTATTGATTGGGTCTCTGTGGAAGCCCTTAGGATGCCCCCACCACACGTCCCTGTGGTAAGTATATGTAAAGAAATTGTAATATAGTAATCCTTATGTAAACATATGCTATTCGATCCCTAGTACAAGCAGCACGTTGTGACCTTTACCCCTGCAGGACTGGTCCATTTTTCATTTTTACACTTTTGTATTTTTCTTTCCCATCTTTGAAGAGCTACAACATATTAAATGACACCATCTATTTTACTGTATCTTGTACTGAAAAACTATAAAAGAAATTCCAAGTGGGATGAAATTATCAAAAACTGCAATTCCGCTATTGTGTTTTGGGTTTTCATTTTACAGAGTTTATTGTACAGTAAAAATAACTTAGCAACATAATTACCCAGGTTACTATGATTACAAAGAAAAAAAAAATAGTAAATTTGTAAAAAAAAATTTACCCTCCATTTTATTGAGACCTGTAACTTTTTTAGTTTTATGTCGATGGAGCTGTGTGACGACTTGTTTTTGCGTGCAAAGCTTTAGTTTTCATTGATACCATTTTGAGATACATAAAAAATACTGATCACTTTTTATTGCATTTTTGGTTCACAATGTGGTGGCTAAAAATCTGCAAATCTGGCTTTTAGATTTCTTTTTGTTTTTAGGATTTAACATATGTTTTAAAAAAAGTTATATTTTGAAAGACCAGACACTTAGGAACACGGTGATACGAATTATGTTCATAATTATTATTGATATTATTATTTTTGTGTGTGTGGTTTGCGTTTTATATTAAAACTGTGAAAAGGGGGGTGATTTACACATTTATAATTTTTTTATATATGTTACTGTAAAAGTCAGAAGGCCGGTAAAACCTAGGATTTACCGGTCAATCTGGACATTTACCGAGGCCATCGGTAAAAGCTCAAAATGAAAAGTAAAATTGGACTTTTACCGCTGAAGTCTTGGTAAAGCTTAACATTTCTCAACAGCGTTGGTAAAAGTCAGATGTATTCCATATAAACAAACGATTTTGGACTTTTACCTGGGCGAATTGGTAAATCTTTACATTTAACAGCATGTGTTGGTAAAAGTAACTACCAGCATGTGTTGGTAAAACTGCGCTTACAACCCTTCTCAGCTACATTTACCAAGAAGCTGTGGTAAATCTGCACATTAACCAACTGCGCTTGGTTAAACTCAGATGTTCCATCTTCACACCTGATATTTCTGACTTTTACCACGCTCGACGGTAAATGTTAACATTTACCAAGACTTCACAGGTAAAAGTCCAATTTTACTTTTCATTTTGAGCTTTTACCGACGGCCTCGGTAAATGTCCAGATTGACCGGTAAATCCTAGGTTTTACCGGCCTTCTGACTTTTACAGTAACATATATATATTTTTTTTTACCTTATTTCTTAGTCCTCCTTGAGGACTTTAACCTGCAATCTCTTGATCACTTGTTCTATAGACTTTAATACCATATTCTTGTAACATACAGTATAAAAGGACTTTTCCTTTGAAGCTTAGCATATACAGTAGCTGAGCTTTAGAGGAGTATCAAGATGGCAGCTGCCATACCTCCCATTGGTCCCTAATGATCGTGTTGCACTTAGCTGGTTTGCAACGTCAATCTGACTATTTAAATGCTGCTGTGAGTAATTAACAGCGCCATTTAAATAGTTAAACTGCAGTGATTATCAGTAAGGCTGATCTCTAATATTACGGGCTGCTGCTGGATATACAGTAAATTACAGCTGTCATCTGCTCTGTATGGAGCAGGAACAGCTCCTGTACCCGCTCCATACACTTTAACCCCATACATGTATGGCGGGGGTGCACGAAGGAGTTAATGATAAATACATAGACATTTAGATGTGGACAGTCCTAATATTTTCATCTGATGGATATGATGTTTTATCTTAGCGTTAACGCCACAGTCATTATATTGGCTGGTGGTGGAATCATGATTATACATATATTAATAGGAATATTTTGGTAAGTTTTGGGCAATCTTTGTAGAACGTATTAATAGACTTTGTAGGATGGAGAACTTTTTATCTCTCAGTCACTGATCCTTTTTAATGTGAAAACTTGAGATATTCCTATTATCCAGAGAGTTTGTATTAGGACGGTAACGATGGGACATGATCATCATTATAATACTCTACTCTATCTTTTCTTTATAGCCATCTAAGCCTCTTCAAAAACCCAGAAAATTCTATCTGAAAACAATGGAAGCAGCAGAGGCCAGAAAATGCCGTTTGTCATCTAACGACCAGGCCATATTCAGAGGGTTTTCATTTATCATCTCGAAAACCTTCCGTGACGCCCCCCCTCAATAGCCAGCTGAGCCCACTGCCCTCCTGAGTCCCTGGGAGGAGGGCAGAAGAATTACACAGGTAAAGCCTAATGACAGTAACATTTTCCTATCTGATGTAATCTTTGTTTTTAATGAAAGAAATTGCTAATTTTTATGAAATTAGGTCTTGGTTTTCCTAAAGGATGAGGAGCATTTACATTAGGAGCACATTAATGAAATGTATCATTTCTAGTGTGGTCAAACATGTGCAATTCTAATACTTATTAGATGTGTCTATGAAATCAGTAAGGACAGTTTCACACGTCAGATTTATTCTCATAATTAAAAATAGTCCGTGTTTTTTTTTGGTGCACTAGACCCATTTTTGGTCCATGTGTCAATTTGTGTAAACCTTGTTACATCCATTTTTCTTTTACATAGAAATGCATTTTTATCTTCTCCTACCCATTAAACACAATACAGATTAAAATAAAGACAGCACATGGATTTATCACAGGGCCAATGTCTTGCATTGGAGAGTTTCATTCACAACATGGATCAAAAGTAGGACACTGGCATCTTCTTTTTGTGGACTGTTGGTCTGAAAAAAAGGACATGTGAAAAGTCACATTGATAATAATGGGTACCATAAAAATAGATAACACCTGTACCACAAGAATTTATATAAGGCCTGAGATTTTATATTTGTGGATTTATGAGTACATATAAAAGTGTAGGATTGTAGAAAATGTATTAACGTTCAGGGTTATTTACTCTTTTAGACAAGTCATCACATGAAGACCATGAAGTCCATGTGCATTGAAGAATTAACAGAGTGGATCACACTGTGCCATCAAGACGTCTTCAGTATTCACCAAGTACACCTGCAGGGATGAAGAAAGACGTAACAGAGACGCGCCATGTGGAGAAGACCGACATGGAATGACCACTACACAACAGAGAAGGTGTTAGGCGTGATCAACCGCTGTTGGCAAGTGGAAGAGCGAAAACATCTGCGCTGGATCGGTATTGTAGGCATGTGTGAGCCACTTCAAAATTTTTATACCGGTGATCACCATTCATCTCATCCATGACAGCACTAACACCCAGTGCTGTGTTGGGTGAGAAAGAAATAAATAGGTGAATTATGGCCAGCTATTAATGGCTGGAGGAGGCTGGACTTTTTTTCTTTTTTTTTCATCATCACATGTCTACAATATTTCCATCTTTATTGTACTATATATAGATTTACACTCTGTATATAATACATAAAAATACCGGTAATTGAATTTCCCCAAGACCATGAGAATGCATCATAGTTTTGGGGAAAAAGGTGAGTGTTGGCCGGCTATTTAGGGGTGGAGGAGGCCGGATTTTTTTTTTTTTTTTTTTTTTTTTTTTTTTTAAGTTCAGTTTATAGAACATCACATACAATTTGAGTGTAAGCAGCGCACATAGCAGGAAAATTCACCAGAAGTGGGCAAAAAGGGCCATAATACGGTGTATAGCTGGGCTATGGACTATTAAACTGTCTATAGAGGGGCTATTGTCTATTATATTGTATATAGGGGGCTATGTTCTATCATACTGTGTATGGGAAGCTATAGGTTATAAAACTGTGTAAATAGTGGATATGAGTCATAATACTGCGTATGGGGGGCTATAGAAGCATTATTCTGTGTATAGGGGCTTATAAGCCAACATACTCTATAAAGGGCTATGGGCAATCATATTGTGTATAGGTTCTTAAGTTCCATCATACACTATAGAGGGGCTATGAGGCCATAATACTGTGTATAGCTGGGCTATGGGCTACCATGCTGTGTATGGGGAGCTAGGGGCATTCATGCTGTGAATAGGGCTCAGCATCTCAATTATAGACATGTGTGAGACACTTTAAAATTTCTTATACCGGTGAACACATTTCATCTCATCCATGACAGCACTAACACCCAGTGCTGTGTTGGGTAAGAGAGAAATAAATAGGTGAATTATGGCCAGCTATTAATGGGTAGAGGAGGCTGGGTTTTTTTTACTTTTTTTTTCATCATCACATGTCTACAATATTTCCATCTTTTTTGTACTATATATAGATTTACACTCTGTATATAATACATAATAATACCAGTAATTGAATTTCCCCAACACCATGAGAATGCATCATAGTTTTGGGGAAAAAGGTGAGTGTTGGCCGGCTATTTAGGGGTGGAGGAAGCCGGATTTTTTTAATTTTTTTTTATTCAGTTTATAGAACATCACATACAATGTGAGTGTAAGCAGCGCATATAGCAGGAAAATTCACCCAGAAGTGGGCAGAAATGGGGCATAATACTGTGTATGGCTGGGCTGTGGACTATCAAACTGTCTATAGAGAGGCTATTGTCAATCATATTGTATATAGGGGGCCATGTTCTATCATACTGTGTAAATAGGGGATGTATTGCTTCATACTGTGTATGGGGGCTTTAGGTGCATTATACTATGTATAGGCAGGTATGGGGACATTATATTGTGTATAGGGGCTATTCGGGCATCATACTGTGTATAGGGGCTTATAGGCCATAATGCTGTGTATCTGGGCTATGGACTATCAAACTGTCTATAGAGGGGCTATTGTCTATCATATTGTATATAGGGGGCTATGTTCTACCCTACTGTGTATGGGAAGATATAGCCTATAAAACTGTGTAAATAGGGGATGTATTGCTTCATACTGTGTATGGGGGGCTATAGGTGCATTATATTATGTATAGGCAAGTATGGGGACATTATACTGTGTATAGGGGCTATTCGGGCATCATACTGTGTATAGCTGGGCTATGCACTATTAAACTGTCTATAGAGGGGCTATGGTTTATCATATTGTACATAGGGGGCTATGTTCCAATATACTGTATATGGGAGGCTATGGGCTATAAAACTGTGTTAAAAGGGGATATATGGCATCATACTGTGTATGAGGGGCTATAGAGGCATTATACTGTGCATAGAGGCTTTTTGGCCATGATACTCTATTAAGGGACTATGGGCCATAATACTGTGCATAGCTGGGCTGTGGACTATCAAAGTGTCTATAGAGGGGCTATTGTCTATCATAATTTATATAGGGGCTATGTTCTATCATACTGTGTATGGGAAGCTATAGGCTATAAATCTGTGAAAATAGGGCACATATTGCTTCATACTGTGTATGGGGGGGTTATAGCGGCATTATACTGTGTATAGAGGCTTGTGGGCCATCATACTCTAAAAAGGGCTATGGGCAATCATATTGTGTATAGGTTCTTATGAGCCATCATACACTGTAGAGGGGCTATGAGGCCATAATACTGTGTATAGCTGGGCTATGGGCTACCATACTGCGTATAGCTGGGCTATGGGTTACTATATTGGGTAGGGGGAGCTATGGGCTATCATGCTGTGAAAAGGGCTCTACATCTCAATTATAGACATGTGTGAGACACTTCAAAATTTTTATACCGGTGATCACCATTCATCTCATCCATGACAGCACTAACACCCAGTGCTGTGTTGGGTAAGAGAGAAATAAATAGGTGAATTATGGCCAGCTATTAATGGCTGGAGGAGGCTGGACTTTTTTTCTTTTTTTTCATCATCACATGTCTACAATAATTCCATCTTTATTGTACTATATATAGATTTACACTCTGTATATAATACCTACAAATACCGGTAATTGAATTTCCCCAAGACCATGATAATGCATCATAGTTTTGGGGAAAAAGGTGAGTGTTGGCCGGCTATTTAGGGGTGGAGGAGGCCGGATTTTTTTTTTTTTTTTATTTCAGTTTATAGAACATCACATACAATTTGAGTGTAAGCAGCGCACATAGCAGGAAAATTCACCCAGAAGTGGGGAAAAAGGGCCATAATACGGTGTATAGCTGGGCTATGCACTATTAAACTGTCTATAGAGGGGCTATTGTCTATTATGTTGTATATAGGGGGGCTATGTTCTATCATACTGTGTATGGGAATCTATAGGTTATAAAACTGTGTAAATAGGGGATATGAGTCATAATACTGCGTATGGGGTGCTATAGAAGCATTATTCTGTGTATAGGGGCTTATAAGCCAACATACTCTATAAAGGGCTATGGGCAATCATATTGTGTATAGGTTCTTATGAGCCATCATTCACTGTAGAGGGGCTATGAGGCCATAATACTGTGTATAGCTGGGCTATGGGCTACCATACTGCCTATAGCTGCGCTATGTGCTACCATGCTGTGTATGGGGAGCTATGGGCTATCATGCTGTGAATAGGGCTCAGCATCTCAATTATAGACATGTGTGAGACACTTTAAAATTTTTATACCGGTGATCACCATTCATCTCATCCATGACAGCACTAACACCCAGTGCTGTGTTGGGTAAGAGAGAAATAAATAGGTGAATTATGGCCAGCTATTAATGGCTGGAGGAGGCTGGACTTTTTTTCTATTTTTTTCATCATCACATGTCTACAATAATTCCATCTTTATTGTACTATATATAGATTTACACTCTGTATATAATACATACAAATACCGGTAATTGAATTTCCCCAAGACCATGATAATGCATCATAGTTTTGGGGAAAAAGGTGAGTGTTGGCCGGCTATTTAGGGGTGGAGGAGGCCGGATTTATTTATTTATTTTTTTTTTTTTTAATAGTTTAATTTATAGAACATCACATACGTTTTGAGTGTAAGCAGTGCACATAGCAGGAAAATTCACCCAGAAGTGGGGAAAAAGGGCCATAATATGGTGTATGGCTGGGCTATGGAGTATTAAACTGTCTATAGAGGGGCTATTGTCTATTATATTATATATAGGGGGCTATGTTCTATCATACTGTGTAAATAGGGGATGTATGGCATCATACTGTGTATGGGGGGGTTATAGAGGCATTATACTGAGTATAGAGGTGTAGCGTCGGCGTCCCTGCCTCCTGCTAGGCAGGGACGCTGTTCCCCTCACCTCTCCGCTCCGTGCCCGGCGTCTTCCTCCCGCTCTGCTGGCAGCACACGCTGCTTCCCGGTCACGGTGCTTAGGGCGCGCGCGTGCTTCCCCTCTCTTAAAGGGGCCGCGCGCGCCGTCCTAAGGAGTCCCCGGCCAATGGCCGGAGGACTTCACCATATATAAGGCACCTCCTCCAAAATGGATGTGCCCGAGCAATGTTGTAGCACAGTTCATCACTCTGCTTCAGTCCTCAGGTCCGTTTCCAGTTACCTGCCAGTTACCTGCCAGTTTCCTGCCAGTTTCCTGTCTGATACCTGCCTGACTCTTGTCTATCTGCTGCTTATCCTGCGGTCCGACAGTCTGCCTACCAGCCTTGCCAGTCTGTCTATGGATCCGTCTGCCCGCTCACCTGGGAGCGCACATCTGCTACCTGCCTGCTAGCCTACCTGGAGGCTTCGCCGTCACGTGCTGTGACCACCTGCCTGTCCAGAGACTCTTGCCCGCTCATCTGGGAGCGCTCACCTGCTACCTGTCTGCTAGCCTACCTGGAGGCTCCGCCGTCACGTGCTGTGACCACCTGCCTGTCCAGAGACTCTTGCTCGCTCACCTGGGAGCGTCCACCTGCTACCAGCCTGCTAGCCTACCTGGAGGCTCTGCCGTCACTTGCCGTGACCACCCGCCTGTCAAGAGACTGTCCCGGTCACTTGCTGTGATCCCCTGCCCGTTTACCCAGAGACTGTCCCGGTCACTTGCCGTGACCTCCTGCCCGATTACCCAGAGACTGTCCCGGCCCCTTGCCGTGACCACCTGCCCGTTTACCCAGAGACTGTCCCTGTCACTTGCTGTGACTACTTGCCCGTCTTCCCTGGGCGCCACCCGCTTCCTTACAAGGACCGCCCCCTTGTATAGTAGCTCAGAGGTTCCGCCTCCCAGACCCGTTACAAGAGGCTTGTAGGCCATCATACTCTATAAAGGGCTATGGTCAATCATATTGTGTATAGGTTCTTAAGTTTCATCATACACTATAGAGGGGCTATGAGGCCATAATACTGTGTATAGCTGGGCTATGCGCTACCATGCTGTGTATGGGGAGCTAGGGGCATTCATGCTGTGAATAGGGCTCAGCATCTCAATTACAGACATGTGTGAGACACTTTAAAATTTCTTATACCGATGAACACATTTCATCTCATCCATGACAGCACTAACACCCAGTGCTGTGTTGGGTAAGAGAGAAATAAATAGGTGAGTCATGGCCAGCTATTAATGGGTGGAGGAGGCTGGACTTTTTTTACTTTTTTTTTCATCAGTACATGTCTGCAATATTTCCATCTTTTTTGTACTATATATAGTTTTACACTCTGTATATAATACATAAAAATACCGGTAATTGAATTTCCCCAAGACCATGAGAATGCATCATAGCTTTGGGGAAAAAGGTGAGTGTTGGCCGGCTATTTAGGGGTGGAGGACGCCGGATTTTTTTTTTTTCAGTTCAGTTTATAGAACATCACATACAATTTGAGTGTAAGCAGTTCACATAGCAAGAAAATTCACCCAGAAGTGAGCAAAAAGGGTCATAATATGGTGTATAGCTGGGCTATGGACTATTAAACTGTCTATAGAGGGGCTATTGTCTATTATATTGTATATAGGGGGGCTATGTTCTATCATACTGTGTATGGGAAGCTATAGGTTATAAAACTGTGTAAATAGGGGATATGAGTCATAATACTGCGTATGGGGGGCTGTAGAAACATTATACTGTGTATAAGGGCTTATAAGCCATCATACTCTATAAACGGCTATGGGCAATCATATTGTGTATAGGTTCTTAACTAGTGTTGAGCCACCCCCGTAGTGTTCGGGTTCGGTTCGGTTCGTCGAACACCGGGATGTTCGAGGAACTGTTCGTCGAACTGTTCGTCGAACACCTTAGAACACCGTCGAACACCGTTAAAACCAATGGCAGGCAAACAAAAACACATAGAAACACATAGAAAACACCTTCAAAGGTGTCCAAAAGCTGACAAACTGCTCAGAAGACGCTTTCTTTAAAAAAGCCGGCTGGCAATTCAGCAGCGGCATACACCGGTACCCGACAATTTAGACAAGAAGGAATAGAGCCTCACACATAGATTAGATAGATAGAAACATGTCAGTCACATATATATGAAGTACAGTGACAGTGTTGCTTACTGTACTTGTCATTTAGTGTAAAGGATTTATTAAAAAATATAATAGTGTTTTCATGCACTGTCTCTTTAAAAAAGCCGGCCGGCAATTCAGCATCTGTACCCGACAATTTATAACAGACAGAATAGAGCTTCACACATAGATTAGATAGATAGAAACATGTCAGTAACATATATATGAAGTACAGTGACAATGTTGCTTACTGTACTTGTCATTTAGTGTAAAGGATTTATTAAAAAAAATAATAGTGTTTTCATGCACCGTCTCTTTAAAAAAGCCGGCCGGCAATTCAGCATCTGTACCCGACAATTTATAACAGACAGAATAGAGCTTCACACATAGATTAGATAGATAGAAACATGTCAGTCACATATATATGAAGTACAGTGACAGTGTTGGTTACTGTACTTGTCATTTAGTATTAAAATAAAGGATTTATTATTAAAAAAAATTGGCGTGGGGTTCCCCTTAATTTTATTCTCTAGCGGAGGTTAAGCAGACAGCTGGGGCAGATGTTTGAAGCCTGGGAAGGGGGTAATACCCACGGAGCTTCCCAGGCTACTAATATGAGCCCCCAGCTGAATACATAGCCTTTACTAGCTATTAAAATGGGGGACCCCCCCTATTATTTTTTTTAATAAATCCTTTACACTAAATGACAAGTACAGTAAGCAACACTGTCACTGTACTTCATATATATGTGACTGACATGTTTCTATCTATCTAATCTATGTGTGATTCTCTATTCCTTCTATTCTAAATTGTTGGGTACAGATGCTGAATTGCCGGCCGGCTTTTTTAAAGAGACGGTGCATGAAAACACTATTATTTTTTTTGATAAATCCTTTACACTAAATGACAAGTACAGTAATCAACACTGTCACTGTACTTCATATATATGTGACTGACATGTTTCTATCTATCTAATCTATGTGTGATTCTCTATTCCTTCTATTCTAAATTGTCGGGTACCGCTGCTGAATTGCCGGCCGGCTTTTTTAAAGAGACGGTGCATGAAAACACTATTATTTTTTTTGATAAATCCTTTACACTAAATGACAAGTACAGTAATCAACACTGTCACTGTACTTCATATATATGTGACTGACATGTTTCTATCTATCTAATCTATGTGTGATTCTCTATTCCTTCTATTCTAAATTGTCGGGTACCGCTGCTGAATTGCCGGCCGGCTTTTTTAAAGAGACGGTGCATGAAAACACTATTATTTTTTTTGATAAATCCTTTACGCTAAATGACAAGTACAGTAAGCAGCACTTTCACTGTACTTCGTATATATGTGGCTGACATGTTTATATCTATCTAATCTATGTGTGAAGCTCTATTCTTTCGGTTCTAAATTGTCGGGTACCGGTGTATGCCGCTGCTGAATTGCCGGCTTTTCATGTTTCACTGTTGGCACTGTTCCCATCGATTTGGGCAATCACTGTAATGCCACAACCACCATGGCTGTGGCATTACAGTGAGTGGCAGACAATCCCTGCATGATTGGTGCTCTAAATAGCACCAGACATGCAGGACACGCTTTTGGTGCACGAACAGTTATCGAACATAACCTCGAACAGCCGAATTTTTTGCAAATCGTTCGGGTTCGTCGAACGACTCGAACACCGCCCAAAACAGCTCGAATTTGAGATTGGCGAACAGTTCTAGTCGAACACCGCTCATCTCTATTCTTAACTTCCATCATACACTATAGAGGGGCTATGAGGCCATAATACTGTGTATAGCTGGGCTATGTGTTACCATGCTGTGTATGGGGAGCTAGGGGCATTCATGCTGTGAATAGGGCTCAGCATCTCAATTATAGACATGTGTGAGACACTTCCAAATTTTTATACCGGTGAACACATTTCATCTCATCCATGACAGCACTAACACCCAGTGCTGTGTTGGGTAAGAGAGAAATAAATAGGTGAATTATGGCCAGCTATTAATGGCTGGAGGAGGCTGGGTTTTTTTTTACTTTTTTTTTCATCAGCACATGTCTACAATATTTCCATCTTTTTTGTACTATATATAGATTTACATTCTATATAATACATAAAAATGACGGTAATTGAATTTCCCCAAGACCATGAGAATGCATCATAGTTTTGGGGAAAAAGTTGAGTGTTGGCCGGCTATTTAGGGATGGAGGAGGCCGGATTTTTTTTTTTTTTTTTTTTTTTTAAGTTCACTTTATAGAACATCACATACAATTTGAGTGTAAGCAGTGCACATAGCAGGAAAATTCACCCAGAAGAGGGCAAAAAGGGCCATAACACGGTGCATAGCTGGGCTATGGACTATTAAACTGTCTACAGAGGGCTATTGTCTATTATATTGTATATAGGGGGCTATGTTCTATCATACTTTGTATGGTAAACTATAGGCTATAAAACTGTGTAAATAGGGGATATATGGCATCATTCTGTGTATTGGGCATTATAGATGCATTATACTGTGTATACGCAGATATGGGGTCATTATACTGTGTATAGGGGTTACTCGGGCATCATACTCTGTATAGGGGCTTATTGACCATAATACTGTGTATAGCTGGGCTATGGACTATTAAACTGTCTATAGAGGGGCTATTGTCTATTATGTTGTATATAGGGGGCTATGTTCTATCATACTGTGTATGGGAAGCTATAGGCTATAAAACTGTCTAAATAGGGGATATGAGTCAGAATACTGCGTATGGGGACAATAGAAGCATTATACTGTGTATAGGGGCTTTTAAGCCATCATACTCTATAAAAAGCTATGGGCAATTATATTGTATATAGGTTCTTATGAGCCATCATACCCTATAGAGGGGCTATGGGGCCATAATACTTTGTATAGCTGGGCTATGGGCTACCATACTGTGTATATCTGGGCTATGGGCTACTATATTGTGTATGGGGAGCTATGGGCTATCATGCTGTGAATAGGGCTCTACATCTCAATTATAGACATGTGTGAGACACTTCAAAATTTTTATACCGTTGATCACATTTCATCTCATCCATGACAGCACTAACACCCAGTGCTGTGTTGGGTAAGAGAGAAATAAATGTGAATTATGGCCAGCTATTAATGGGTGGAGGAGGCTGGACTTTTTTAACTTTTTTTAACATCATCACATGTCTACAATATTTCCATCTTTATGGTACTATATATAGATTTACACTCTGTATATAATACATAAAATACCGGTAATTGAATTTCCCCAAGACCATGAGAATGCATCATAGTTTTGGGGAAAAAGGTGAGTGTTTTTTTTTGTTCAGTTTATAGAACATCACATACAATTTGAGCGCAAACACTGCACATAGCAGGAAAATTCACCCAGATGTGGGCAAAAAAAGGGCCATAATACGGTGTATAGCTGGGCTATGGACTATTAAAATGCCTATAGAGGATCTATTGTAGTGTTGAGCCACCCCCGTAGTGTTCGAGTTCGGTTCGGTTCGTCGAACACCCGTGTGTTCGCCGAACTGTTCGTCGAACTGTTCGTCGAACACCTTCGAACACCGTTAAAACCAATGGCAGGCAAACAAAAACACATATAAACACATAGAAAACACCTTCAAAGGTGTCCAAAAGCTGACAAACTGCTCAGAAGACACAACTAACACATGGAAAAGTGACAAGTACATATAGTCATGCGAAAAGAAAAGAGGTGGAGGAGTAAAAGGAGGGGGAGACACAGATATAGGCATGTCATGCCCTTCTAAAATCCAAAAAGTGAGAAGCCGAGACGGCCAGTCCGCTCCTGCCCGTGCCACCTCCGTGTCGCCGGGTTTGTGCCAGAGCCGCGGTGAACCCTGACGGCCAGCCCCCCTCTCCCAATACTGGTGCCTGTCCGCTGGTGGGTCGAGAGAGCCCCCTTGTGGTGGAGGCAGCTGTAAGCTTTTTAATTTAAATTGTCCCTCTAATTTGAATGAATACACTTTAAATCCATTTACAAGGATCTATTGGAGGGCAAGTCTCATGCCAGCAGCCGCGTAATTCCAGCTCCAGTAGCGTCCACTAAAGCTGCTGCAGTTAAAAAGCTTTTATAAGGATCGAGCTCGGCTGTCCACCGCAAGGCATCCTAGTGCCAGTCCCAGCCCCTATGCCTTGGGGTGCCTCCTGATGCTCTTCACTAAGTATCCCGTGGTCCCGAAGCATTTCCTTTGAAAAAATTAAGTGTCCAAACTACAGGTGGTGTAGCTTGCTTAACAGCCGGGATAATCCGCTGACTAGCAGACACTGCTACTAGGCACAAAGTATTTCCTGGGCTAGATGCAGTTAAAAATTTGTAAGTAGATACTCTCGTTGGATGCTGAGAAAGCATTCCATAGAGTCTCCTGGCACGCCATATATGATTCTCTTAAAAAGCTTGGGGTAGGGGTCTAGGGGACCCTTTTATAGCCAAAATCACGGCCCTGTATCACAATACGTCACCTAGGCTGAAGATAAATGGAACTGTAGCACCGAGGGCTCGGTTGCTACAGACGTATTGCACCTCACCCAGAGGTGTGATATCTCACTCTCAGATAGGGATGGAGTGTGGATCAGGACCCGACACCTGCATGCATTACACCACATTGCCGTGGGGCAGGGCGACCAATATGCCCCTGAGATGGGCACGACAGTCCCTGTCCCTGGCTGGAGTGGGGGGAGGGAACACTGAGGAAGGGGAACCCTGCAGTGCAGGAGCAGGGAGGAAGCAGTTCCTAGGTGCATTGAGAAGGGAGTATAAAAGGTGGGCACCATCTTAGTTCAGTGCAGAGAAGTCTGAGCAGAAGTGGCAGGGAGCAGGGGCTCTGCATGAGCTCTGCTCCGGAGGCGGGCCTAGTAACAGAGGCCCAGGCCTGCAAGAGGGAGAAGGAAGGAAGAGGAGCGGAGAAGGCTCCAGGAACGAGGAATGAAGGGATCCCAGGGGTGCGGACGGGCGAGTCGCCACCGCACGCCCGAATCCACCTGCGTGGAGGGGTCAGGCCAAAGGGGGAGACCGGTCCCCGAACTAGTGGAGGCAGGAAACGACCCTCAGCTAGAAACCGGAGGCTCTGACATTTTATGTGGCGCAGCCCCTTGCTCCACCCGCTAGGAAGGCACCACATAGGGTCAGGGAAACTGGCGCCAAGTTTACCAAGAGGAGGCCCGAGGCAGCCGGACAGAAGTGTTGGTAAGAAAGGCCAGACAAAGGACACACAAAGGGGGTCCTGTGAAGCGCTCCAAAGTTATCTGGGAGTTGTCTGAGCCCCTCACCTGGTGAGCACAGTACGACGTGGGCAGCCGTTACCTGCAGACGTGGTCTGGATAATAAGAACTGTGAGTAAAGGCCCTGAACTGCATCACTGACTCTGTGTCGTTACTGCTGCTGCCCTGCACCATCACCCCCATCCTCCGCATACACTGCCCTGAGGCTATACTCCTCCCGTGGGGAGTTATGCTACGCTCTGCTGCACCCACAACACCAGCCTTAGCGGTCTGCCCTGTAGCGGCGGTTCACTCTGACCGCAATCCACGGGTGGCGTAGTCGGACATTTAAACATCAAAACCACATAAATAGTTCCGCCACTGGTTTGACCGCCCTGAGCCACGGAACCGGATCGCCGCCACGAAGACTACAACCACCAGCATCCACCAAAAAGGGTCCGGCTCCGGGTGTCCCAAGGCCCAGGGGGTGCGTCAGAACATTTTCATCACCTTTCACAATCACCAATGGGACAAGGCAGGGATGTCCTCTGTCCCCTCTCTTATACATCCTAGTGACGGAGCACCTGCTCTCATCAATTCGCCATAACCCCAATATTAGGTGGATTGAGGTGGGAGGCACCGAGTACAAGTGCTCTCTATTTGCTGATGATGTCCTAGTATATATCACTCAATCACATATATCCATCCCTGCTGTTATGGCTGAAATAGATCACTTTGTTACATGGTAAAATTTTAAAATCAATGCAGCGAAGTCTGAGGCCCTCGATGTCTCCCTCCCTAAATCCATATAGGATCCCATCCAGTCCAACTTTCCCTTTGCCTGGCCCTCACAGGGTATCAAATACTTAGGAATTCCTATTCATAGAGACCTCTCCCATCTATGTTATCTTAATTTTGGGCCCTTTATTGAACAATTCCATACAGACCACGGTTGGCAAGTTAGAACTGTAAGATTCACTACGTGAACCACTGGTGTTTTGTGGAAAAGCACATGTACACCGCGTTCCAAATTATTATGCAAAAAGTGTTTAGGAGTGATAAGGGAAGAATTTGTTTGTTTGTCAGTTAAACTCATTGATGGTGATGTGTGTCAGGGCTCTTTATATCACTGTAAGCAATTGCAGACACCTGTGCTAATTAGTTTGGCAGGTGTGTCCAATGAAAGGCAAGACTACTTAAGAAGGCTCTCTCACATTATTAAGCAGCCTACATTTTCTGCCAAAATGGGAAAGAAAAAGGATGTGTCGGCTGCTGAGAAGCAACAAATTGTGGAGTGTTTAGGTCAAGGCATGACTACAATCAACATTGTGCGATGATCAGGATGAAGTGTCTTGGCAATCAAGAAGTATGTAGCTGATTCACAGTACACACGTGTGCGTGCTGATAAGGGCAAATTGAGGACTCTTTCCTACAGGCAATTACGTCAGGTTGAAAGAGCAGCGGCAAAAAAGCCTTGTCATAGCAGCAGACAAGTTTTTGAAGCTGCTTGTGCCTCCAACGTCCCCCGAACAACAAGATGCAGGGTCCTTCAGAGGTTTGCAGCTGTGCATACGCCATCCTGTCGACCTCCTCTATCCACTTCACACAAGCAGAAACGGCTCCAGTGGGCCAAACATTACATGAAGACTGATTTCAAAACTGTTTTGTTCACGGATGAGTGCCGTGCAGCGCTCGATGGTCCAGATGAATGGAGTGGAGGATGGCTGGTTGATGGACACCCCACGCAAACACGGCTACAGCGCCAACAAGGAGGAGGTGGAGTAATGTTTTGGGCTGGAATCATGGGGAGAGAGATTGTCGGCCCCTTTAGGATCCCTGAAGGCGCTAAAGATGAACTCCATAATGTATGTGGATTTTCTCAAACAGCACTTCCTGCCATGGTTCAAGAAGAAGAACCGTGTATTTCACAGCAAGATCATTTTTCTGCATGATAATGCACCATCTCATACTGCACATAAAACATCTGCATCTCTGGCTGATATGGGCATAAAAGGGGACAAACTTATGGTGTGACCCCCATGCTCCCCTGACCTCTACCCCATTCAGAACCTTTGGAGCATCATTAAAAGGAGTGTCTATGATGGCGGGAGGCAGTTCACATCTAAGCAACAGCTCTGGGAGGGTATTCTGTCCTCATGCAAAACAATTGAAGCAGAAACCATCCAAAACCTGACAAATTCAATGGACGAGAGAGTTCAGAAGCTCCTTTCGAACAAGGGGTCCTATGTGAAAATGTAACATCACCTAGAATAAAGTTTTGAGTTGAAAACTGTTTGATTTCAGTTTCTAACAACCTGCTAATGCTTATAATTTCAAAAATGACCATTTTTTTGGTCTTTATTAAAATGAAAAGGTTGATCGAAAAGTTTGGGGGATCTAAGAGTGTGGCAACCCAGTAGTCATGATTACTTCGAATTCTGACAATATGAGGGTCATGCTGCAGGTAGTGCAGCAAGAAGGCACTTATGTGTCTTGCGCATCTCGGAGCCCCAAAATTATTTTCCGGGCTAGATGCAGCTAAAAATTATTTTTAATTTTAAATCTGGTGAAGCTTATTATAGATGGCCTAATAGGATCAGTGCTGCACACTGCTACAAAGCCCAAATTATTTTCCAGTCAAGATACAGATAAACATGATTAGTAATTTGAAAGCTTAAAACGGTTGGTAGGGTGATTTTAACCAATCATCAAGCTTTTACTCTCCCCAGGATGACACAGGGGTAGAAAAGTCGTTTCGGATCCATGATTTGTTCATCTTTATGAACGTGAGTCTGTCTACATTATCAGTGGAGAGCCGCGTGCGCTTATCTGTCAGCACACCACCAGCAGCGCTGAACACACGTTCAGACAGAACGCTGGCTGCGGGGCATGACAAGATCTCCAAGGCGTAAGTGGCTAGCTCCGGCCATTTATCCAGATTGGAAGCCCAAAAAGAGCAAGGGTCCAGTGACACAGTCGTGGCTTCAATGTTTACTTGGAGATACTCCTGTACCATCGTCTCTAGGCGTTGACTATGTGTCAGACTTCTTGTCTCCTGTGGCCTTGCAAAGGATGGGCTAAAAAAGTGGTGAAATGATTCCGCAAAATTGATGTTACCAGCAGATACTGTGGTTCTGTTACGGTTTGAGTGCTGAACACTTGACGGTCCCACGGTTGGCAAGTTGGAACTGTGAGATTCACTACGTGCACCACTGGTATTTTGTGGAAAAGCACATGTAAGATTCTGCAACAGTCTCTGCTGATACTCCTGCATGCGTGCATCCCTTTCTATGGCAGGAATAATTTCTGCAAATTTACTTTTGTACCGGGGATCTAACAGTGTGGCAACCCAGTAGTCAGGATTATTTCTAATTCTCACAATTCGAGGGTCATGTTGCAGGTAGTGCAGCAAGAAGGCACTCATGTGTGTTGCGCATCCAGGAGCACCAAGTCCCTGTTGTGTTGGTGGCGAGGTAACAATCATGCTTCCTTCCTCTGTCCTCTCCCCCCAACCTCGCACAACAGAAATGTGATCAAGGTCTCCCTCATCTGATGAGTCTTCCATCAGTTCGTCCTCCACTTCTTCCTGGGCTCCTGCACCTTCCTCACTAGTTTGGCTGCTACCATGCGCCCTGGTAAAATCATCTCCCCCACCCTCACATGCCTGCCGCCCTGGTGCTGCCGACCGTCTGGACCTTGCAGATGTTAGCCCTTCCGCATACAACTCCTCCTCCTCTACTTCCTCCACCTCCTCTTGTGCCACCACCTGACTCCGAATTCTGTTTAACATGTGCTCCAGCATGTAAATCACCGGAATAGTCATGCTGATAATGGCATCGTCAGCACTAAACATCTTCGTCGCCATTTCAAAACTGTGCAGAAGGGTTCATAGGTCCCTGATCTGAGACCACTCCTCCAGCGTGATTTGCCCCACCTCTGAATCTCGTTGGCCCAGGCTATACGTCAGAACGTATTGCACCAGGGCTTGTCGGTGCTGCCACAGTCGCTGCAACATGTGCAGAGTTGAATTCCACCGGGTAGGCACATCGCATTTTAGCCGGTGAAGTGGCAGGCCCAACGACTTCTGTAGAGATGTAAGTCGCTGAGCTGCGGGATGCGAACGGCGGAAGTGAGCACACAGCGACCGTGCCCTCTGCAGAAGGCCATCTAGTCTGGGATAGTGGGCTAAAAATTGCTGGACAACCAGGTTCAACACGTGAGCCATACAAGGCACGTGTGTGACATTGCCCCGGCGAAGGGCCGCACCCAGGTTTGCAGCATTGTCGCACACGGCCTTCCCTGGTTTCAGGTCCAGTGGAGACAACCATTCATGAAATTGGTTCTCCAGAGCTGACCACAACTCCTCAGCTGTGTGACTCACATTTCCCAGACATTTCAATGTAAAAACCGCCTGATGACGTTGAGCCCTACTGCCAGCATAGTAAGGAGGTGTGCAGGATCCCTTCTGCGCAGTTAGAAAGCTTGTGGCATGACCAGACAGGCTTTGGGTGCAGGTGGAAGACCGAGAGGAGGTTGAGGAGGCAGAAGCAGTGGAGGAAAAATGACATAAAGAGGATTGACGCACAACTCGTGGGGACGGCAAGACTTGGACAGCAGCCCCTTGTCCTGCTGTCACCATAGTTACCCAGTGCCCAGTCAGCGACATGTAACGCCCCTGTCCATGCCTACTCGTCCAAGTGTCTGTGGTGAAATGCACCCTGTCACACACAGAGTTTCTCAAAGAAGCGGTGATGTTGTGTGCGACATGCTGGTGGAGCGCAGGCACACCTTTCTTTGAGAAGTAGTGCCGACTGGGCATCTGGTACTGGGGCACTGCGACGGACATAAGGTCTCGAAAATCCTCTGTGTCCACCAGGCGGAAAGGCAGCATTTCTGTAGCCAAGAGCTTGCAGATGGTGAAATTCAACCTCTTAGCTTTCTCATGGCTAGGAGGAAATGGTCTTTTACTTGTCCACATCTGAGGGACCGAGGGCTGGCTATTGTGCTTAGACGGGGTTGATAAGGGTGTCCCCGGCAAACTGCCGGTCTGTGAGGAAGATGCAGGCGGACATGTTAGGTTGCCTTGATCCAAAGGTGGTGCTATCGATGTCGGACAGCGCTCAAGACCAGCTGGTGTTACCACCTCCAAAGAAAATGATGACCTGCCAATCACGCTGGCTGTTGCGGGTAAAGAGGTGGCAGGTCTGCGCCCCAAAACAGGTGTGACTGCTGTCCCCCCAGTCACAGAGGATGAAGAGGCCGCGGATGCACAAGATATGGCAGACGGTGGTTGGCTCGGCCGGCTAGACCGCATTGTAGCACACTGAGCTTCCCACTGCAACTTATGCTTCATGTCCATGTGCCGGTTCATGCATGAAGTACTCAAACTATGTATTTTTTGGCCTCTACTTAGCTTTTGCTGACAAATGTTACAGATAACACGAGTTGGGTCATCTTTATCGATCTGAAAAAATGCCCAGGCTATGCAAGGCTTAGCACCCATGCGACCTGAAGAGCCACCACGACTTGTGGTGAGAGGCAGAGTTGTGTTTGAGGATGCAGTTGTTGACGTGCTTCCAGTACTACGTCTCTGTCCAGGAAGGCGCAACCTGACCTCGTCGTCACTAGCATCTTCCTCCACCTCCTCTGCTGACCTCATCTCTTGGCTGACTGTGGGTTGACAGTAAGTGGGATCTCCGACCTCATCATCATCACCCTGTGCGTTATCACACCCGTCGTCCTCAGAGCCAACCTGTTCCTGCCCTGACAAAAAACTAAAGTTGTCGCTCCAATCAGGTATTTGAGTCTTATCATCGTCTTCCTCATTGTCTCCACCAACAGGAGTTACAGTTTGGGAATGAGGGTCTACATTATGGTCAGAACCTTCTGCGTCTGGTCCTGGATCCGACTCATAAAGATTCTGGGCATCAGTGCAGATCATTTCCTCGTCTGGATTCACAGAAGCGCTTGAGTCGACCTCTGATTCCCAGGCTATAGTATGAGTAAACAGCTCTGCAGACTCAACCATCTGTTCTACCTCATACTCAGACGGGCAGCTGGAGATTTGGGAGCTGTGAGGAAGCAAGTGCGATTTGGGTGACACCTTTGAGGACTGGAGTATTTGTGATGTTGAAGTTGATGTGGAGGAGAGCCCACTTAAAGGAGCACTTGATATCCGTTGAAGCACCTGCTGTTTTTGTGCCTCATCTGGAATTTGTAGCGATTGGCGTGGCCGTAAGAAAGGGATCTTATCACATTGTCCGCTAAAAGAAGTAGACATTTTAGTTTGGCTGGAAGATGGTCTTTCTTCTGCACCTACCCCACGGACACAACCTTTTTTCCTCTTCCCAACACGCCTATTCCCCTTTCCACCAGCAGCAGGCCTTTTTCCACTCATTTTGGTGGTTAACTAATTCACAACTCTGGAGTTGTTTGCACAAAAAAACAATGGATGGTAACCGAGCAGAGCTGAGTGGCCAAACTGTGGTATTAGGCCAAAACTATTGGCTGGGTTAGATGCAGAAAAAAATTATTTTTAATTTGCAACCTGATGGAGGTCAGTATAGATGGACTAATAGACCAAGTCCCACACACTGCTAGTAGCCCAAATATTTTTTCAGAGCTAGATGCAGAAAAAAAATATTTTTAATTTGCAACCTGATGGAGGTCAGTATAGATGGACTAATAGACCAAGTCCCACACACCGCTAGAAGCCCAAATATTTTTTCAGAGCTAGATGCAGAAAAAAATTATTTTTAATTTGCAACCTGATGGAGGTCAGTATAGATGGACTAATAGACCAAGTCCCACACACCGCTAGAAGCCCAAATATTTTTTCAGAGCTAGATGCAGAAAAAAATTATATTCAATTTGCAACCTGCTGGAGGTCAGTATAGAAGGACTAATAGAACAAGTCCCACACACTGCTAGAAGCCCAAATATTTTTTCAGAGCTAAATGAAGAAAAAAATTATTTTTAATTTGCAACCTGATGGAGGTCAGTATAGATAGACTAATAGACCAAGTCCCACACACTGCTAGAAGCCCAAATATTTTTTCAGAGCTAGATGCAGAAAAAAATTATTTTTAATTTGCAACCTGATGGAGGTCAGTATAGATGGACTAATAGACCAAGTCCCACACACCGCTAGAAGCCCAAATATTTTTTCAGAGCTAGATGCAGAAAAAAATTATATTCAATTTGCAACCTGCTGGACGTCAGTATAGAAGGACTAATAGAACAAGTCCCACACACTGCTAGAAGCCCAAATATTTTTTCAGAGCTAAATGAAGAAAAAAATTATTTTTAATTTGCAACCTGATGGAGGTCAGTATAGATGGACTAATAGACCAAGTCCCACACACCGCTAGAAGCCCAAATATTTTTTCAGAGCTAGATGCAGAAAATTTTTTTATTCAATTTGCAACCTGATGGAGGTCAGTATAGATGGACTAATAGACCAAGTCCCACACACTGCTAGAAGCCCAAATATTTTTTCAGAGCTAGATGCAGAAAAAAATTATTTTTAATTTGCAACCTGATGGAGGTCAGTATAGATGGACTAATAGACCAAGTCCCACACACTACTAGAAGCGCAAATATTTTTTCAGAGCTAGATGCAGAAAAAAATTATTTTTAATTTGCAACCTGATGGAGGTCAGTATAGATGGACTAATAGAACAAGTCCCACACGCTGCTAGAAGCCCAAATATTTTTTCAGAGATAAATGAAGAAAAAAATTATTTTTAATTTGCAACCTGATGGAGGTCAGTATAGATGGACTAATAGACCAAGTCCCACACACTGCTAGAAGCCCAAATATTTTTTCAGAGCTAGATGCAGAAAAAAATTATTTTTAATTTGCAACCTGATGGAGGTCAGTATAGATGGACTAATAGACCAAGTCCCACACACCGCTAGAAGCCCAAATATTTTTTCAGAGCTAGATGCAGAAAAAAATTATATTCAATTTGCAACCTGCTGGAGGTCAGTATAGAAGGACTAATAGAACAAGTCCCACACACTGCTAGAAGCCCAAATATTTTTTCAGAGCTAAATGAAGAAAAAAATTATTTTTAATTTGCAACCTGATGGAGGTCAGTATAGATGGACTAATAGACCAAGTCCCACACACTGCTAGAAGCCCAAATATTTTTTCAGAGCTAGATGCAGAAAAAAATTATATTCAGTTTGCAACCTGATGGAGGTCAGTATAGATGGACTAATAGAATGATGCTATGCCCAAAAGATTTTACTTCACTAGGTGCAGTAAAAAAATTGGTATTCTATACACAGGTGGTATATCTTGCAACACAGATAGGCTACTCCACTGACTAACACACTCTGCAATAGGCCAAAAAGGATTAGCTTTGCTAGATTCAGCCAAATGCTGTGAAAAAAACTTGCACAGCACTGGCACAGACCTGCCTGGCAAAAACTGATAGGAACTGATGTAACCTAGTCCTGAAAAGGACTCCAATTACAATTAGTCTTTACTCCCACAATCTATCTATTTAAGAGCACAGACCTGCCTGATAAAAGTCGTAGGAAATGCTGTAACCTAGTCCTTAAAAGGACTGCAATCACAACTATTCCCTACTCCCAAGCTATCTGTATATTTGTGCGAAAATTGGCTTGAAATTAACAAGGTATAGCGCACACAGCAACAGCGGTGCCGTCTAACACGCAGCTGCAGCAGTGAGAAAATGGTGGCGACGGGGAAAATGGCTTGGTCTTATAGGGCAAGGACATGTGACATACACTGCCAATCACACATGCCCTTGCTTGTGTGAAAAAAAGCACTTCGCTCCGTGTGTGCGCTGCTGATAGGCTGACAGATTGCACCTCCCCACTGCAAATGCGGGAAAGAGAAAAAAAAATGGAGATCTTCATTGTTCCTGCAGAGATCCATCCCCTGCCCCTCCCCCCGCCCCGCTGTACACTCAAACTGCGTATTAACATTAATTTTCATCATTACTGAGAAAAAATCCAGTTATGATTTTGGTGCACGAACAGTTATCGAACATAACCTCGAACAGCCGAATTTTTCTCAAATTGTTCGTGTTCGCCGACCGGCTCGAACACCGCCCAAAACAGCTCGAATTTGAGATTGGCGAACAGTTCGAGTAGAACAACGCTCATCTCTAATCTATTGTCTATCACTGTGTATGGGGCTATAGATGCATTATACTGTGTATAGTCAGATTTGGCGACATTACACTGTGTTCCAAATTATTATGCAAATAATATTTTCTCAGATTTTCCCAAATTACCTATATGAATTGCAGTCATTGTAATTTTCCAGTCAACTAACTATTAGAGTACAATTGAAAGGTTTTTGTACAAACTGCCTATGATAACAGTATATTTTTAAAAAAATAAAACACTCAAACTGCACTCAAAATGCATGTTCCAAATTATTATGCACAGCAGTGTTTTCAACTTTTTCATTTTAATAAAGAACAAAAAAATGGTCATTTTTGAAATTATAAGCATTAGCAGGTTATTACAAACTGAAATCAAACAGTTTTCAACTCAAAACTTTATTCTAGGTGATGTTACATTTGCACATAGGACCCCTTGTTCGAAAGGAGCTTCTGAACTCTCTCGTCCATAGAATTTGTCAGGTTTTGGATGGTTTCTGCTTCAATTGTTTTGCATGAGGACAGAATACCCTCCCAGAGCTGTTGCTTAGATGTGAACTGCCTCCCGCCATCATAGACACTCCTTTTGATGACGCTCCAGAAGTTCTCAATGGGGTTGAGGTCAGGGGAGCATGGGGGCCACACCATAAGTTTGTCCCCTTTTATGCCCATAGCAGCCAGAGATGCAGATGTGTTATTTGCAGCATGAGACGGTGCATTATCATGCATGAAAATGATGTTGCTGTGGAATGCACGGTTCTTCTTCTTGAACCATAGCAGGAAGTGCGGTTTGAGAAACTCCACATACATTATGGAGTTTATCTTTACCCCTTCAGGGATCCTAAAGGGGCCGACAATCTCTCTCCCCATGATTCCAGCCCAAAACATTACTCCACCTCCTCCTTGTTGGCGCTGTAGTCGTGTTTGCATGGGGTGTCCATCAACCAGCCATCCTCCACTCCATCCATCTGGACCATCGAGCGTTGCACGGCACTCATCGGTGAACAAAACAATTTTGAAGTCAGTCTTCATGTATTGTTTGGCCCACTGGAGCCGTTCCTGCTTGTGTGCAGTGGATAGAGGAGGTCGACAGGATGGCTTACGCACAGCTGCAAACCTCTGAAGGACCCTGCATCTTGTTGTTCGGGGGACGTTGGAGGCACCAGCAGCTTCAAAAACTTGTCTGCTGCTATGACAAGGCTTTTTTGCCGCTGCTCTTTTAACCTGATGTAATTGCCTATAGGAAAGAGTCCTCAATTTTCCCTTATCAGCACGCACACGTGTGTACTGTGAATCAGCTACATACTTCTTGATTGTGCGGTGATCACGATGAAGTGTCTTGGCAATGTTGATTGTAGTCATGCCTTGACCTAAACACTCCACAATTTGTTGCTTCTCAGCAGCCGACACATCCTTTTTCTTTCCCATTTTGGCAGAAAATGTAGGCTGCTTAATAATGTGGGACAGCCTTCTTAAGTAGTCTTGCCTTTCATTGGACACACCTGCCAAGCTAATTAGCACAGGTGTCTGCAATTGCTTACAGTGATATAAAGAGCCCTGACACACATCACCATCAATGAGTTTAACTGACAAACAAAAAAATTCTTACCTTATCACTCCTAAACACTTTTTGCATAATAATTTGGAATACACTGTAATTCATGGTTTATTGGAGGATGATCCAGACAGGCGGATGCAATTTAGTGAGATTATGCTTAACAAAATTGAAGAAAATCCAGTAATTTTAGATAACATTATGTGGAGTGATGACGCTTCTTTCAAATTATCCGGCCATATTAACAGACATAATTGTATTTACTGGTATAATGAGAACATGCATTTAACATTAGAGCAACAACTAAATGAACCTGGTGTCAATGTTTGGGGTGGTATTTCAAGTTTTAGTGTTTTAGGACCAATATTTTTTGATGGGACAGTCACAGGAGATAAGTATCTCGAAATTCTAATGAATCGAGTTATTCCCCAGGTACAGAAACATCCTAATTCAAATGACCTTTATTTCCAACAAGATGGGGCCCCTCCACATTATTCAAGAGTAGTCCGCGAGTATCTTGATGATACATTTCCTAATAAATGGATTGGCCGAAGTGGCCCACTTGATTGGCCAGCACGTTCACCAGACTTGACCCCAATGGATTTTTTCTTTTGGGGAGTACTCAAGGACAAAGTTTATAGTCAAAAACCAAAAAGTGTCAGTGATATGAAAAATTACATAAGAGATGCATTTCAAGAAATTAATATCCAAAGAGACTTGTGCAAAAACGTTTGACAAAGCGTAAGAGGCAGACTTCAAAGCTGTGCAAATTGTAATGGAAAACAGTTTGAGCACCTGCGTTGATAAAATTTAAGGGCTTTTATATTATTGTTCAGAATAAAATTTAATTGTCAATGTTATGCTTGTGTTAGTAAATATAATTTTATATATAAATCAAAATAAATGTTATTATTTTCTGTCCACCTACTTTAGGACCACCCAAAATATACGGGGCTATGTTCTACCCTACTGTGTATGGGAAGATATAAGCTATAAAACTGTGTAAATAGGGGATATATTGCTTCATACTGTGTATGGGGGGCTATTGGTGCTTTATACTGTGTATAGGGGCTATTCGGGAATCATACTGTGTATAGCGGCTTATGGGCCATAATACTGTGTATAGCTGGGCTATGCACTATCAAACTGTATATAGAGGGGCTATGTTTTATCATATTATACATAGGGGTGCTATGTACTAATATACTGTGTATGGGAAGCTATAGACTATAAAACTGTGTAAAAGGGGGATATATGGCATCATACTGTGTATGGGGGCTATAGAGGCATTATACTGTGCAGAGATGCTTTTTGGCCTTCATTCTCTATAAAGGGACTATGGGCCATAATACTGTGCATAGCTGGGCTGTGGACTATCAAAGTGTCTATAGGGGGGCTATTGTCTATCATATTGTATATACGGGCTATGTTCTATCATACTGTGTATGGGAAGCTATAGGCTATAAATCTGTGTAAATAGGGGATGTGGGTCATAGTACTGCGTATGGGGGGTTATAGAGGCATTATACTGTGTATAGAGGCTTGTGGGCCATCATGCTCTATAAAGGGCTATGGGCAATCATATTATGTATAGGTTCTTATGAGCCATCATACACTATAGAGGGGATATGGGGCCATAATATTGCGTATAGCTGGGCTATGGGCTACCATACTGCGTATAGCTGGGTTATGGGCCAAAATACTGTGTATAGCTGGGCTATGGGCTATAATGCTGTGTATAGCTGGGCTATGTGCTACAATATTGTGTTTGGGGAGTTATGGGCTATAATACTGTGAATAGACCTCTACATCTCAATTATAATGTTGTATCATACTGTGTATGGGAAGCTATAGGCTATAAATCTGTGTAAATAGGGGATATGGGTCATAATACTGCATATGGGGGGTTATAGAGGCATTATACTGTGTATTATACTGTCAAGTTGACGTGCCCCCTGGGCCTGTGTTGTGCAGGGGAACCCGGAACCGGGCCTGTTGTAGGATGCTGGGGGTTGTAGTCTCCGTGTGGCGGTGACCCGGTCCGTGCCCAGGGTGGTCAAACCAGTGGCAGTCTTAGGCTGAGTTCACACGATGCGTTTTTCGTGCGTTTCCGCGGCGTTTTTGCAGTTGCGGAAACGCTGCGGAAACGCATTAAAAACGCATGGTAGAAGGGCAGCAATGTTCCCCAATTGAAATCCGCATGTGCTGTGCCCACGATGCGGATTTTTCCGCAGCGTAAACGCTGCGGTCAAAAATCCGCAACATGTCAATTAATTTTGCGGAAACGCTGCTCTTTTGCCGCCATTGACTTGCATTAGACCGCATGGAATCCGCATCACTGTATATGTTGATGCGCTTTTCATGCGGTCTAATGTGCGGATGGTACCCGGGTGTGGATGAGAGGACTCGCATCCAGACCCAGGTACCATTAAAAAAAAAAGAATAAAATAAAAAATATATATATTCTCACCTTCTGACAGCCCGCGCTGCGTCCTGCTGGCTTCCCGGGCACTTCGCGGTTGAATGAAGGACCTTCGCTGACGTCAGAGTCATGTGACGGGTCACGTGACGCTGACGTCGGAAGGTCCTAAAGTCTTCACTGCCGGCAGCCGGGACCGAGCGAAGCTGGACACCGGGGGCCATCAGAGGGTAAAGTATATATTTATTTTTTATTTTTTGACATTCACACACTATATAAATCCATGCCGGTTGCATGGATTTATATAGTGTAAAGTTGACAAGCACTTTCCAAGTGATGCTAAAATCGCTTGGGAAGCGCTTGTCAACCCGCATGCGGAAATGAAAGTGAAGACTGCTTAATTTCCGCATGTCCCTGGCAGGAAACCGCATGTACAAGCCGCATGCTTTTTTTCCTGCCAGAGAGATGCAGAAACGCTCAGGAAAAAATCCTGAGCATTTCTGCATCGTGTGCACATACCCTTAATGTATAGCAAATGTCCGACTACGCCACCCGTGGATTGCGGTCAGTGGGGACCGCCGCTGCGCTGCCGACCGCTGAGGCTGATGTTGTTTGCGCAGCCGAGTATGGGATAACTCCCCACGGGAGAAGTATTGCCTCAGGGCAGCTAATGTGAGAGATGATGGGAGTGATGGTGTGAGGGTCCCAGTGCTAATGGTGCTGGTGCGGCAAGGAATCACAGAGACGTGAGGTGCAGTTCAGGGTCTTTACTGATGGTACAAGGCAGACCCTCCCGGGAGTACTGGCTAGTATAAGGGGCCTGGTCAGTCTGCGAGCAAGCAGGAGTTCCCCTGGCCAGGTGGAGTTGTAGGCCTCCCCGTTTATCTGCACTCTTCCTGGCTACCTTGCTGTCAGCGGTTACAAGTAGCCCACGTCCCTGAGTATACCGTGTGGTGCTCACCCGTATGGCTGGTGACTTGGGGCCTTCTGTTAGCCTCCGCTCCTGGATGGCGGCGCTGGTCCCTTCTTTGTGACTGAGCCTCCGGGCTTGAACAGAGGACCTGGAATCCCCTGCCGGCTGGTTTCTGCTGCTGGGTATATATATCAGTCCCCACAGCCTCGGACTCCTGTGTCCGGTTTTAGTAACTTCAGCCAGGGCGAGCTATATCTCTGCTCAGCTCCAGCCCCTGGTCTTCAGCTGCTGCTCCTACAGAGCTCCTGATGTATCTTTCCCTGTGTCTGGAACTTCACTGTCTAATCCCGCCCCAGACCCAGTTTATAAGGGCAGATTCCTCCCCTCCCAGGTCTGGGTGGGCCGTGTTGCATGTTTAGGGCTCCTGACCAGAGAAACCTCCCACTTGCTCTCAGACATAATATCTCTATTACTGTGGTAACCAGACCCCTGGGGTGCCACATTCCCCCCTAGTAAATTTTAGTACTCCGGGACTAAACACATTTTTAAAGAAACATAAATACAGGGTATAAACGATAATACAAAAACATATTTACAAGAAGCTTTGGTTCTTTAAAGGTCACGGCGTGTCCGTAACCGGGTGTCCATATCACCCAAGGTGAAGTTTGTAAAACAAGGGGGTGTCCATGTCACCCAAGGTGAAACTTTAAGCGAAGTAGGGGACCTGTCCAAAGCAAACCCCTTGCGTTGGCCTTGGGCGTGGCTGCAAGGCTGGAGCTAACTACTTTGGGCCGCAAGTAGGCCACGCCAGACAGGTTTTCTTTTCCGCGGCCGTCTTTGCAAGAGGCACCAAGGTGCAACTATCTACAAGCATTGTTCCGGTTATCCAGTGTCCATAACCTGTTAGTCCAAATAAATCTGCAGGGTAACTGAGAAAAATAATTAGTAGCAGGCAACAAACATAAACCATAAACAGTTAACAGATAAATTCACAGTGCATCACTTTAGATTTTCCAGCGAGCGAGCATCTGACCTCTAGTGACTCTAGTGGACCTACGGAGCTCACTAACTGGTTCTGCACTACAGGGTGTAGGAGGTGTTATGGGCAAGCTGGGCAGCTGTCTGTGCACTCTTTGGCTCACTAGGGGGACGGCAGGCTCACTACTAGCAGAGGGTTGATTCTCCTGTACTGCTGGTGTGGACTCTTCTGCCTCTTGGGCCGGCTGCTCTTCCAGCTCTACCGGTTCCTCTGTAGGCACTTGCGGGGCAGGCTGGAGAAAGGTGACGACGGGTACCACGACAGCGCCGTTTACTTGTGTCCTAGACCGGGGGAAGTCTCCGAGTACGGTACTGATCATTTCTTCCATTTCCAATGCGGGTTGAGGGTTTTCTTGATCTTCTTCAGGGCTTTGCAGCTGCTCGGGACACTTCTTCAGGTGGTCTCTGGAGACAATGGCTGTGGTTTCTCCTCCATCCTTACTGATTACGCAGATTTTTGGGTTCTCATGGCTTGAGGGCAGTACGGTGTATGGGTCCTTCTCCCACTGGTCTTCCAACTTGTGGAGCCGCCTCTTCCTCTTCAAGACCTGCTCTCCAGGTACCAGGGGAACAGCGGGAGCATACTGGTTATAAGCCTTCTCTTGCCTTTCTCTAGCTTAAGACAGACTTCGCTCGACTCTCTCCTGCACTTTCCGATACTGCTGCTGCCGCTCTGTATCCCAGTCTGCCTCTGGCGAGGTGTCCTCAGGTGTCAGGACTCCCATATCCAGGTCAATAGGCAGCTTACCAGGTCTTGCTCTCATTAGGTAAGCCGGGGTACAGTTGGTGGAACCTACAGGGATGTGGTTATACAGGTCCACCAGATTGGGCAGTTTCTCAGGCCACAGACTGCGTTCTTCCAGGGGCAATGTTTTTAGCAGATCTATCACCACCTGGTTCATCTTCTCGCAGAGTCCATTGGTTTGAGGGTGATAGGGCGTTGTTCTTATCTTCTTGCAGCCACACAGGTTGCAGAACTGCTGGAAGACCTCAGCTTCAAAGGCTGGTCCTTTGTCTGTCAGCACTTGGTCCGGGTACCCGTGTGGACGGCAGAAGTGCTGCTGGAAGGCTCTAGCTGCTGTTTGAGCCATTAAGTCATTGACCGGGACCACCACCAGGAACCAGGAGTAATGATCTACGATTGTGAGGGCGTAGACATACCCAGATCTGCTTGGAGCCAGTTTCACATGGTCCAGGGCTACCAGTTCCAGTGGCTGTCTGGTGATGATGGGCTGCAGGGGAGTCTTCTGGCTGGCACGGTCCTTTCTTCTTAGGTTGCACGGGCCACAGTCTCTGCACCACCTCTCGATGGCTCCTCTCATGCCTACCCAGTAGAACCGTTCACGCAACAAGAACTCCAGCTTCTTCCATCCGAAGTGTCCTGCTCCATTGTGGTATGCCTCCAGAACCATAGCCGCGTCTCGTCTTGGGACCACTACCTGCAAGGTCAACTCATGTGTTCGAGAGTTAACCATTCTCCGGCACAGCTTCTCCCTGTAGAGGAACAGCTTACTTTTCTCCTTCCACAGTTGCTTGGTCTCCTCCGGAGCGTCTGGGTCAAGACTGGCATCGGCCTGGGTCAGCATTTCCTTCACCAAACGGACTGCGGGATCACTGTCTTGCGTCTCCGCCCAGTTGTAGTGGGGCAAGGGATTGAACGTCACGGAGCGCCTGTCCTTCACACGGTGGGAATACAGGGTAATCCCATGACGGTGGAACGCAGGGAGCTCGACTTCTTCCAGATCTTCTGGATCTTCCCCTACGTCCGGTAAGTTCGGCATTCTAGACAGGGCATCCGTGTTGGCATTTGATCGCCCCGCCCGGTATTTGATGGTGAATTCAAAGTTGGACAGGCGGGCCATCCATCTCTGTTCCAGGGCACCGAGCCTTGCAGTGTCCAAGTGTGTCAACGGGTTGTTATCCGTGTACACGGTGAATTTGGAGGAGGCAAGGTAATGCTTGAAACGTTCGGTCACTGCCCACACTACTGCCAGGAACTCCAGCTTGAATGAGCTATAATTCTCAGGGTTCCTCTCCGTGGGCCGTAGCTTTCGGCTGGCGTAAGCGATTACCCGTTCTTTTCCTTGCTGGATCTGGGACAGTACGGCTCCTAGCCCGATGTTGCTTGCATCCGTGTGGAGGATAAAGGGCTGGCTGTAGTCTGGATATGCCAGGATTTCATCCCCCGTGAGGGCCATCTTCAGCTGGCAGAAGGACTCCTCTTCCAGCTTTTCCACCTGAAGGGCGGCTTCTGGTTTTTGGCTTTCCGAGATTGACCTATCAGGAGGTCCTGCATAGGGGCTGCCAATTTGGTGAAACCGGGAATGAATCTTCGGTAGTAGCCTACCAACCCAAGGAACTGCCGCACTTCCTTTATGCTGGAGGGTCTTGGCCAGTCCTTAATCACGGTGATCTTATCAGGGTCGGGAGCCACTCCGTCAGCACTCACCACGTGTCCCAGGTACTGCACCTTTGGTTTCAGGAGGTGACACTTGGAGGGTTTCACCTTTAGGCCGTAGTTTGCCAGAGCTTCAAACACTTCTGCCAGGTGTTTCAGGTGGTCCTCGTAGGTCTTGGAATAGACGATGACATCGTCCAGGTATAACAGGACCGTCTCGAAGTTCCGGTGTCCCAGACAGCATTCCATCAACCGTTGGAAGGTTCCTGGTGCGTTGCAGAGCCCGAATGGCATACAGTTAAATTCGCTGAGACCCATCGGGGTGGTGAATGTGGTCTTCTCCCGGTCCGCCTCTGCTACAGGAACCTGCCAGTACCCGCTAGTGAGATCCAAAGTAGAGAAGAAGTTAGCAGATTTTAATGCAGCTAAGGACTCTTCTATCCTTGGTAACGGGTACGCATCTTTGTGTGTGATACGGTTGACCTTCCTGTAGTCTACACACATTCTCATGGTGTTGTCTTTCTTTTTCACTAAGACTAGTGGAGCTGCCCAGGGGCTACAGCTGTCCCTGATTACCCCAGCCTCCTTCGTGTCTCTAAGCATCCCCTTGGCGTGTTGGTAGTGTGCCAGGGGTAGGGGTCGGTATCTCTCCTTTATGGGAGGATGGTCTCCCGTGGGGATGTGGTGTTCTACCCCCTTTACTCGCCCGAAGTCTAGCGGGTGTTTACTAAACACTCTCTCGTACTCTCGAACCACCCGATAGACTCCCTGTTTCTGGTGTGAGGGAGTGGAGTCCGTACCCAAATGCAGTTGCTGACACCAGTCCTCCATTGGTTTCTTAGAGCCGTTACCTTCCTCTGGTTGAGATGGAGGCAAGGGTTCCACGGCCTGTACAGAATTCTGGTTTATGGTGAACAATTTGGCTAGCGTGGCATACCGGGGCAGGTGTACTTCTCTCTCCCCGATATTTATGATGCGAACGGGCACCCTCCCATGGCGTACATCGACCACCCCCCGTGGGCCTACTGTCTGAGTAGACGGGTTCTACCATTGCTTGGTAATCTCTACCTCTTAGACCAATAGCTGCCCGGCACCAAATCATCATCTCACTTTTTGGGGGCATGGAAATAGGGAACGGGTCACACATTCTCACGCTACCTATCTCACCACCAGATAGTTCCACCTGTTGCCGCTTCATCAGTGCCCGGATCTCTTTTTGGAGCACACGCTGCTGGCCGGAACTGGCGTTCTTGGCAACCTGCTGTAAAATGAGAATCACCTCTGCAAGACAATTTTCAATCACATTAGTTCCCAAGGTTATTCTAGGGTGACTCTCATGACGGTCTATGTCCACTATAATCAGTCCTTGTGCCGCCAGTTCGACTTTACCGATCTTAATGGTCACCTCCTTGAATCCCACCTGCGGCACGGGCTGACCATTGCTGGCGATGATACTCAGGTCGTCATCTAGGTAGCGGGTTATGTCCGAGTCATTCCAGTACTGCTTAAAGAGCACGTACGGGATGGTGGTCACCTGTGACCCAGTGTCTAGTAGGGCACTCATAGGAATTCCATCCAGTACCACAGGCAAGATTGGACGTCCCCCTACGTATTTATCATGCCAGTTTGATGGGCCTGATGATCTTATGCCTGGGGGTTGGCCCTCTACCCCAGGTTGTGCCCGTTTAAATGACAGTACCTTGCCACATGTCCGGGTTGATTGCAGCGGCGGCAGATGGGTCGTCCATCCTCGTTGTATCTGTCGCTGGGTCTTCCTCTGGCCGGTGGAGTCCTCCTCAGTCGGCGCCACGGGACGTCCTCCGGTCCGGATGCCAGCTGGATCTTTCCTGGAGAAGAGGCCTGTAAAGACTGCACAGTTCTGGTTAGCGCGGCAACGCTCTTAGTCAGCTCTTGGACCTGATGGTGCAGGTCTGTAGCCGGGTCACTGTTTAAAGCCTGCACATCAGCTCCCACAGGCCCTGCAGACAAGGGCACCGTCTCCTGGTGGTAAGTGATAGCAGGGCGCCTGTGGGTCACAGCGCCGCCTGGTGTCGGTTCTCGGAGCACCCGGATGGCTCTGTCCTTGAACTGTGCAAAGTCCAGGTCAGGGTCCTGTAAGGCCATTGCCCGCAACTGGGTTCGGTGGGCATTGCACAGTAGACCCTCAATAAATTGTTCAGTCAACAGCTTATCTTCATTTCCCACGCTGTCAGGGTCTGCCTGCTTAATGGCTCTTAGGGCCTCTTGTAGGTTTAAAGCATAGTCTCTTATACTCTCATGTGCCCGTTGTTTGCACCCGTAAAATCGGAGCTTTATTTCGGCTGAGGTGCGGGTGTCAAATGTGTCTTTCAGCCGGGCTAGTATTTCTCTGACAGTCCTCTTCCTCCCAGGTGGCCAGGACTTTACCTCCCTTTGGGCTGCCCCGATTAATTGGGCCACCAGGATGCTCACTTTTTGCTCTTCTGTGAGGGGGTACACCTGGAAGAGGCTATACAGTCTTTCACTAAAGTCATTTAGAGTATGTGACTCCCCTGAGTACTGGGGTAGCCAGGTTGCCCCCGGGATATAGGGCATGGTGAATGGCATGACTGCTGCAGCGGTTGCGCGGCGGTGGCTGTGGCAGTGGAGCTCCCCTCGGTGTCCGACATCCTCCTTCCCCCCTAGTGGACCGTGGCCTACCTTGCGATGCTCTTCTTCCGTAGGCCGCGGCTCCGCAGTCGATCGTCGGGGTTGAGGACCTGGCGTCGCGCTCCGATGACGTCAGCGTCGCTCTTCCTCCCTTCCAGGACCTTGCGCAGCGTCAGAGCGTGGGGCGGAGCGTGAGGCGGAGCTTCGGATATCGTGCGCTTTCGGCGTCCACGCCCCTCTTCTTCCTGTGCGACGTCCCGAAGATGGCGTCCGAAGGCGGGAAGCAGCTGCGGATGGCGGGAAGAAGGCAGAAGACGGTGGGAAACAGTCCAAGATGGCGTCTGATGGCGGGAATCGGCTCCGGATGGCGGGAAACGACTCCGGACGGCGGGAAACTTCACCACAGGTAAGTTCAAAAGTCTTTTTCAGGCACGCAGTACGCCGTGGTTGCGGGCACGAAATCCTGCCGACTACGCCAAAGTTGACGCGCCCCCTGGCCCTGTGTTGTGCAGGGGAACCCGGAACCGGGCCTGTTGTAGAATGCTGGGGGTTGTAGTCTCCATGTGGCGGTGACCCGGTCCGTGCCCAGGGTGGTCAAACCAGTGGCAGTCTTAATGTATAGCAAATGTCCGACTACGCCACCCGTGGATTGCGGTCAGTGGGGACCGCCGCTGCGCTGCCGACCGCTGAGGCTGATGTTGTTTGCGCAGCCGAGTATGGGATAACTCCCCACGGGAGAAGTATTGCCTCAGGGCAGCTAATGTGAGAGATGATGGGAGTGATGGTGTGAGGGTCCCAGTGCTAATGGTGCTGGTGCGGCAAGGAATCACAGAGACGTGAGGTGCAGTTCAGGGTCTTTACTGATGGTACAAGGCAGACCCTCCCGGGAGTACTGGCTAGTATAAGGGGCCTGGTCAGTCTGCGAGCAAGCAGGAGTTCCCCTGGCCAGGTGGAGTTGTAGGCCTCCCCGTTTATCTGCACTCTTCCTGGCTACCTTGCTGTCAGCGGTTACAAGTAGCCCACTTCCCTGAGTATACCGTGTGGTGCTCACCCGTATGGCTGGTGACTTGGGGCCTTCTGTTAGCCTCCGCTCCTGGATGGCGGCGCTGGTCCCTTCTTTGTGACTGAGCCTCCGGGCTTCTATGGCCAGAGGACCTGGAATCCCCTGCCGGCTGGTTTCTGCTGCTGGGTATATATATCAGTCCCCACAGCCTCGGACTCCTGTGTCCGGTTTTAGTAACTTCAGCCAGGGCGAGCTATATCTCTGCTCAGCTCCAGCCCCTGGTCTTCAGCTGCTGCTCCTACAGAGCTCCTGATGTATCTTTCCCTGTGTCTGGAACTTCACTGTCTAATCCCGCCCCAGACCCAGTTTATAAGGGCAGATTCCTCCCCTCCCAGGTCTGGGTGGGCCGTGTTGCATGTTTAGGGCTCCTGACCAGAAAAACCTCCCACTTGCTCTCAGACATAATATCTTTATTACTGTGGTAACCAGACCCCTGGGGTGCCACAATACTCTATAAAGGGCTATGGGCAATCATATTGTGTATAGGTTCTTATGAGCCATCATTCACTATAGAGGGGATATGGGGCCATAATATTGCATATAGCTGGGCTATGGGCTAACATACTGCGTATAGCTGGGCTGTGGGCTATAATGCTGTGTATAGCTGGGCTATGTGCTACCATATTGTGTGTGGGGAGTTATGGGCTACAATACTGTGAATAGGCCTCTACATCTCAATTATAGACATGTATGAGACACTTTAAAATTTCTTATACCAGTGAACACATTTCATCTCATCCATGAGAGCACTAACAGCCAGTGCTGTGTTGGGTAAGAGAAAAATAAATAGGTGAGTCATGGCCAGCTGTTAATGGGTGGAGGAGGCCGGATTTTTTTTTTTATTCAGTTTATAGAACATCACATAAAATGTGAGCGTAAGCAGCGTACATAGCAGCAGAATTCACCAGAAGTGGGCAGAAATGGGGCATAATACTGTATATAGCTGGGCTGTGGACTATCAGACTGTCTATAGAAGGGCTATTGTATATCATATTGTATATATGGGGGCTATGTTCTATCATACTGTGTAAATAAGTGATGTATGGCATCATACTGTGTATTGGGGCTATAGATGCATTATACTGTGTCTAGGCAGGTATGGGGCCATTATACTGTGCATCGGGGCTATTCGGGCATCATAATGTGTATACGGGCCTATAGGCCATAATACTGTGTATCTGGGCTATGGACTATCAAACTGTCTATAGAGGGGCTATTGTCTATCATATTGTATATAGGGGGCTATGTTCTACCCTACTGTGTATGGGAAGATATAGGCTATAAAACTGTGTAAATATGTGATGTATTGCTTCATACTCTGTATGGGGGGCTATAGGTGCATTATACTGTATATAGGTAAGTATTGGGACATTATACTGTGTATAGGGGCTATTCGGGAATCATACTGTGTATAGCAGCTTATGGGCAATAATACTGTGTATAGCTGTACTATGGACTATCAAACTGTCTATGGAGGGGCTATAGTTTATCATATTGTACATAGGGGGGCTATGTTCTAATATATTGTGTTTGGGAAGCTATAGGCTATAAAACTGTATAAAAGGGGGATATATGACATCATACTGTGTATGGGGGCTATAGAGGCATTATACTGTGTATAGAGGCTTATTGGCCATCATACTCTATAAAGGGGCTATGGGCCATAATACTGTGCATAGGTGGGCGGTGGACTATCAAACTGTCTATAGAGGGGCTATTGTCTATCATATTGTATATAGGGGGCTATGTTGTATCATACTGTGTTTGGGAAGCTATAGGCTATAAATCTGTGTAAATAGGGGATATGGGTCATCATACTGCGTATGGGGGGCTATAGAGGCATTATACTGTGTATAGAGGCTCATGGGCCATTATACTCTATAAAGAGCTATGGGAAATCATATTGTGTATAAGTTCTTATGAGCCTTCATACACTATAGAGGGACTGTGGGACCATAATACTATGTATAGCTGGGCTATGGACCATAATTCTCTGTATAGCTGGACTATGGGCTACCATACTGTGTATGGGGAGCTATGGGCTATCATGCTGTGAATAGGGATCTACATCTCAATTATAGACATGTGTGAGACACTTCAAAATTTTTATACCGGTGTTCACATTTCATCTCATCCATGACAGCACTAACACCCAGTGCTGTGTAGGGTAAGAGAGAAATAAATAGGTGAGTGATGGCCAGCTATAAAAGGGTGGAGGAGGCTGGAGGTTTTTTTTGTTTTGTTTTTTAACATCAGCACATGTCTACAATAATTCCATCTTTATGGTACTATATATAGATTTACACTCTGTATATAATACATAAAAATACCGGTAATTGACTCTCCAAGGCCATGAAATTGCATCATAATTTTGGGGAAAAAGGTGAGTGTTGGCCGGCTATTATGGGGTGGAGGAGGCCGGATTTTTTTTATTTTTATTTATTTGAGTTCATAGAACATCACATACAATTTTGTGCACATAGCATGAAATTTCTCCCAGAAGTGTTCAGAAAAATGCAACATATCATCAAAGCTGCTATTCTGGACCTTCAAATTTTGAGAATACAGATATGTAAGAACTCCTGCAAGACCGACGCCGTAAGGTTTGTTCAACCACTGTGGGTAAGTGGAAGCACCAAAACATTTGTGTTGTATCCAGGGACAAACAGGCAACGCGGAAAATCTGGCAAATTCTTAATGGGCCAATCTGTTAGCAAAACTTTTACCAGGGAGCTATATTTTATCACACTGTGTATGGGAAGCTATAGGCCAGTGGTGGTGAACTTATGGCACGTGTGCCAGAGGGGGCACGCAGAGCCCTCCTTGTAGGCAAGCGCTCCATACCCTCAGCACTAGTGCCGCGACCACTTTCCTCAGCCTGCGCACCATCCCCCTCGTCACTAGCGCCACTTTGACTCTCCTCTTCTGCACACGCACCCTCCCATCATGCCGCGCGCCGAGGGTGCGGGATGTCGCACGGGGCAACAGGTAAGGCTGTGGTATGTGAAGAGAAAAGATCAGCATTGGAAATGGTAAAGGTGAGTGAGTAGTTATTTCCTTTTTTTTAATGTGGGGCCATTATATAGTATGGAGCACTATGTGAGGCCATTATACAGTATGAAACATCATGGGGGGCCATTGTACTGTATGGAGCACTATGTGGGCCATTTTACTGTATGGAGCGCTATGTGGGGTCATTATTCTGTATGGAGCACTATGTGGGGCCATTATACAATATGGAGCAGTATGTGGGGCCATTATACTGTATGGAGCGCTATGTGGGGCCATTATACTGTATGGAGCACTATGCGGGGCCATTATACAGTATAGAGCATCATGCACAGCCATTATACAGTATGGAGCACTATGTGGGCCATTTTACTGTATGGAACACTATGTGGGGCCATTATACTGTATGGAGCACTATGCGTGGCCATTATGCAGTATAGAGCATCATGCACAGCCATTATGCACTATAGAGCACTGTGTGGGGCCATTTTACTGTATGGAGCGCTATGTGGGGCCATTATGCTGCATGGAGCACTATGTGAGGCCATTATACAGTGTGGAGCATCATGTGGGGCCATTATACAGTATGAAGCACTATGTGGGGCCATTATACAGTATGGAGAATCATGTGGGGCCATTATACAGTATGAAGCACCATGTGGGGCCATTATACTGTATGGAGCATCATCTGGGGCCATTACACAGTATGGAGCACTATGTGAGGCCATTATACAGTATGTAGCATGATGTGGGGTCATTATACTGTATGGAGCACTATGTGGGTCCATTATACAGTATAGAGCATCATGCACAGCCATTGTATAATATGGAGCATCATGTGGGGCCATTTTACTGTATGAAGCACCATATGGGGCCATTATACTGTATGGAGCATCATGTGGGGCCATTATACTGTATGAAGCTCTCTGTCGGGCCATTATACTGTATGGAGCACTATATGAGGCATTATACAGTATGGAGCATGATGTGGGGTCATTATACAGTTTGAAGTACCATCTGAGACCATTATACTGTATAGAGGACCATTCAGGGTCATTATACAGTACGGAGCGCTATATGAGGCCATTATACAGTATGTAGCATGAGGTGGGGTCATTATACAGTATGGAACACCATGTGGGGTCATTATACAGTATGTAGCATGATGTGGGGCCGTTATACACTTTAAACCATTATACTGTATGGAACACCATTTAGGGCCATTATACTGTATGAAGCACTATCCGAGGCCATTTAATAGTATGGAGTACCATGTGGGGCCATTATACAATATGGAGCATGATGTGGGGCCATTATACTGTATGGAGCATTATGTGGGGCCATTATACAATATAGAGCATAATCTGGAGCCATTATACAGTATGGAGCATCATGTGAGGCCATTATACAGTTTGGAGGATTATTCAAGGCCATTAAACTGCATGGAGCACTATGCAAGGCCATTATACAGTATGAAGAATCATGTACAGCCACTATATCGTATGGAGCATCATGTGGGGCCATTTTACTCTATGGAGCACTATGTGGGGCCATTATACAGTATAAAGCATCATGTGAGGTCATTATTCTGTATGGAGCACTATGTGGGGCCATTACACCATATGGCGCATTATGTGGGGCCATTATACAGTTTGGAGCATCATGCGGGGCCATTAAACTGTATGGAGTACTACGTGGTGCCATTATACAGTTTGGAGCATCATGCACAGCCATTATACAGTATGGAGCATCGTGTGGGGCAATTTTACTATATGGAGCATCATGTAGGGTCATTTTTCTGTATGGAGCACTATGTGCGCCCATTATACAGTATGGAGCATCATGTGGGGCCATTACACTGTATAGAGCGCTGTGTCGGGCCATTATACAGTATTGAGCACTATGTGAGGCCATTTTACAGTATGGAGCATCATGTGAGGCCGTTATACAGTTTGGAGCATCATGTTGGGCCATTATACAGTTTGGAGGATCATTCAGGGCCATTTCATAGTATGGAGTACCATGTGGGGCCATTATACAGTATGGAGCACTATGTGGGGCCATAATACAGTATGGAGCATGATGTGGGGCCATTATACTGTATAGCGCGCTGTGTCGGGCCATTATACAATATAGAGCATCATCTGGGGCCATTATGTAGTATGGAGCATCATGTGGGGCCATTAAACTGCATGGAGCACTATGCAAGGCCATTATACAGTATGGGGAATCATAAACAGCCATTATATGGTATGGAGCATCATGTGGGGTCATTTTACTGTATGGAACACTATGTGGGGCCATTTTACAGTATAACGCATCATGTGGGGTCATTATTCTGTATGGAGCACTAGGTGGGGCAATTACACCATATGGCGCATAATGTGGGGCCATTATACTGTATGGAGCACTATGTGGAGTCATTATACAATATGGAGCATCATATGGGGCCATTATACAGTTTGGAGCATCATGCGGGGCCATTAAACTGTATGGAGTACTACGTGGTGCCATTATACTGTATGGAGCATCATGTACAGCCATTATACAGTATGGAGCATCGTGTGGGGCAATTTTACTGTATGCAGCATCATGTAGGGTCATTATTCTGTATGGAGCACTATGTGGGGCCATTATACAGTATGGAGCATCATGTGGGGCCATTATACTGTATAGAGCGCTTTGTCAGGCCATTATACAGTATTGAGCACTATGTGAGGCCATTTTACAGTATGGAGCATCATGTGGGGCTATTATACAGTTTGGAGCACCATCCTGGGCCATTATACTGTATGAAGCACCATGTGAGGTCATATACTGTATGGACCATTATGTGGGGCCATTGTACAGTATGGAGCATAATGTGGGGTCATTATACAGTAAGGGGCATTATGTTGGACTCATTACACAGTATGGAGCACTATGAGGGGCCATTATACAGTATTGAGCATCATGTGGGGCCATTATACAGTATGGAACATCATATAGGGCCATTATACAGTATGGAGCATCATGTGGGGCCATTATACAGTTTGGATAACTATGTGGGGCCATTATACTGTATGGAGGACTATATGTGGGGCCCATTATACTGTATGGAGGACTATATGTGGGGCCCATTAGACTGTATGGAGGACTTTTTGTCCCCAATATACTGTATAGAGAACTGTGTAGGGCCATTAGCTTAAGTTCACATGAAGCATTTTTGATGCATTTTCGTGGCGGTTTTCCCACCGCAAAACGCTGCGAGAACGCTTGTTAATAGGTCTGCCAGGTATAGCAATGCGAATCTAGATATTCTGTGCACATGATGCGGAAATTTCCGCTCAATTTGCATTGCGGTAAAAACCACAGCATAGACCATGGTTTGGGCATTTCCGCCACGAATTCGCGCCCATTGACTTGCATTAAATCGCAGCAAACCCGCAGGTATAATATCTATACCTGCAGATTGTTAGAACCTTGCTGTTAGGTTTTTTTTCCTTTGCTGGTCACATGACCTTGTTGGCCTATTTAGTCCTGCTCCGCCCTTCTGGCTTTGCTGGACTTCATTGTATATCTACTTTCTAGCTAGCCTGTGCTCTGTATCTAACTCTGTTAGTTTGCTTGGTCTACGGACCTCTATGTTCTATCTATTTTGTTTGTTCGTCTGTCTGTTACTATTTCTGTTAGGAGGTGTCCCATATTCCTCCCAGTCCTTAGTACTTGTAGGGATTCCCTCCCCACATCTATAGGTCTTCGTACAGACTAGATTAGGACTTTAGCAGGTCTGATCGCAGGATCAGGTTCCCTGTTACATCGTAGGGATTCAGCTGAGTCTCATAGTAGGGACAGATCTCCTCTCTTTCCTTAGCTTTGGTAGCAGAACATAACAGTAAGTCCAGCCAGCAAATTCTCTAAGGAAAGATTTTTCTGTTCCATCATGGTGTCGGTTCAGGATTTGGCTCATCGCCTGCAGGGACTCTCTCTGGAGGTGGCCGAGCTCCGTCAGCACGTGAGTAACTGTCCTGGAGCACATTTCTTGGAGCCTAAGGTATGTTTGCCGGATTTGTTTTTTGGTGAACACCGAGAATTTTTTTCATTTAAAAATGCTTGCTTATTGTATTTTCGTTTGAGACCTAAGTCCTCTGGGGATGAATCCCAGCGCGTAGGGTTCATAATGTCACTTTTGCGCAAAGAGCCTCAGGAGTGGGCTTTTTCTTTGCAACCTAGTGATTCATGCTTCAGATCAGTGGATAGTTTTTTTTCTGCTTTGGGACTATTATATGATGATCCTGACCGTGTCGCATCAGCTGAGACTGAGTTGAGACGTCTAAAACAAGGATCGGGTAATGTGGAAAATATTGTACACATTTTCGTCGTTGGTCCACTCAAACAGGGTGGAACGATTCTGCTCTGAAAAGTCTATTTCTTGCTGGGCTCAGTGAAAGGGTTAAAGACCTGCTAATTGCTTATCCTACACCTGAAGATTTGCAACAGGCTATGCAATTAGCTATACGGGTGGATAGAAGACTGCGTGCTAGGGTTAATGAGAGCAAATCCTCTGCTATGTCAGTTTCTGGTTATGATAATGTGTGTACTAACAGTGGTGAACCGATGGAGATTGGATCGGTGGCACCTCGCTCTCAAGAAAAAGACCGTCGTTTTTCGCAAGGCTTGTGTTTCTACTGCGGAAAATCTGGTCATTTGATAAAAGGCTGTGAGCTTCGTATGAAGAAAGAAAAAAAAATGGTCAGTCACGCCCGTATTGCCTGTTTAAATTCCAAGGGTATATTTTTAGCTGCTTCCACGATTGCTCAGGAAAAATTAATGGAATTTCGGGTGTTTGTTGATTGCGGGTCTACACTGAATGTAATTGATGGGGGATTCGTGGAAAAACTCAATTTAAAACCTGAACCTTTGTCATCCCCCATTGCTGTGGTTTCTGTGGATGGCTCCCCTTTGAAGAATATTACTCTCAAGGTCAGTGAATTTCCTCTCACTATTAATGGTGTTCACCATGAGAAATTGGATTTGGTAGTGTTGAATAACTTGCCTTCTCCAGTAATATTGGGTTTGCCCTGGTTAAAATTTCACAATCCTGTACTGGATTGGTCTACCAGTGAAATTAAATCCTGGAGCCATAAATGTTATGACAAGTGTTGTAACGGGCGTATTGCAGCTTTGGATAGGGGAGAATTGCCTGTTCCTATTCAGGATTTTTGGAGAGTTTTTTCTGAGAAGGAATCGCAGGTTTTGCCTCCCCATAGAGACTATGATTGTTCTATTGAATTTGTCCCTGGAGCGACTCTTCCTAAGAGTCGTTTATTTAACCTTACTATTCCTGAGAGGAAGGCTTTGGAGGAATACATACAGACAAGCTTGGCCGCCGGTCACATTAGGCCCTCTAAGTCTCCTGTGGCGGTTGGATTTTTTTTTTGTTAAAAAAAAGGACGGCGGTTTACGTCCTTGTCTGGATTTTCGTGAGATTAACAAAATTACGGTACGCAATCCTTACCCACTGCCATTGATTCCTGATCTGTTTAACCAGTTATTGGGGGCCAAGTGGTTCTCTAAAATTGACCTTAAGGGGGCATACAATCTGTTGCGCATGAAGGAGGGTGATGAATGGAAGACTGCTTTTAACACTCCTGTGGGTCATTTTGAGAATCTGGTTATGCCTTTTGGTCTCACTAATGCTCCTGCATTTTTTCAGAATCTGATTAATGACATCCTTAGACCTTTGATCGGTAAAAATGTGGTTGTGTATTTGGATGACATTTTGATTTATTCGCCAGATCTGGAGTCTCATTGGCGGAGCGTGCGTGAGGTATTACAGTTATTAATGGACAATTCGCTTTTTGCTAAGCTGGAGAAATGTGAGTTCGCTGTACAGAGAATTAGTTTTTTGGGCTACATTATCTCCAGCAAAGGTTTTGAGATGGATCCGGTTAAGGTTCAGGCTGTGCAGGAATGGCCTAGGCCTATTTTTTTGAAATCGATACAGAGGTTTTTGGGTTTCGCCAATTACTATAGAAAGTTCATAAAATTTTTTTCTAGTATTGTCAAACCTCTGACTGATCTCACCAGGAAAGGTGCTGATGCGGTTCAGTGGTCTTCTGAGGCCATTGAAGCTTTTGTGTATCTCAAGGAGAGGTTCACCTCTGCTCCCATCCTTATGCAGCCTGATGTTACTAGGCCGTTTTTGGTTGAGGTTGATGCTTCCTCTGTGGGGGTTGGCGCAGTATTGTCTCAGGATAACGGGGATGGATTACATCCCTGTGCCTTTTTTTCAAAAAAATTTTCGGAGACTGAATTGAATTACGATATTGGTAATCGGGAATTATTGGCTATTAAACTCGCATTTGAACACTGGCGCCACTTCTTGGAAGGTGCGGAATTTCCCGTTCAGGTTCTTACGGATCATAAAAATCTGATATATCTTGATGCTGCCAAGCGCCTGAATGCCCGTCAGGCTAGGTGGGCACTGTTTTTCTCGCGGTTTAATTTCTCCGTTACTTACATCCCTGGTACTAAGAATGTTAAGGCGGATGCCTTGTCTCGCAGTTTTTCTCCCATAGTCGGTGCTGAGAAAGAGGAAAACATTTTACAAGAAGGTGTTGTGATAGCTGCTTTAGACTCCGTTTTGGAAGATGAGATTCTTAAAGCTCAGGAGAATGCCCCATCTAACACTCCTCATGGGAGGTTGTTTGTGCCTGAGACCTTTAGGAGAGATTTGTTTGTTGAGTGTCACGAATCTCGGTTGGCAGGTCATCCCGGAATCTCTGAGACCAAGAGACTGGTGGGTCGCAGTTTTTGGTGGCCTGGATGGCAGAAGGAAGTCATTAAGTGGGTGCGCCAATGTACTATATGTGCTAGATCTAAGTCCTCACATACTCCTGCTGCGGGGTTGCTTTGTCCTTTGGAGGTCCCCAGTGCTCCTTGGACACATTTGGCTATGGACTTTATAACTGACCTTCCCCCCTCTGAGGGTTTTACTGTCATCTGGGTGGTCGTGGACCGCTTTAGCAAGATGTGTCACTTGGTTCCCTTCGTCAAACTGCCCTGCGCTAAAACTCTCGCTAAGGCCTTTGTCAAGGAAATTGTCAGACTTCATGGCGTTCCTACTGACATTGTTTCTGATAGGGGTCCTCAGTTCGTGGCTCGTTTTTGGCGTGCCTTTTGTGACAGGTTGGGAATTCATTTGTCGTTTTCGTCCGGATATCATCCTGAATCTAATGGCCAGACAGAAAGGAAAAACCAGGATGTTGAGCAGTTCTTGCGTTGTTTTGTGGCAGACAATCAAGAGGGGTGGTCTGAGTTTCTGCCACTTGCCGAATTTGCTCTGAACAATCATACATCTTCTTCTGCTGGTTGTTCGCCTTTTTTTTGTTGTTCTGGGAGACATCCGTCGTTTGGGTCGTTCTCCAAGTTGGGATCTGCCGTGCCTGAGGAGGAGAATTTTTCCGGTGATTTGGAAAGAGTTTGGACGGATGTGCGTGGTAATCTTCAGGAGGCCAACAGAAAATCTAAAGACTACTTTGATAGGAAACGACAGGAGGTTTTGTTCGCTGTTGGTGACATGGTTTGGTTGTCCTCTAGGAATCTGCGGTTGAGGATTCCTTCTAAGAAATTGGGTCCCAAGTTTGTAGGGCCCTTTAAGGTGCTTCAGGTTGTCAACCAATCTGCTGTTAGGTTGGAGGTTCCTACCTCCTGGAGAATTAATCCGGTCTTTCATGTCTCTCTGTTAAAAAAAGCTGTTGTGTCAGATGGTGACGCCTCTGCCTCTGTTCCTCCGGTGGTGGAGGACGGGGAATATGAAATTTCTCGCATCCTTGACTCTAGACGGTATAGAGGTAGTTTGCAGTATCTTGTGGCCTGGAAAGGTTTCGGACCCGAGGATAACTCTTGGGTGAGGTCAGATGATGTTTCCGCGTCCAGACTTATCAGAGCGTTTCACAGGAGATTTCCTGATAAGCCTGGTCCTAGGGGATCCGGAGGATCCTCTTAGAAGGGGGGGTACTGTTAGAACCTTGCTGTTAGGTTTTTTTTCCTTTGCTGGTCACATGACCTTGTTGACCTATTTAGTCCTGCTCCGCCCTTCTGGCTTTGCTGGACTTCATTGTATATCTACTTTCTAGCTAGCCTGTGCTCTGTATCTAACTCTGTTAGTTTGCTTGGTCTACGGACCTCTATGTTCTATCTATTTTGTTTGTTCGTCTGTCTGTTACTATTTCTGTTAGGAGGTGTCCCATATTCCTCCCAGTCCTTAGTACTTGTAGGGATTCCCTCCCCACATCTATAGGTCTTCGTACAGACTAGATTAGGACTTTAGCAGGTCTGATCGCAGGATCAGGTTCCCTGTTACATCGTAGGGATTCAGCTGAGTCTCATAGTAGGGACAGATCTCCTCTCTTTCCTTAGCTTTGGTAGCAGAACATAACACAGATATGCTGCGTTTCAATGAAAGTCAATGGGCGCAGATTTGCACCGGAAATGCGCTGCGAGTGGTACCCAGGTCGGGAGAGGAGGACTACATCTCCTCTCATCCGACCGCCGCTCTCGCTGATAACAGCGAGAGGGGCGTGGAAGGGAGGAGCAGTAGTCTTGCCCTGCCCAGCCCACGTCCCCGCTGTTAAAAAAAGTGAAAATAAAAAAAATAAACCTCTATACTCACCTGTCCGGCGGCCCCCGGTGCGATCCTCTCCTCCCGGCGGTATACTGCGGGGAGTGGGCTCGCTCCCCGCAGTATACTGTGCTTCCAGGACCTGCGCTGACATCACTAATCAGCTGAGCGGTCTCATGATCATCAGCTGATCGGTGACACCCGCAATCAGCTGATCGGTCACATGACCAATTAGCTGATGCTCACCTGACCCTGGGAACATTCGCAAGCTCACTGGGGCTGATCAGCTGCAACATGTATACTGTGATTTTACAACCCTGTCATTATACAGTGCTGTCTTCTATAGCAGTGACATCAGTGATGGCTGATGTCACTGGTGTAGAAGTGACCCGGATCGTCGTGGGGAATCGTTGGCGGTACGTGGACTACGTTGTTGACGGCGGCCAGGTGAGGGATAAGGTTGTTTGTTATTTTACGTTTTTTTCAGAAGATCGATGACTTCGCGGACAGAGTGTAATAAAATAATTTAAAAAAATTGTATTCTGGCCGTGTCTTTTAGTGAAAAAGCGGCAACCATTTTACTACGCGGTTATTAATGGGGGCGTCTTATAGACACCCTCCATTACTAACTTTGGCTTCTCGTCAGCCGCCAATTCAAGGCTGAGGTGAACCCCAACCCCATTACCCCACTCTCCACCTCTACAGGGCAGTGGGAAGAGCGGAGGCTAACCACAATATTTGGCGCATCTTATGGCTGCGCCATTTTTGGGACTCCTGAGGGGTGATATTAATAGCCGCGGAGGGGGCTAGTATCCATGGCCCCTTCCCTGGCTATTAATATCAGCCCGCAGCTGTCTAGTTTAGCCTGGTTAGATTTTATAGGGGGATCCCACGTCAATTTTTTATGGGGCCCCCTGTAATTTAGCCAGTAGAATCATAGAATCATAGAATGGTAGAGTTGGAGGGGACCTCCTGGGTCATCTGGTCCAACCCCCTGCTCAAAGCAGGATTCACTAGATCATCTCAGACAGATGTCTGTCCAGCCTCTGTTTGAAGACGTCCATTGAAGGGGAACTCACCACCTCTCGTGGCAGCCTGTTCCACTCATTAATCACCCTAACTGTCAAAAAGTTTTTTCTAATATCTAATCTGTGTCTCCTCCCATTTAGTTTCATCCCATTGCTTCTAGTCTTTCCTTGTGCAAATGAGAATAAAGATGATCCTTCTACAATGTCACAGCCCTTGACATATTTGTAGACAGCTATTAAGTCTCCTCTCAGTCTTCTTTTTTGCAAGCTAAACATTCCCAAATCCTGCAACCGTTCCTCATAGGACATGGTTTGCAGACCAGTCACCATTCTGGTCGCTCTTCTCTGAACTTGCTCCAGTTTGTCTATGTCTTTTTTAAAATGTGGTGCCCAAAACTGTACACAGTATTCCAGATGAGGTCTGACCAAAGAGGAGTAAAGACCGATAATGACTTCACGTGATCTAGACTGTATGCTTCTGTTAATACATCCCAGAATTGTATTTGCCTTTTTTGCTGCTGCATCACACTGTTGACTCATGTTCAGTCTATGATCTATTAGTATACCTAAGTCTTTTTCACATGTACTGTTGCTTAGTCCTATTCCTCCCATTCTGTATATGCTTTTTTCATTTTTATTGCCCAGATGTAGTACTTTGCATTTTTCCCTGTTAAAAAACATTCTGTTGGTTGCTGCCCACTGCTCCAGTTTATTTAGGTCTTTTTGAATCCTCTCTCTCTCTTCTCTAGTATTAGCTATCCCTCCTAGCTTTGTGTCATCAGCAAATTTAATCAGTTTACCCTCAATTCCTTCATCTAAATCATTGATAAAGATGTTGAACAATACAGGTCCCAGGACGGAGCCCTGTGGTACCCCACTTGAGACATTCATCCAGCTGGATGTGAAGCCATTTACAACCACCCTTTGAGTCCGATCACTAAGCCAGTTATGAATCCACCTAACAGTTGCCTGGTCCATTGCATACTTGGTCATTTTTTCAATAAGGATGGTGTGAGATACTTTGTGAAATGCTTTGCTGAAGTCAAGATATACTATATCTACAGCATTTCCCTGATCCACCCAGTCAGTGATTCTGTCATAGAAGGAAATTAAGTTAGTCTGACATGACTTGTTAGTTACAAACCCATGCTGACTCTGGTTAATCACTTCATTCTTATCCATGTACTTACATACATGTTGTTTAATAATTTGTTCAAAGATCTTTCCTGGTATAGAAGTCAGACTCACCGGCCTATAGTTCCCTGGGTCCACCTTCTTCCCCTTTTTGAAGATAGGAACAACATTTGCTCTTCTCCAGTCTTCTGGGACTTCTCCTGTTCTCCAAGAATTTTCAAAGATTATGGAGAGTGGTTCTAAAATTTCTTCTACGATCTCCTTCAGTACTCTGGGGTGTAATTCATCTGGACCTGGAGACTTGAACTCATTTATGTTAGCTAAATATTCCCTCACAATCTTTCTGTTTACAGATAACTTGGATTCCTCTATTCCTTTAAAAGGACAGTGAAGATCAGTTGATGTTACATTTTCTTTCTGAGAGAAAACAGATGCAAAATAGGAATTAAAAAGTTCGGCCTTCTCAACATCCTCTCTTACCATTTCTCCATTTTCATCCTGTAAAAATCCTATAGCATCTTTGACTTTTCTTTTACTTTTGACATACCCCCAAAATCCTTTTTTATTGCTTTTGACATCTCTTGCAAGCCTTAATTCATTGTCAGCTTTAGCTAACATGATACGTGCCCTGCAGGATCTGCAGACTGCATTCTAATCTTCTTTAGATATGCCTCCCTCTTTCCATTTAATAAACATTTCTTTCTTTCTTTTTAGCATGTGTTTAAGTTCTGGGTTCATCCATCCTGGTTTCCTTAAATGCTTCCCATTCTTCCTACTTTTCGGGATTGTTAACGATTGTGCTTTGAGAATCTCATTTTTAAAAATTTCCCATCCTTCCTGGACATTTTTGTCCTTAAGGACATCCAGCCATTGGATCCCTCCTATTCTCTTTCTGAGTCTCTTAAAATCTACCTTTCTAAAATCTAACCTTGAAGTTTGAGTCTTCACATGTCTTCCTCCTCTAGTTATCCAAAATTCTATAATAGCATGATCGCTGCCTCCTAGGGTCCCAGCCACCTTTACCTCCTCAACCATTTCCTCCCTGTTTATAAGGATTAGATCCAAAGTAGCAGATCCCCTTGTTTTCTCCCCTACCTTTTGGAAGATAAAGTTGTCAGCAAGAGAGGATAAGAATTTGCTTGACCTGTTAGTTTTACTTGAGAGAGATTCCCAACAAATGTCTGGATAGTTGAAATCTCCCATGACCAAGGCTAAACAAACAGCTGTGGGCTGATATTAATAGCCAGGGAAACATTGTTGGCTAATGGCCCCTTCCTCAGCTACTAATATCAGCCCCCAGAGGTTGGCTTTCCCTCCGCTGGTTATAAAAATGACGTGGGAGCCCACTCCATTTTTTTTTACATTTTAGGCTCTGTGCCCATGATCCGGACATAGCAGCGCTTTGGACACATATTTTTTGGAGCGTACAAAATGTTGCATTCTATTGAACGCAGGTAAATACACATGTGTTCACTGAACCATGCGTATTTACCACATTCTATACATTCTAGTGGTCAAATTTCTGTTGCGGAGACTGGTGACTCCACAAGAGAATTTAACATGCTGCCGCCCTGAAAGATGCGCTGCATGTCCGCGGGAGATCCGCAGCCTCAGATGCACGCATAATGGACATGGTATTTCTAGAGATCCCATCCACTATGCTGTAACATCTGGACGCTGAGGGTTTGACATCGTATAAACATGCAGCGTCAAACCTGCAGCGGCTCCTGATCGTGGCCATGTACCCAAGCTCACCCACAGCATGTAAATTTCTGTAGCTGACACGCTAGTCTCCGCTGCAGATCTTGACCGATTGAAGTGTCATTATATGTGGTGGATTCACATGTACCGACAACAAAACACCGCATTTTGGACGAAAAATGCTCTGCATCCAAAGCACTGCTGAGAGCTTATCAGGGGGCATAGCGGCTAACGAGCCAGCCGTGAGCTGTTATTTAATGGCCAGGGACCATGTTTGCAAATGGCACCTCCCCAGGCTAAAAATACCAGTTCACAGCAGCCGCATAAATTACATGAATAGAAATGCTAATGAAGATTGGGTGAAAGGGACTAGCTGACACCCAGCTCTTTTGTTTGGTTATGACAAGGTATCAATCAGACCTTTTCATGACCAAAACTAATTAAAGTAAAGTAAAGAGTTAAATATACAGACATATACAGAGCAAGCACTTTATTTAAAATACAACAGACACATTCTTTAATCATTTAAATTAACCAATAACTTTATTTAGCTCCAAAAAGCATTCATTGATGTACAAAAACGCTTCAAAAATCGCACCAAAAAACAAGTCAAAAACGCATCAAAAACGCCCAGCGTTTTTCCTGCCGAGGAGATGCAGAAACGCTCAGGAAATTTCTGCTTCAAATCCTGATTGTGCTCACATACCCTTATACTGTATTTAGGGCTGTGTGGGGATTACATTTAAAGTATCATGCTATGATGGTGTCACCATTCTTTGCTGGGGGAATTGAGGGAGAGGGGTACAGTAGGGTCATCATACTGTGCGTGTGGAGGAATTCACGGTGGGGGTGTCATATTGTGTTGGGGGGCACTTTTGTTTACATCATACTATATTCTGTTTTATTCAAGGTTTTTTATTTATTTATTTTTATTTATTTTACTCACTTATATAGCGCCATTAATTCCATAGCACTTTACAGACATTATCGGCACTGTCCGCATTGGAGCTCACAATCTAAGTTCCCTATCAGTATGTCTTTGGAATGTGGGAGGAAACCAGAGAACCCAGAGGAAACCCTCGTAAATACGGGGAAAACATTCAAACTCCTTGCAGATGTTGTCCTTGGTGGGATTTGAATCCAGGACCCCAGCGCTGCAAGACTGCAGTGCTAATTACTGAGCCGCTGTGCTGCCCATTAATCCTTTGTTATTACATATTTAAATTAGGCCTTATGCTTTCTACTGCTGCTACATAACATATTATATTATTCCACTATAATTCCAAAAGTTAATCGTTTTAATTGATAAGGAAAAACTTCCTCAATCGTAGACATTTTTTAAAGAATAACAAGGTTGGCCCGTGACTTTATCCAAGCTTTTAACTTTGCCTCTGTGTATTTGTGTTTGACATTCCTGGCTTAAAGGGTTATTCTCATCATGATAAAGAAATACAGTTGCAAAGAGGTTGTAAAAACAAATAACTTTGCAATTTTACTTTTGATTAAAAATCCTCTCCATTCTCAAGAACAGACCTCCACTGCAATCGGTGGCTAGTATCTTAGGCTTGGAGTGCAGTGCTTACAAGCTCTTAGCTATAGACTCTATAGCGTGCTAATGTAGGAGTTGTTTTTCTAAACTAAAATCAAAGTATTCAGGTTAAATTGCCGTGTTGGCACTTTTCGATAAATAAGTGGGTTTTGGATTGCAATTTGGGCACAAGGTCTCTGAAAGGTTCGTCATCACTGCTATAGGTTATAAAACTGTGAAAAGAGGGTATATGAGACATCATACTGTGTATGGGGGCTATAGAGGCATTATAATGTGTATAGGCAGATATGGGGAAATTTTACTGTGTATAGGGGCTATCTGGGCATCATACTGTGAATAGCGGACTATGGGCCATCATACTCTATAGAGGGGTGTGACAAAGTCACTGGCAAAGTGCTGGAGGTGAGGTATGTTTCACTGAGGCTATTAGCTTAAGTGATTTGAAACCCAGAAGTTTTGCTCCAGCACACTAACTGGTGCAAGGGGTTAAGCAGCCATTTTAAAAGGGTTGGGTTTTTGTGAACGACCATAGAGCGTGTGGGAGGTCCTTCACCAGGGTGTGGCCTGGGGTTTAAACAGATGGCCTGCTGAGGCATTAGTTGTTCAGGTGTCTGCAGAAGCTAACTCCAGAGATGAGCTCTTGGTCTTCTTTGTTATACTGAACAGTGTGGTTTTAGCTAACCCGGAGCGGGTGGATCCCCGCCAACTTATGGACTGTGCTATACATTTTCTTTGTTTACCCATTAAGACAGAAAGGCTGTGTTTGTTTTGATGAACCTTACAGTAGTATATGCTGTGTCTTAATAAACCATTGAGAAATTTAAAGAAACAGCGTCCCTGTGTCTACCTCCGTGTGCATCTGAGTGAGCAAATTACAACAGGAGCTATGGGTCATCATACTGCGTTTAGGTGCTTATGGGCCATCATACTTTATAAAGGGGCTATATCTCAATTATAGACATGTGTCAGCGACTTCAAATTTCTTATGCCGGTGATTACATTTCATCTCATCCATGACAGCACTAACACCCAGTGCTGTGTTGGGTAAGAGAGGAATAAATAGGTGAGTGATAGCCAGCTATTAATGGGTGGAGGAGGCTGGACTTTTTTTCTTTTTTTTTCATCAGCACTAGTGTTGAGCGAGCACTAAAATGCTCGGGTGCTCGAAGCTCGGGCCGAGCTCGCCGTGATACTCGGGTGCTCGACCCGAGCAACGAGCCCAATGTTAGTCTATGGGAGACTCGAGCATTTTTGCGGTGGCACCCCCGGCAGTCTTTTAAAAGCCTAACAAGTGCCCAAAACGATAGTGACAGTGCTCAAATGACATGGGGACAGCATGGGGATCGCCCCAGGAAGCATTTCTGACCCCCAGGTCACTGCTGTCAACAACGTGGTCAGAGGTATTAAGCCACTTTTACGGGCTCACAATAAAACGTTCAAAAACGAAAGTGAAACTTTTTTCCTGTGAAATATGTTAAGGAACATCCTTTCCAGGGAAAAGACTTGTGTATAAGTTAAAATAAATGACCAAAAACAAAAGTACTCCTCCACACCTTCGGCAATGTTCACAAGTAGCATTTCTTATGCGTTTTTGCACTTTTGTATTGCTTTCAACTATGACAAATGCATTCACCGTGAAATGTCATTTTAACATTTTACAACCTTATCTGGCCATGTGCTGTGTGACACATGCATAAAGTGCTGAAAAGACAAGGGAACAGCATGAGGAAGACCCCTGGAAGCATCTCTGACTCACAGGTCACTGTCTAAAAGTGTGCCCATCATAAGTGATCCTTACCGCATCAGAAGATGCAGACTTGCAACTATTCCCATGCAAGTTCTAGTCCCAGGGCAGTGTTCAATTGTACCTCCCCCATTCCTTACAATACAAGCTCAAGTATGCAGCCTGCCACCCACCCACCCCCAGGCTGCAATACCATACTGCTTGATTGCACTTTAAATTGGGCCTTTTAGGCATGTGGAGGCGGAATCTGGCCACCACGCCATGGCTGTGTCGGCGGCCTGGTATCCATACTCAGTCCCCAGCCGCCTGGTGGCCGGGTGTCCCCGCTTGCTCCCCAGCCTCCAGGGGGTGGCCGGGTGTCCATACTCGGTCCCCAGCCACCCCTATTTGTCCTGGTAACCTTTCCCACACTTTTCTTAGCCTGGCCTGCTTTAGGGCAGCATTGGCCGAGCCCACCGGACTATCAGACTCCTCCGGTGGGCCCTGGCTTCTCCATCAGGGGAGTTGAGAGTGCCAAGGTGAGGAGCATGATGAGGATGATAGAAGTTAGCATCTGCTTTGTTTTGTTGTAATGCAAGCGCATGTATGTAGTAGCGGCTAGGCCTGAGGTGGTCAGCGTTTTGGCGCATATCCTACCTCCTCCGAGGATTGCTGGATGTTTTCCTGCTACTATCCAAGTTCTATGACTCCCGTTAAAACAAAGCTTCAGGTGATAAATGATGGATGAGGTAGTGGCAAAGGAGAAAGAGCAGGAGGAACAGGGACCATTCACATCAATTTCAGGCCAGTTAACCAGATATGTCTTGTAGGATATGTTTCTGTAACAAAAGGAGCGGTTTGGCTACACAGTTATAGGGCATACAGTGAGTGCAATGCCTACCAAAAATTTCAAACCACTCCAATGCCCCTTGGAAATGACATGGAGGTCAGAGGGCGTTAACTAAACCTTTTTTTCCATTTATAGCAACTGGGTCTCCCGTGCACTGTTGGCCTAAGCAGTGAATGGAAGGCTTTCCAAAAATTATGAGGAACTGCAATGCCCCTTACAAGAGCCATGCAGTACAGCATATTACAAACATAAATCCCATTATTGGGGAGTGGGTGTCCCATAGTATTTGCTTATGCTTTCCCAGCAAAAGCTGCCAAAAATTAGGATGGAGCAACTTGCAATGCCCCTTACAAGAGCCATGCAGTACAGCATATTGCAAACATAAGTCCCATTATTGGGGAGTGGGTGTCCCATAGTATTTGCTTATGCTTTCCCAGCAAAAGCTGCCAAAAATTAGGACGGAGCAACTTGCAATGCCCCTTACAAGAGCCATGCAGTACAGCATATTACAAACATAAGTCCCATTATTGGGGAGTGGGTGTCCCATAGTATTTGCTTATGCTTTCCCACCAAAAGCTGCCAAAAATTAGGACGGAGCAACTTGCAATGCCCCTTACAAGAGCCATGCAGTACAGCATATTACAAACATAGGTCCCATTATTGGGGAGTGGGTGTCCCATGGTATTTGCTTATGCTTTCCAAGCAAAAGCTGCCAGAAATTAGGACAGAGCAACTTGCAATGCCCCTTACAAGAGCCATGCAGTACAGCATATTACAAACATAAGTCCCATTATTGGGGAGTGGGTGTCCCATAGTATTTGCTTATGCCTTGCAAGCAAAAGCTGCCAAAAATAAGGATGGAGGAACTTGCAATGCTGGCACCCTGGTGGTATAGTGGTGGTGGAGGCTGAGGATAAGGAGAAGAAGATTAAACAGCCGAAACGAGGAAGCGTATACCCATGTGTGGGTGTGAAGCGGTGCATGTGAATACACCTCCCGAAATAACACAGTGGATTTGACTTTATGTTACTCTGCTGTCATTTGGTGGTGATGAGAAGACTGGCCCAATCCAGCCCTTGTTCATTTTGATAAGGGTCAGCTTGTCAGCATTGTCAGTTGACAGGCGAGTGCGCTTATCAGTTATAATTCCCCCAGCGGCACTAAAAACACGCACCGATAACACGCTAGCGGCAGGGCAGGCCAGGACCTCCAAGGCCTACAGAGCGAGTTCATTCCAAGTGTCCAGCTTGGATACCCAATAATTAAAAGGCACAGAGGAATCAAGGAGGACGCTGGTACGATCGGCAAGGTACTCCCTCACCATCTTTTGAAACTTTCCACTGCTTGTGAGAGTACCCCGCGCCTCAGGGCCTGTAAGCTGGGCGGGTGTCAGAAAACTGTCCCAGAACGTTGACAGTGTTCCCCTGCCTCTGCTGGATTGGAGTTGCATCTCTCTCACCAGTACGCCTTGGTTGGGCAACGAACTGTGACCTCTGCCACTAGCGTCTTCAGATGGGAATTTTTTTAAGAGTTCTGCAGCAAGGGCCTTCTGGTATTGCCCCATTTTTGTAGACCTCTCCACCTCAGGAATAAGAGAGTGAAAGTTCTCCTTGTAGCGGGGGTCTACAAGTGTCACCAACCAGTAATGACTGTCACCCAACATTTTGACAACGCGAGGGTCACGGTTAAGGCAGCATAACATAAAGTCAGCCATGCGTGCCAGACTGGTAATGGGCAAGATTTCCGTGTCCTCACCAAGATGACGACTGACCATGCTCTCCTCCTCCTCTTCCTCCTCCCCCCTGTCCTCAGGCCACCCACGCTGAACCGACGGTATGACACTTGTACAGGTACTACCGTCTACAACGCATGATAGCAGCTCCTGTTCTTCCTCCTCCTCCTCCTCCTCCTCCTCTCCCTCATTGTCCCCCAATGCACCGAGATGAGATGAGGCTGGGCTGTGTGTAATCGCCCGCTACGGCTTCTTGATCCATCTCATCATACTCTGGCTGCAATGCCTCCTCTTTAATTCTCTGCAGAGAGCGTTGCAAAAGACAGACAAGTGGGATGCTGACACTATTGATGGCGTCATCGCCACTCACCATCTTGGTGGCCTCCTCAAAGTTTGTCAGGATGGTACATATGTCAGACATCCAAGTCCACTCCTGAGGTCTTATGTGTGGAGTCTGACCTGAATATCGACGGCCTTGTTGCAGCTGGTACTCCACAACTGCTCTCTTCTGCTCACAAATCCTTTGCAACATGTGGAGGGTAGAGTTCCAACGTGTGGGGACATCACACACCAGTCGGTGTGCCGGAAGCTGCAAACGTTGTTGCAACACAGCAAGGGCGGCGGAAGCTGTAGCCGATTTGCGAAAATGAGCTGACAGGCGGCGTACTTTCACGAGCAGATCTGGCAACTCTGGGTACGATTTAAGAAACCGCTGAACCACGAGGTTAAGCACATGAGCCAGGCATGGTACGTGTGTGATCTCACCTCGCCTCAGAGCCGCCACCAGGTTACGGCCATTGTCACACACGACCGTGCCGGGATGTAGGTTCAGCGGTCTCAGCCACAGATCTGCCTGCTCTTTCACAGCTGTCCACAACTCACAAGCAGTGTGAGGTTTATCACCTAAGCTTATGAGTTTCAGCACAGCCTGTTGCCGCTTGGCGGAGGCAGTACTGCAATGCTTCCAGCTTGTAACTGATGTGGTGATATCTGAGATGGAGGCTGAACATGAGGAGAAGGAGGAGGATGCGCAGGAGCTGTACACTGTGGGGGCAACTCTGACTGACATAGGGCCCGCAATCCTCGGTGTGGGGAGGATGTGTTCCGTCCCAAGGTCCGACTGGGTCCCGGCTTCCACTATGTTTACCCAGTGTGCCGTCAGAGAGATGTACCGTCCCTGGCCACAAGCACTTGTCCACGTGTCCGTTGTCAGGTGGACTCTCCCAGTAACTGCGTTGTTGAGGGCACGGCAGATGCTTTGGGACACGTGCTTGTGTAGTGCGGGATGGCACACCGGGCAAAATAGTGTCGGCTGGGGACCGAGTACCGAGGGACGGCCACCGCCATAAGATTGCGGAAGGATTCCGTCTCCACCAGCCTAAAAGGCAGCATTTCCAATGCAAGCAGTCATGAAATGTGCGAATTTAGGACTGTGGCCTGTGGGGCGTTAGCTGCGAATTTCCGCTTTCGTTCAAAGGTCTGGGATATGGACAATTGAACGCTGCGGTGGGACGTGGATGTGGACGTTGATGCTGTTTCTTGAGAAACTGCCATAACAAGTGAAGACTGAGAGGAGGGGGCATCTTTACATGCAGTATGGACAGGGGATTGCCTTGCACACAGAACAGGGGGTTCTATTGCACGCACAACAGTGGAAGAAGCAGTGGTGACACCCGCTGACACTGGTCGTGGACCCTGGGTTTCGCCCCACAAAGTCGGGTGCTTTGCTGCCATGTGCCTGATCATGCTGGTGGTGGTCACGCTGGTAGTTTTGTCACCCCTGCTGATGCTGGCATGGCAGGTGGAACATATGGCCTTTTTGGGGTTATCAGCAGAGTCTTTAAAAAAATTCCAGACTCTGGAAGACTTACCGCTTGTACTGGCAACGTCCCTCGTGTTGGTGTTACGGGGAACGGTTGCCTGCCTTCTGTCTGCGGCCACCACACTGCTTCTTCCTGCCTGTTGGGGTACTCTGCCTCCCTCCCCCTGTGTGCTGCTGGCCTCACTCTGCATGTCCTCCTTCCACGTTGGGTCAGTTACTAGATCATCCACCACTTCCTCCTCTTCCACTTGCGCACCACGATCCTCCTCCTCACTTCCTGGCAATTGTGTCTCGTCATCGTCCACCTCTTGTGACAGATTGCCAACGTCGACTTCCTGTGGCCGTGGCTGTTCAAATATTTGGGCATCGCAACATGGGATCTCCTCTTCCACCACTTCAAGCGTATCAGGCGAGGGGCCCAAATATGGAGATGGACCAGTGTCCAAGTGTGGGATCACTTGCTGTCTGACGACACTCGGCATGGTGGGAGGAAGGAGCATCAGGGTGAGGAGGAGTATGCGGTCGAGACTCACGGCTACTAAGAGTTGACCGTGTGGAAGACAGACCGGAGGTGGTGGTGCCCAGGTAACAGGAAGTATTGTCTGCTATCCAATTAATAACCTGTTCACACTGATCAGTTATCAATACTGGTGTTGTTCTGTGCTTCCCTAGTAATTCGGTCAAGAAGTTGGTTGTGGCACATTTTCACCTTGGCCACGGCCCCGTCCTCTGCACGAACCATCACCAGAATGTCCACTTCCACGTCCCTTGCCACGCGCCTTGCCCATTGTAAATGAAGTAAAATAGCTTACACTTGCACTATCAATGGAAAAAGGGTAATAAAGAGTAGATTAGAACCGTGGAAGAGGAAAACCACAGTTATTGTTTACTGGGGTATACCACACTTTTTTAAATAGAGATATTTGCGGCTGAACAGTGAGCGACACACTCAAACTGCTTTTTTTTTAGATACCAAGGCCCAAAACTGGATAGTACAGCGATTTGACCCATGGAACTGCGAAACCACACTGGGATGTCGGGCCTACACAAGACTATTTTCAACAGATATATTTTTGTGTCACAACAGTCAGGAGACACTACTGTTTTTCTTTACGGAAAAAACTACCAAAAGCTGAATAATAGAGATTTTTTACCGTGGGATGGCAAAACCACAGTTATTGTTTACTGGGGTATACCACACTTTTTTAAATAGAGATATTTGCGGCTGAACAGTGAGCGACACACTCAAACTGTTTTTTTTTTTTAGATACAAATGGCCCAAAATGGATAATACAGAGGTTTGAACCGTGGAAGTGCAAAACAACACTTCTGTTTCTCTAGCCTACACCAGACTATTTTCAACAGTTATATTTGTGTCTGAAAAATCAGAGACACGCTTTTTTTTTGGGGGGGGGGGGGGACACACCAAAAGGTTAATAAGACGGGTATTTGTACAGTGTGAAGGAGGGAAAAAAAAGGAGGATTGAGATGGAAAAAAAAGGATTTTTCCTGGCCTCCGACACCTGGTGCTAAGTCCAGCAATTTCAGCAACAGGAGCACACAGGACTGTAATGCAGCGTTTGCTGGTATAACCACTGTGTCTCCTATACAGCCTGCCTGCCTGGTATCTGGGATGGATATTAGTCCTGAAAAGGACTGTTTGTTTGTTCAGGCAGCCTTTACAGACCCTACACTAACTATTTCGCAGTTTATATCTCTCCCTAAATCAGCAGCGCTGTCCCTACACTGTCTAATCCGGAGCGACTGTGTCCAAGATGGTGGCGCCCCGTTTTAAATACTTGAGGTGACGCTGTGCGGCCAGCCAATCACTGTAATGCCCACAACCAACATGGCTGCAGCATTACAGTGACTGGCTGGCAATCCCTGCATGTTCATTGGCTCTGTAAAGAGCGCCAAACATGCAGGGCGGAGACCCGAGCTCCCGCCCGAGGAACCCGGAAATGCTCGGTGCTCGCCGAACATCCCGAGTAGCGTGATGCTCGGGCGAGTACCGAGCAGTGTCGAGCATGTTCGCTCAACACTAGTAAATAGACATAAAAATACAGTGCTCAAAAAAATAAAGGGAATACTCAAATAACACATCCTAGATCTGAATGAATGAAATATTCTCATTGAATACTTTGTTCTGTACAAAGTTGAATGTGCTGACAACAAAATCACACAAAAATCATCAATGGAAATCAAATTTATTAACCAATGGAGGCCTGGATTTGGAGTCACCCCCAAAATTAAAATGGAAAAACACACTATAGGCTGATCCAACTTTGATGTAATGTCCTTAAAACAAATCAAAATGAGGCTCAGTATTGTGTGTGGCCTCCACGTGCCTGTATGACCTCCCTACAACGCCTGGGCATTCTCCTGATGAGGTTGAGGATGGTCTCCTGTGGGATCTCCTCCCAGACCTGGACTAAAGCATCCGCCAACTCCTGGACAGTTTGTGGTGCAACGTGACGTTGGTGGATGGAGCGAGACATGATGTCCCAGATGTGCTCAATCGGATTCAGGTCTGGGGAACGGGCGGGCCAGTCCATAGCTTCAATGCCTTCATCTTGGAGGAACTGCTGACACACTCCAGCCACATGAGGTCTGGCATTGTCCTGCATTAGAAGGAAGCCAGGGCCAACCGCACCAGCATATGGTCTTACAAGGGTTCTGAGGATCTCATCTCGGTGCCTAATGGCAGTCAGGCTACCTCTGGCGAGCATATGGAGTGCTGTGCAGCCCTCCAAAGAAATGCCAGCCCACATCATTATTGACCCACTGCCAAACCAGTCATGCTGAAGGATGTTGCAGGCAGCAGATCGCTCTCCACGGCGTCTCCAGACTCTGTCAAGTCTGTCACATGTGCTCAGTGTGAACCTGCTTTCATCTGTGAAGAGCACAGGGCGCCAGTGGCGACTTTGCCAATCCTGGTGTTTTGTGGCAAATGCCAATTGTCTTGCACGGTGTTGGGCTGTGAGCACAACCCTCATCTGTGGACGTCGGGCCCTCATACCACCCTCATGGAGTCGGTTTCTAACCATTTGCACAGACACATGCACATTTGTGGCCTGCTGGAGGTCATTTTGCAGGGCTCTGGCAGTGCTCCTCCTGTTCCTCCTTGCACAAAGGCAGAGGTAGTGGTCCTGCTGTTGGGTTTTTGGCCTCCTATGGCCCCCTCCATGTCTCCTGGTGTACTGGCCTGTCTCCTGGTAGCGCCTCCAGCCTCTGGACACTACACTGACAGACACAGCAAACCTTCTTGCCACAGCTCACATTGATGTGCCATCCTAGATGAGCTGCAGTACCTGAGCAACTTCTGTGGGTTGTAGAGTCCATCTCATGCTACCACAAGTGTGAAAGCACAACCAACATTCAAAAGTGACCAAAACATCAGCCAGAAAGCATTGGTACTGAGATGTGGTCTGTGGTCCCCACCTGCAGAACCACTCCTTTGAGTGTGACTTGATAATTGCCAATAATTTCCATCTATTGTCTATTCCATTTGCACAACAGCATGTGAAATTGATTGTCAATCAGTGTTGCTTCCTAAGTGGACAGTTTGAATTCACAGAAGTTTAATTTACTTGGAGTTATATTCTGTTGTTTAAGTGTTCCCTTTATTTTTTGAGCAGTGTACATGATGCCTATAAAGTCTTACTTTAACCCCTTACCAACATGTGCTTTACAGATACGTCATATGTTGGCTACCTGACCTTGGCTGTTAGAGACAGATAATGGCTGATTATCACAGCCATCATCTTCCGGGAAAGATGCGGGATCGGCTTGCGAGCAGATGATGGCTGTGATGATCAGTCATTATCTGCCTCTAAAAGCCAAGGGTGGAGCAGAGCTGTTAACCTGTTAAATGCCACTGTCAATCTCTGACAGCAGCATTTACTGCTCGCCCTCAGGGGGGGTGCACCATTCTATGACCGTGCGGGGTCTGCTGACAGTTCTCCTGTGAAAGTCCGTGCCTGGCGTTCATAGGGGTCTGTGATTTTCACTACACAAAGCAATACTGTAGTTTTGCTATATATTGCACAAACGATTAGATGATTGCAGGTTCAAGTCCCCTAAGAGGGCTAATAAATACAGTAGAAAGTGAAAAAGAAAAACGTTTTTAAAAATATGAATAAAGTAAAAACATAAATTTTCAATTCACCCCCCTTTATTCCCATTGAAAATAAAGGAATAAAAATAAAAAATGAACATATTTGTTATCCCTACAAACATAAAAGTCTAATCTATAAAAATATTACATTAATTAATTTGATTGGTAAACGTAATGAGAAAAAAATCTAAACATCAGAATGCCTTTTTTTTTATGTCACAAGACTGCAATCAGAACATCATATCTCTCCCAAAAGACAAAAATAGAAAATGCTTCGGTTCTCGGAACATGGCGACACAAGCAAACTTTTTTTTTTTTACAAATTTGCAAATTTATTTTTGCCACTTAAAAAAAGACACTACATGTTTGGTATCTTTGTTACTGTAGTGACCTGGAGAATCATATTGTCAGGTCATTTTTACTGTATAGTGAACATGGTAAATAAAAACCAAAAAAATAATTGTGGAATTTAACTTTTTTTCGCAGATTTGCCGGACCTGGAATTTTTTTCCTGCTTACTGTTATATTACATTATAAGATTGATGGAGTCGTTCAAAAGTACAACTCGTCCAGCAAAAAACAAGCCCTCTTATGGCTATATCGATGGAAAAATAAAAGAGTTATGGCCTTTGGAAGAAGAGGAAAAAACAAAAACAGAAAATAGCCATATCAGGAAGGCGATAAAGGGAATCTGTCAGTAGGATCATCCCCCCTAAGCCGTCTATATGTGTATGTCGGTCATAAGCTGGATAACATGGCACCTTGATATCTGTAATCCAGTGTCTTATTCCAGAGAAATCCACGTTTTTCTGATATGTAGATGAGCTGTTCAGGACTATGGGCCGGACACTGATCTGTATGAGGATCTCCCTCCAGAGAATATTATACATGAAGGGGCATTACCTGTGTGAGACATGGAAGTAACACAGGACAATAGAGCTGTCTCCTCACAGACACATTGTTGCTTCTCTGAGCTCTGCTGTATTGTAACAATATTACAACCCTGTCTGCCTGTGAGATGGAAGCCGGAGCTGAGAGGAACCTGCAGATGTGTCCGTCCAATGGATGATTTTATATCAATATCATTTTATCAAGCTATAGCAACTAAAGGAGAATAACTGAGCCATCTTCTATCCCTGATCCTCCGGGGCCGTGTCCTTAGGCTGCTCTGCATTATTACCCTGTGATACACCCCCCTTGGTAGAGACCAGAAGAATTAGCACTACATAAAAAGACCCAAATCTCTGAAAGTGTGTGACACATTTACAAAGAACAAAATACGGACTACTCAGGGGAGCGGCGAGGATGCAATAAGAGCAAAACCTGACTCCTTGTCACTTGGTTCATGACCTCTTTAAATGGAATAAAAATGCATCATGAGAAACTGCTCATAGTAAATTTCTCTACTGTATATGAGCAGTTCAAGGCAATATTTAAAGAAGCACTCCTCCCATCAAAGTTTCTATCCTGTTAATCTATTGCAATCATCATATTATATAGCACTGTGTACTTAGAATTGCTCATTTTGCCTGTCTACACAGCTAATTCTTCTCTTTTCTCTGCTCTATGTAGAAGCAGGAAGTCTCTTGTCCCTGCATTTATCATTCCCTCCAACAAGTGCGCTGCGTCCAATCCACAGCATTTACTGACCGTGAGCATGCACCCTTAGGCTGCTCTGCATTATTACCCTGTGATACACCCCCCTCGGTAGAGACCAGAAGAATTAGCACTAAATAAAAAGACCCAAATCTCTGAAACTGTGTGACACATTTACAAAGAACAAAATACGGACTACTGAGGAGAGCGGCGAGGAGACAATAAGAGCAAAACCTGACTCCTTGTCACCTGGTTCATGACCTCTTTAAATGGAATAAAAATGCATCATGAGAAACTGCCCATAGTAAATTTCTCTACTGTATATGAGCAGTTCAAGGCAATATTTAAAGACGCACTCCTCCCAGCAAAGTTTTGATCCTCTTAACATATTGCAATCATCATATTGTACAGCACTGTGTACTTACAATTGCTCTTTTTGTCTTTCCACCCAGCTAATTCTTCTCTTTTCCATTAGGTCTATGATGTGATTAAAAACTGACTAGCTGACTCCTTCTAAGCTCTATGTATAAACAGGAGGTCAATTCTCCCTGTATGAGTCATAAGTCCCTGCAAAAGTCCCTGACATGGTGGAGGAGGGAGCAGCTGTGTCAGGAGTTGCAGGGGATGATAAATGCAGGGACAAGAGACTTCCTGTTTCTACACAGAGCAGAGAAAATAGTAGAATTAGCTGGGTAGACAGGCAAAATGAGCAATTCTAAGTACACAGTGCTATATAATATGATGACTGCAATATATTAAGAGGATAAAAACTTTGATGGGAGGAGTGCTTCTTTAATAGAACCATTTCCTTGAACAACATGTCTGCTGGTTATGGCTGATCACCAAAAACTGCATGTATTATTTTCAAGTATATTCAGATTTTATTCTTATCATGCACTAAACAAAATGATTTTCCTTTTGTGTAATCTATAAAATAAGCTTCTGCAATATTCTTCTCATCATTAAAAAACAAACTTTCCATTATATAAATAACATTGCAAAAAGTTGTTATTTGTATCTAAGTAGAAATGAGCAAAGTTTTATATGTCCAGAAAAAGAGTGAAGCTATCATTATGTTCAATCTAATGCATATACCTATAGCACATACAGTGACATGCTATTGGTCAGTTACTGGTCACATGACCTGTGCCATGCATGTGGCCAGGGTAATTCTAATATTCATATTCTGACGGCAGTTGGAAGGTGATTGTGGCAGTTGGAGACTGGCGATGGAGAAGGAGATGATGTCTGCTAGACCAGAGCAGAGCGATTTTATGGAGGACGAGGAGGTTATTTTTATCTTGGACTCATCGGACGATGAGGACAACACTTCAATCAAGATTCAACGAAGTAATGAGGAGGTTATTTTTATATTCAACTCATCGGACGATGAGGAGAACACTTCAATCAAGACTCAACGAAGTAATGAGGAGGTTATTATCTTGGACTCATCGGACGATGAGGAGAAGACTTCTATCAAGACTCAAAGAAGCAAGCGGAGAAGAATATTTTCAAGCTCCGTGAAGTCCACCGATGCACAGAGTCATCATGTGAAGGAGGACGTGAAGGAGAAGAGGCAAGCCAAGAAAAGAAACAAACATTCTGCCTTGGAAGAAATACAGCCACCGGTCAAGATCCAGAAGAAAGACCCTCATGAAGACCAGGGATACTCAGGTAGATATACTGTGTGTGTATATATATACGGTATATATCTGTATCCATGGCACATATGGAAAGTCACACACACTAAACCTGTTCTCTAGCTTAACTTTCATTACTTTTGTTGGTGAGGAGAATAATAGAAATATTATATTATACTGTATAATGTGAAAAACATAAAAAAAATGCAAATATTTCTTGAAATTTCCATGATTTGCCATTAAACATATGAGACAAAATTGATCGCAGCATCTCACCAAGAACATCACCCTTTTATTTTGACCATATGCAATAATAATATGCTAAATAGGAGCTCCTCATTCCCTTCCCTTCGCATTTCATTACTGTTTAAGTCCTTATCATTTTTTATTAATGTTCAGTAAAATGTTAACAAATATTATAAATGTGTGATTCTTATTTTCTCTAAGAATGTCGGGTTTAATTGTTTTATTTAATAAAGAATATACCAAAAAATGTTTGTCATATGTGATTTATAGATAGAGCTTGGGCTGCTGAAATCATGAAATGATCGGTTTTCCTATTTCTTTTCACCCAATTTATATCTGGATGACATATATCTCAGCTATCTTACCTCCAATAGCCATAACCTTTACTTTTCGTTTTCATACCCCTACATTGCTTTTTTCTGGACAAGTTGTAGGTGTAAATTTATCAGAAGATCGGGAAAATATCTAAGTGGGGTGAAATTATGAGAAAAAGATTTTAGTTGCACCATGTTTTTTTTAGTTTTTCTTTTACAGTGTGCGATAAAAATGGCCTGATTGATTCTACAGGTCAATAAGATTATGGGAACCCCAAATTTTTTGTTTGGTTTATTATATATTTTACTGTTTTTAGAAATTTTTAACTTTTTTTTATTGGTTTGTGTTGCCGTTTTCTGAGACCCATAACTTGTTTTTTTCCCCAGTGATGGAGCTGTCTGAGGGATTGATTCTTTTGCAGGGAGGGACTGCAGGAGGTATCATTTTGGGACACATACAAGTTTTGGATTTTGGATCACTGTTATTCTATTTTAGGGGAGAACTGAACCATTTCAGATTGGTGGAAGGAGTTTGATTTAGTCTTTTTTTTCTTATTTTTAATAAATATTTATTTAAACTATTATTTTTTTCCCTTAAAGATCTAGGAACTGCATTCACTCAATCACTTGTGTGACACACTGTAATATTTTAGTATAGTCACATTATCGTCAAATTAACAGTCTCCTATGAAGATCTAAAGAAGTGCCGACATGATGGACATGGGGGCCTTCAGTAGCTAACAGCATTTGTGGCCGCCAGTGCACCAGTCGTCTTCTCAGAGGGGTTTCAATCACTGCCGCCGGGAATGACAGAACCTGCGTGAGATTTCGGACAGGGGAGGCAGGTCCCACAGTGTCACACAGTTTACATAGAGAGATTAGTGTATGATGGGTATAACGTTTGTGTCTTTTCATATAGCTTGTGTATGAGGTGTAATGTATGTAGATGTTTTATAATGTTTATGTTTTGTTTATGATCATTGGGTACAAAAATATATAACTTATTCTATTTATTGTACATGGGGTGTATGTGTGAGACTGGAATATATGTGTATAAGGTACACAATGTTATTCTGTAAATATATATCAGAAGATATATTAGTGCTACTAGGCCAGTTTTGTAGCATAATTTTCTTAAAGAAATGGCAATTGACACAATTATTTATTAAAGGGGTTAAAAAAAATAAGAAAATAATCCTTAAGCCAAATTCAGACATCCATGTGTCACTCCAAGAAAACAGACTGTGATGTATGGACTGACCGTACTTATCCTGACCCAAACTAAACAGTCTCATATATTAACACATTAACCGGCGCCATTTAGGTGAAGACTACTCATGGGGATAGCTCACATACCAATAGAACATATACAAAGAAAAGCAAATGGAGCAAAAAAAATCCCCTAATAAATTTAAAAATGGATTATAATAAAAAATATTTAAATCTTTATTAGTACAATATTAAAATCAGTTACAAAAATACAAAAAGTGCTAAATAGTATTATATGGTGAGTACACAAGAATAATGTGACACGTGCAAGTCAGGGCATAATATTCAAAAAGGATGTAATGTTAATGCATGGGTAATGAGGCTTGAGAAGAGGGGGATTATGATTAATAATAACAATGTAAAAGTAGCCATCCCCATAGAATAAACTGTGCCCCTTACTGAGCAGTGGAATAGCTAACATAAGTTAGTCCCTGGAGTGTCATAAAAGACTAACACTGCTCAGAAAGTATGAAGTCCCATATTGGGGCCATCCTTACCCATGAGATGTCAAAGCCCGACTGTCCTGTAAAATTGCCCCGATCCGCATTTCGCATGGATTGCTTCTTCAAGGGACCTGTGTATCAATCGCATCTGCTCTTTATAAACCCCCTAGACTAATAATCCCCAGGTGTGTGTGAAAGCGCTTCTAATCGGCGCATGCGGGCGGGAAATCTGGCAACACCCACGTCACCTCCGGCAGATATTAGGGCACAGTACGTTCCAGGAAGAATACTTCCTGAGACGTCATATGGAACGCACGGTCCTTTACAGATGCCGGGAAGTGACGGGGATCAGAGGGACTCCACCTGCACATGCACACCCGGCGCAATAACATTACAAGTGAGTATGACACATAAATAAGGGGAATAGTAAGACAACCCTTTTCAAAGTGCACTCCCATCCCTTATCTGAAAACCTAACACTTACAATATCTAAATATATCAATTCAATTACGAATAAATTGTTTGCAGAATAAATACAGCCATAGAATTATTTAGAACATAGATAATTATAAGCAAAACAATATCCGATGATTTTTCATACCGACATCCGGATGATAATAGATTATGCTATCCAGCGTTCAAGGCTTATTTGCATTTAAGAGGAGGGGAGTCAGCACTCAAGCTTGGATGGTGGATGATATTACCGGGGGGAAAAGCACGACTAAAATAAAAAACAAAAAACATACACAATTAATACAAAAGACAAAAATAAGAAGTACAAGGTTAAAAGTTGAAATTCCAGAGAGCATAATCACAAAGCATGTAAGTGAGTCATATCCCAAGAACGGATATCACAAAAGGGACTAATAGTATGCATGAGCATATCTGTGCAGGCACGTACCCACATATGTGCATCTATACACCTGCAAATGCATACAAGGGTATACACAATTGCGTACAGGTGTTACAAAAATGGAGAGAAGCTTAGCTTCTCATTCAATCCACTGGGAGTCATTGTCCCCAACTTGACTATCCATTTGCATTCCAGGCTTGCCAAAGCCCTCTTATGGTCACTCCCCCGGATGCCCATATGTAAGCGGTCAATGCTCACACTCATACAGGTACATATCCCTCCTCTATTTTTCCAATGTCCACCGCGTTCCCCCCATTAGCTCTGTGTCCTCAGATTGAGATTTTCTGCAAATTGGTTACGGAGGATCTCAAAGTGTTATCAAAATGCAGTAGAGATAATCTTACAAGGAAACAGAGAAAAACATTGGATGATCTTAGATCAATTACTGATGTTGTTTTTAAAGCTGCAGATAAGGGGGGCAACGTGGTAGTCTAGTCAATGGAGATTTATGAGCGGGAGGCCTTTAGACAATTAAGGGACAAGGAGGCTTATAAATCCTTATCAAGTAATCTCCAACCTGTTTTTTCTAGGGAAATTTTTCTTATTTTGGATGATGCCTTGATACAAGGCATCATTCCAAAAAAGGTTTTTGACGGACTGATGGTTGAACATCCTGTTATTCCAGCATTTTATTTACTGACAAAGGTCCATAAGAATTCTACTGTTCCACCGGGGCATCCTATTGTCTCTGGCATAGGAGGGCTATGCGATCCCATTAGTAAATTTATTGAATACTACCTGCACCCGTTGGTTGAGACGCTGTCCTCCTATGTCAGAGACACTACAGACGTCCTGAGAAGGCTTGTTGGTCTCTCAATGGAACCTGATATGTTGCTTGTAACAGCAGAAGTGGAGTCACTCTGCACTTGCATATGCCATCAACAAGGCCTAGAGGCAGTGGAATTGTATCTGACTATGAGCAACTTGGAGACGTCTTTGTGCACCCTGATTTTGGAATTATTACGGTTCATTTTGACTCACAAGTATTTTATTTTTAACGACAGGTTTTTCATTCAAACAAGAGGCACTGCGAATGCTACGCAAATCTCTTTCTCGGTTATATGGAGAGAGAGATTTTCGGGGGTGGTGCAAGTGCCCCTTCCCAGGCTGGTACCGCTATATTGATGACTTGTTCATCATATGGCAGGGCAGTGCTACTGATCTGCGGTCTTTCATGACCAGCTTGAATGATAATCATTACAACATCAAATTGACCTACAAAGTTGATGCGAGTCAGATTGACTTTTTGGATATCCAAATCAGGGTGCACACTGATGAAAAAATTACGTCTGATGTTTTCTGTACAGAGACGTCGGTAAATGCTCTGCTCCATGCTACGTCGGCCCACACACCATCCACTATATGGGCCATTCCGGTGGGTCAGTTTTTCAGAATGCGGCGTATATGTCCCACTGAGGAAATGTTTGAGTATCAGGCCAATGATTTACGGTCCAGGTTTATTGCAAGAGGTTATAGCAATAGATGCATAAAAAGGAGTTATAATCGGACTAAGAATACTACCCACATACAACTTCTGGCAGATCCGGGTATTCATAGAAGAAATAAGAAATCGGAATCAGTGGTCAGATTCATTTCCACGTACAACAATCAGTGGGAGGGTATGCGTCGCATTGTTCAAAAACACTGGTCAATTCTAAAAACAGAACCAACGATTGGTGCATCTGTACCGGATCGTCCATTATTAACAGCAAGAAGCAGAAACATTAAAGATCTAATAGTGAGGAGTCACTATGTCCCAAAAGTGTCATCTCTGCCCTTTAATATGAGCGTACTGAAGCGAGGATGTTTTCCATGTGGCTCATGCTTAGCCTGTCAAAATGTGGTCAGGGCTACCACATTTCTCTCGGCTGATGGTAAACAGGAGTATAAAATCCTCAACTATATATCATGCAGCATGGACCATGTGGTATATCATGCCACGTGTCCTTGTGACATGATATATATAGGACTGATATCACGCGAATTGCATGTACGCGTAAGGGAACGCGTTGCAGACATATGTTCTGCAATTAATGCAACTGATGTTTCATCTCTTAAGACTATGTCTTGACATTTTAGACTGTGTCATGGTTCAGACCCCGATGGCCTTAAAGTTCGAGGCATTGACCGCTTACATATGGGCATCTGGGGGGGTGACCACAAATGGGTATTGGCACGCCTGGAATGTAGATGGATAGTCAAGTTGGGGACAATGACTCCCAGTAGATTGAATGAGAAGCTAAGCTTCTCTCCATTTTTGTAACACCTGTACGCAATTTTGTATACCCTTATATGCATTTGCAGGTGTATATGTGTACTTATGTGGGTACGTGCCTGCACAGATATGCTCATGCATACTATTAGTCCCTTTTGTGATATCCGTTCTTGGGATATGACTCACTTACATGCTTTGTGATTATGCTCTCTGGAATTTCAACTTTTAACCTTGTACTTCTTATTTTTGTCTTTCTTTTTGTGTATTAATTGTGTATGTTTTTTGTTGTTTATTTCAGTAGTGCTTTTCTCCCCGGTAATATCATCCACCATCCAAGCTTGAGTGCTGACTCCCCTCCTCTTGAATGCAAATAAGCCTTGAACGCTGGATAGCATAATCTATTATCATCCCGGATGTCGGCATGAAAAATCACTGGATATTGTTTTGCTTATAATTATCTATGTTCTAAATAATTCTATGGCTGTATTTATTCTGCAAACAATTTATTCATAATTGAATTGATATATTTAGATATCGTAGGTGTTAGGTTTTCAGATAAGGGATGGGAGTGCACTTTGAAGAGGGTTTTCTTACTATTTCCCTTATTTTTGTGTCATACTCACTTGTAATGTTATTGCGCCGGGTGTGCATGCGCAGGTGGAGTCCCTCTGATCCCCGTCACTTCCCAGCATCTGTACAGGACCGTGCGTTCCATATGACGTCTCAGGAAGTATTCTTCCTGGAACGTACTGCGCCCTAATATCTGCCGGAGGTGATGTGGGTGTTGCCAGATATCCCTCCCGCACGCGCCGATTAGAAGCGTTTTCACACACACTTGGGGATTGTTAGTCTAGGGGGTTTATAAAGAGCAGATGAGATTGATACACAGGTCCCTTGAAGAAGCAATCCAAGCGAAATGTGCATCGGGGCAATTTGACAGGACAGTCGGGCTTTGACATCTCATGGGTGAGGATGGCCCCAATATGGGACTTCATACTTTCTGAGCAGTGTTAGTCTTTTATGACACTCCAGGGACTAATTTATGTTAGCTATTCCACTGCTCAGTATGGGGCACAGTTTATTCTATGGGGATGGCTACTTTTAGATAGTTATTATTAATCATAATCCCCCTCTTTTCAAGCCTCATTACCCATGCATTAACATCACATCCTTTTTGACTATTATGCCCTGACTTGCACGTGTCACATTATTCTTGTGTACTCGCCATATAATACTATTTATCATTTTTTGTATTTTTGTAACTGAAATATTGTACTAATAAAGATTTAAATACTTTTTATTATAATCCATTTTGAAATGCTTTAGGGGATTTTTCTGCTCCATTTGCTTTTCTTTGTATATGGTCTCATATATGTCTACAAGGCTGTGGAATTTGGGCCAGGAGAGCTGCGGCCAGTCCGGGCAACTCTTGCAGAGCTGAGTTTAGGTCCATTTACACTGCACAATTATCATGACTGAGCATTGCTAGGAACGCTTGTATCACTATAATCATGCAGTGTGAACAGGCTGCCGATCACAGAGATCATCGTTCTCAGCAGCACCTAATCCTATATAAAAAGGACTCGCACTGCTGGGAACAATGGCAGCCTATGTGCACTGGTCTATCACAGGTCGTTCCGTGCACATCTGAATTATGGTTATCAAGTTCTTTTTCCCCAGTGCGCAGCTGCCTGCTTATGATTGGTCAGCATCCATCAGAAGGAAGAAGACTCTGACCAATGAAATCTCTCTGATCAAGCCCATTTGGCCAAATGCTTTGATTGCTAACATCTCTGCAACAGAGAGGCAAAATTAATATATGTATGTATGTATATATATATACAGGGTGGGCCATTTATATGAATACACCTAAATAAAATGGGAATGGTTGGTGATATCAACTTCCTGTTTGTGGCACATCAGTATATGGGAGGGGGAAAACTTCCAGATGGGTGGTGACCATGTCAGCCATTTTGAAGTTGGCCATTTTGGATCCAACTTTATTTTTTTCAATGGGAAAAGGGTCATGTGACACATCAAACTCATTGAGAATTTCATAAGAAAAACAATGGTGTGCTTGGTTTTAATGTAACTTTATTCTTTCATGAGTTATTTACAAGTTTATGTCCACTTATAAAATGTGTTCAAAGTGCTGCCCATTATGTTGGATTGTCAATGCAACCCTCTTCTCCCACTCTTGACACACTGATAGCAACATCGCAGAAGAAATGCTAGCAGAGGCTTCCAGTATCCATTGTTTCAGATGTGACACATCTCGTATTTTCACAGCATAGACAATTGCCTTCAGATGACCCCAAAGATAAAAGTCTAAGGGGGTCAGATTGGGAGACCTTGGCGGCCATTCAACTGGCCCACGACGACCAATCCACTTTGCAGAAAACTGTTCATGTAGGAATGCTCGAACCTGACGCCCATAATGTGGTGGTGCACCATCTTGTTGGAAAAACTCAGGGAACGTGCCATCTTCAGTGCATAAAGAGGGCAACACATCATCATGTAGCAATTTCAGATATCCAGTGGCATTGAGGTTTCCATTGATGAGGAATGGCCCCACTATCTTTGTACCCCATATATCACACCATACCATCAATTTTTGTGTTCCAACAGTCTTGGAGGGATCTATCCACTGTGGGTTAGTGTCAGACGAATAGCGGTAGTTTTGTTTGTTAACTTCACCATTCACAAAAAGTTTGCTTCATCATTGAACATAATGTACTGTGTAAACTGAGGGTCCTGTTCCAATTTTTGTTTTGCCCATTCTGCAAATTCAGTTCGCCGATCTGGGTCATCCTCGTTGAGATGCTGCAGCAGCTGGATTTTGTAAGGGTGCTATTTGTGAGTAGCTAATATCCGCCAAAGGGATGTTCGACTGATGCCACTCTCCAGTGACATGCGGCAAGTGCTACGCTGTGGGCTCTTGCTGAATGAAGCTAGGACAGCCATTGATGTTTCTTCATTAGTGACAGTTTTCTTGCGTCCACATTTTGGCAAATCCAACACTGAACCTGTTTTACGAAATTGAGTAAGCAGTTTGCTAACTGTAGCATGGGAGATGGGTGGTCTTGGAGGGTGTCTTGCATTGAAATCTGCTGCAATGACCCGGGTACTGCGGTCACCAGACATCAACACAATTTCTATCCACTCCTCATGTATTAACCACTGCGACATGTCAATGGCTGTAAATAAAGAGAAACTTGATAGCAACTCATGAAAGAATAAAGTTCCGTTAAAACAAAGCAAACCATTGTTTTTCTTATGAAATTCTCCATAAGTTTGATGTGTCATATGACTCCCTTCTCATTGTAAAAAATAAAGTTGGACCCAAAATGGTTGACTTCAAAATGGCCGCCATGGTCACCACCCATCTGAAAAAGTTTTCCCCCTCCCATATACTAATGTGCCACAAACAGGAAGTTGATATCACCAACCATTCCCATTTTATTTAGGTGCATCCATATAAATGGCCCACCCTGTGTATATATGTATATATATATATATATATATATATATATATATATATATATATATATACCCACACACATACAGTGGCATGTAAAAGTCTGGCACCCCTGTTCAAAATTATTGTTATTGTGAACAGTTAAGTAAGTTGAAGGTTAAATGATCTTTAAAAAGCTGAATTTGAAAAGAGACTGGTCTCAACAAATGGATGATGATCCTAAACACACATCAAAATCTACAATAGACTGACTAGGCGCAAGCTGAAGGTTTTACAATGGCCTACACAGTCTCCTGATCTGAACATCATTGAAAATCTGTGGCTAGACCTCAGAATAGCAGTGCATGCAAGACGACCCAGGAATCTCACAGAACTGGAAGAATTTTCCAAGGAAGAATGGATGAAAATCCCTCAAACAAGAATTGGAAGACTCTTGGCTGGCTACAACAAGTGTTTACAAGCTGTGATACTTTCAAAGGGGTTGCTACTAGGTATTATCTATGCAGGGTGCCCAAACTTTTGCATTGGCCCATTTTCCTTTTTGTAATTTTTAAAATGTAAAAAATAGCAATATGTATATAAATATATATTTTTTGCCTAGAAAATAAAGCAAATGTGTCATCTTTAACGTCAGGCCTTTTAGAGATCACTTCATCTTCAACTTGCTTAACTGTTCACAACAACAGTCATTTTGAACAGGGGTGCGCAATCTTTTACATGTAATTGTATTTAGTATATGAATATATGAAAGATTTATTCTGCTATACAGCCACTATTACATCGTGTGTCCATTTGAAGAGGAAACATTTGGTAAAAGGTCCCCTTTAATTTATTGGGAACCTGTCATCTGATTCATGCTGCCCAGATCACAGCAGTCATGCAGCCAAGTATTTTTCCTCTGCAAGGCTCTGGCATTTTAGAGAAGATGTACTCTAACACAGTGTTCCCCAACTCCGGTCATCACAGCCACCAATAGGTCATGTTTTTAGGATTTTCTTAGTATTGCCCAGGTAATAATTCCATCACCTGTGCAATATTAAGGAAATCCTAAAACATGACCTGTTGGTAGGTCAACTGGTGACCATAACAAAAGATGAGACTAGTCTGACACCACACCCAGATGGCTTTTTCCAGTGCTGCTAGAGGTGATTGACTGGTCTCTCCCTCGTGTGTGTAGATAGGTAGCAGCAGGCCCGGACTGGCAAGTTGCAGAGGCGGGCAGATGCCCAGTGGGCCGGCGGCTGTGACCTACAAAGTGGGCTGCTGGCCCTTTAAAACTTCTGAATTAAGGTCCTGTGTGCATGCACTCTTTCGCTTGCACATGGTGACAAGGGCCGGGAAAGCCCTTGTCAGCGTGTGGCTGCAACTGCGTCCCTAGTCAGCGTGCTCGCAGCTGCGGCCTCTGTCAGCGTGCTCGCAGCTGCGGCCCCTGTCAGCATGCACGCAGCAGCGGTCCCTGTCAGTGTGTGCGCGGCCCCTGTCAGTGTGCACTGCAGTGGCGGCCCTTGTCCTGTGTGCAAGCATGACAGCACTCGCACACAGGGCCTTAATTCAGCAGTTTGAAAGGGCCGCTGCAGCGTGTTCAGGGCTCTTAGAACATTGGGCTCTACTCACTAACCCCAGGAATCTGCTCCTCTGAATGTCTGACCCACTACAGCTTTTCATTCACTGGGTGCGTGCCAAGAACAGCCGTCCAGGAACAGCAACCACCTTCTTTGATGACTTCACTACCTGGCTGCTTCATTTCCTTTCCGCTGACATCCCCACTATCATCATGTGTGACTTCAACATCCCCATTGACACTTTCCACTCATCTGTCTCCAAGTTTCTATCCCTCATTTCCTTCTTTGGCCTTGCTCAATGGTCTTCAGCCCTCACTCACAAAGATGGCCACACACTTGACCTCATCTTCACCCGCCTCTGTTCCCTATCTAACCTCTCTAGCTCACTTCTCCCTCTTTCTGACCACAACCTACTCACATTCTCTTCCCTCTCCTCTCCAGGTGCACAAGCCCCACCCCACAAACTTGCATACCCTCGCAGAAATCTCAAACACCTTGACCTACACTCACTCTCTGAATCCCTTCTCCCTCTTACAGACATAAGTTCCTTACACAATGCAGATGCTGCTGCCACTTTATATAACACAACAGCCGTAGCTCTAAATTCTTCGCTCCCTCACACATACCACAGCTCGCCCACTCAACCAACAATCCTGGCACACCAACCTGACTAAAGAACTGCGAAGGGCCTCCAGGGTTGCTGAGCGGAAATGGAAAAGGTCCCATTCCAGCGAGCACTTCATTGCATTCAAACAGTCCCTCACTACCTTCAAGTCCACACTCACTACAGCAAAAAAAACATACTTCTCATCTCTCATATCCTCCCTGTCTAACAACCCTAAACAGCTATTCAAAACTTTCAATTCTCTCCTCCGTCCCCCAGCACCTCCTCCCTCTCCTCTCATCTCAGCCGAAGACTTTGCCTCATTCTTCAAGCAGAAGATTGACACCATTAGACAAAGCTTTTGCCTAAAGTCCCCACAGCCCCTCCTCATAATTACTCAACCATCCTCCTCCAAAACCAGCTTCTCCACCATTACGGACAATCACCTCTCCTCTTTACTTTCCAAATCACACCTCACCACCTGCGAACTTAATCCAATCCCGTCCCACCTCATCCCTAACCTCACTACAGTCTTCATCTCAACCCTAACCCACCTTTTCAACCTGTCACTAACTGGTGTCTTCTCCTCATGCTTCAAACATGCCTCGATCACACCCATTCTCAAAAAACCCTCCCTTGATCCATCCTCTCTGTCTAGCTATCGCCCCATATCACTTTTCCCTCCTCCTGGACCTGTTATCTGCCTTTGACACAGTGGACCATTCCCTCTTACTACAGACTCTCTCTTCTCTTGGCATTAAAGTTTTGGCCCTATCTTGGATCTCCTCGTACTTAACAGACAGGACATTCAGCGTCTCCCACTCACACACCACCTCCTCATCTCGCCCCCTATCTGTCGGTGTCCCCCATCGTTCAGTCCTAGGACCCCTGCTCTTCACAATCTACACCTTTGGCCTGGGACAACTCATAGAGTCCCATGGCTTTCAGTATCACCTCTATGCTGATGACACACAGATCTACCTCTCTGGATCCGATATCTCCTCGCTACTAACCAAAATCCCACAATGTCTGTCCGCTATCTCATCCTTCTTCTATGACAGATTTCTAAAATTTAACATGGACAAAACTGAATTCAGCAACTTTCCGCCGTCTCACTCAACCCCCCCCAACTGACCTATCCATCAAAGTCAATGGCTGCCCACTCTCCACAGTCCTGCAAGCCCGCTGCCTCGGTGTAACCCTGGACTCTAACCTCTCCTTTAAACACATATCCAAGCCCTTTCCACTTCCTGCTGACTCCAACTCAAAAATATCACCCGGATCCGCACATTCCTCAACCACGAATCTGCAAAAACACTAGTGCACGCCCTCATCATTTCCCGCCTCGACTACTGCAACCTCTTGCTCTGTGTCCTCCCTTCTATCACTCTCGCACGCCTCCAATCTATCCTAAACTCTGCTGCCCAACTAAACCACCTGTCTCCCTGCTATTCCCCGGCCTCTCCTCTCTGTCAATCCTGTCACTGTCTCCCCATTGCCCAGAAACTCCAGTTCAAAACCCTAACCATGGTATACAAAGCCATCCACAACCTGTCTCCCCATACATCTGTGACCTAGTCTCCCGGCACTTACCTACATGCAACCTCCTATCCTCTCAAGATCTTCTTCTCTACTCCCCTCTTATCTCCTCTTCCCACAATCGCATACAAGATTTCTCTCGCGCATCCCCCCTACTCTGGAACTCTCTACCCCAACACATCAGACTCTTGCCTACCATGGAAACCCTCAAAAGGAACCTGAAGACCCACCTCTTCCGACAAGCCTACAACCTGCAGTAACCCTCGCTCCACCATTCTCTGCACGGCCAACTCTGCCCTCACCTACTGTATCCTCACCCATCCCCTGTAGATTGTGAGCCCTCATGGTCAGGGACCTCGCCGACTTGTATTGTTCAAAATTTATTGTAATTGTTTGTGCTATGTATATCCCTTTCACATGAAAAGCACCATGGAATGAATGGCGCTATAATAATAAATTATAACAATAATAATAATAGTATAATGGTGTCTTAATTATAATGTAGAGTTGTGTATATATAGTGTAGAGATGTTTATATAGTATGGTGCTGTGTATATACTATAGTATATAGTGTGGAATCCACATTATATACATGGGCATATCTCTGCATTAAATAGTATATACACAGCTCCAGTCTATATTCTTTTGCACAGTATAGAGAGTGGAGCTGTGTATATAATTGATTGTAGTATATATTGTGGAGCTGTATATGCTATGTTGAAAAAAGCAGAGGGCTCTTTATTAGCCCACGTGGCAATGTTTTGGATCCATAACAGAACGTTTCTCTGCTGTGGAACCGAAATGTTACCACATGGGCTAATAAAGAGTCCTCCGCTTAAGATTTGGTGTTGCTCAGTTTTATATATACAGTATATATACTACCTGCGTGGTGCAAATCTAAGTATCTGTATATATACACTGCACAGTACCACTTCTCCTGTCCTGTGTATATATACTGTGTATATATACTGCACAGTACCACTTCTCCTGTCCTGTGTATATATACTGCACAGTACCACTTCTCCTCTCCTGTGTATGTTGTAACAGAGTCACTGGTAGGATCTATGAGGGGAGGTTTGTGTCACACAGATTGATAGCCTGTGTGAACTGAAACCAATAAACTTTCTGCCAGCATGTTATATGCTGGAGGGTTAACTCATTTAAAAGGGTGTTCTTTTATGGGAATGACGTAGAGATGGGAGGGAAGTCATTCCCCCTATCTCGCCTCAGGGTATGGCTGAGCAAGTTTTAAATGCTCAGTCAGCTTTGTTTCTGTGGAGTGTGTGTGGTCTGGAGAGTGAAGTCTCCAGGCTATGTTTGGGTGAAACCAGAGAGCAACACCAGAGGACTGGTGTTGCTGAAGACTTCACTGTGCTGCTTGCAGCAGCAGAGCCTCGCTCACTATTGGACTCTGTCATACCTTATCTTTTGTTTTCCTGTTAACCCCAAGAGGGACTGTTTACTTTTTATGGGACGCTGCTGGAGTTTATGCCACACAATAAACCCGAAGACAGTTTACCCAAACCGTGTGTCCTGTGTCTGCCTCCGGAGAGCCGAGCAAGTCGTCTTTCCACAGTATACACTGCACAGTACCACTTCTGTCCTGTATATATAAACTGCACAGTACCACTTCTCCTGTCTTGTATATATACTATAGAGTACCACCCCTCCTGTCCTGTATATATACACTGCACAGTACCACTTCTCCTGTCCTGTATATATACACTGCACAGTACCACTTCTCCTGTCCAGTATATTTATACTACACAGTATCACTTCTCCTGTCCTGTATATATACTGTACAGTACCACCCCTCCTGTCCTGTATATATACACTGCACAGTACCACTTCTCCTGTCCTGTATATATATACTGCACAGTACCACTTCTCCTGTCCTGTATATACAGTATATACTGCACAATACCATTTCTCCTGCCCTGTATATATACACTACACAGTGCCACTTCTGTCCTGTGTATATACACTGTACAGTACCACTTCTCTTGTCCTGTATATATAAACTGCACAGTACCACTCTCCTGTCCTGTATATATGCACTGCACAGTAGCACTTCTCATGTCCTGTATATATACACTGCACAGTACCACTTCTCCTGTCCTGTATATATACACTGCACAGTACCACTTCTCCTGTCCTGTATATATACACTGCACAGTACCACTTCTCCTGTCCTGTATATATATACTGCACAGTACCACTCCTCCTGTCCTGTATATATACACTGCACAGTACCACTCCTCCTGTCTTGTATATATACACTGCACAGTACCACTCCTCCTATCCTGCATATATACTTCACAGTACCACTTCTCCTGCACTGTATATATACACTGCACAGTACCATTTCTCCTGCCCTGTATATATACACTGCACAGTACTACTTCTGTCCTGTGTATATACACTGCACAGTACCACTTCTCCTGTCCTATATATATATACTGCACAGTACCACTCCGCCTGTCCTATATATATATATACTGCACAGTACCACTCCGCCTGTCCTGTATATATACACTGCACAGTACCACTTCTCCTGTCCTGTATATACACTGCACAGTACCACTTCTCCTGTCCTGTATATATATACTGCACAGTACCACTCCTCCTGTCCTGTATATATACACTGCACAGTACCACTCCTCCTGCCCTGTATATATAAGCTTCACAGTGCCACTTCTGTCCTGTGTATATACACTGTACAGTACCACTTCTCCTGCACTGTATATATACACTGCACAGTACCATTTCTCCTGCCCTGTATATATACACTGCACAGTACTACTTCTGTCCTGTGTATATACACTGCACAGTACCACTTCTCCTGTCCTATATATATATACTGCACAGTACCACTCCGCCTGTCCTATATATATATACTGCACAGTACCACTCCGCAGGGCCGGCGTCAGCACCCGGCGCACCCGGGCAAATGCCGGGGCCCTGAGCAGGCAGAGGGGCCCACTGGCGGTCGCGCACCCCGCTGGGCTATGGGCGGAGGAGAGCGGTGTCAGCGCCCGCCCTTCTCTGCCGCTTGCTCAGGGCCCCGGCAGCCGGATACTTACCTCTCCCCGTGCCTCCGCAGATCAGCTGTCTTCCTGCTCTGCGCTCCCTGTGACGTCTCAGGTCAGAGGGCGCGGTGACGTCTTTACACCGCGCCCTACCCTGAGCCGTCACAGGGAGCGCTGAGCGGGAAGACGCCGACAACGCTGGAGTTCGGAGCCGAGCAGCGAGCGGCGGGCAGCAGGCAGCGGGCAGCAGGTAGCAGGTGAGGAGAAGGGAGGTGAGTATTTGATTTTTTTTTTTTTTTTAATGTATGGAGGCATGGGGCATTATAAAGAGGGGAGGGGGGGCATCCTTCATGGAGCATTATAAAGAGGAGGGGTGACAGCCTGCATGGGGCATTATAAGGTGGGGAACAGCCTGCATGGGGCATTATAAAGAGGGGGGATTCCTGCTTGGGGCATTATAATGAGGAGGGGTGACAGCCTGCATGGGGCATTATAAGGTGGGGACCAGCCTGCATGGGGCATTATAAAGAGGAGGGGTGACAGCCTGCATGGGGCAGTATAAAGAGGAGGGGTGACAGCCTGCATGGAGCATTATAAAGAGGAGGGGTGACAGCCTGCATGGGGCATTATAAAGAGGGGGGGCAGCCTGTATGGGGCATTATGTGGGGGGTAACAGCCTGCATGGAGCATTAAAAGGGGGGGCCTGTATGGGGCATTATGTGGGGGGGAACAGCCTGCATGGAGCATTATAAAGAGTGGAGGGGGGGCATCCTCCATGGAGCATTATAAAGAGGAGGGGTGACATCCTGCATGGGGCATTATAAAGAGGAGGGGTGACAGCCTGCATGGGGCAGTATAAAGAGATGGGGTGACAGCCTGCATGGGGCATTATAAGGTGGGGAACAGCCTGCATGGGGCATTATAAAGAGGGGGGGATTCCTGCTTGGGGCATTATAATGAGGAGGGGTGACAGCCTGCATGGGGCATTATAAAGAGGAGGGGTGACAGCTTGCATGGGGCAGTATAAAGAGATGGGGTGACAGCCTGCATGGGGCATTATAAGGTGGGGAACAGCCTGCATGGGCCATTATAAAGAGGGGGGGATTCCTGCTTGGGGCATTATAATGAGGAGGGGTGACAGCCTGCATGGGGCATTATAAGGTGGGGACCAGCCTGCATGGGGCATTATAAGGGGGGGACATCCTGCATGGGGCATTATAAAGAGGAGGGGTGACATCCTGCATGGGGCATTATAAAGAGGAGGGGTGACAGCCTGCATGGGGCAGTATAAAGAGGAGGGGTGACAGCCTGCATGGAGCATTATAAAGAGGAGGGGTGACAGCCTGCATGGGGCATTATAAAGAGGGGGGGCAGCCTGTATGGGGCATTATGTGGGGGGTAACAGCCTGCATGGAGCATTAAAAGGGGGGGCCTGTATGGGGCATTATGTGGGGGGGGACAGCCTGCATGGAGCATTATAAAGAGGGGAGGGGGGGCATCCTCCATGGAGCATTATAAAGAGGAGGGGTGACATCCTGCATGGGGCATTATAAAGAGGAGGGGTGACAGCCTGCATGGGGCATTATAAAGAGGAGGGGTGACAGCTTGCATGGGGCAGTATAAAGAGGAGGGGTGACAGCCTGCATGGGGCATTATAAGGTGGGGAACAGCCTGCATGGGGCATTATAAAGAGGGGGGGATTCCTGCTTGGGGCATTATAATGAGGAGGGGTGACAGCCTGCATGGGGCATTATAAGGTGGGGACCAGCCTGCATGGGGCATTATAAGGGGGGGACATCCTGCATGGGGCATTATAAAGAGGAGGGGTGACATCCTGCATGTGGCATTATAAAGAGGAGGGGTGACAGCCTGCATGGGGCAGTATAAAGAGGAGGGGTGACAGCCTGCATGGAGCATTATAAAGAGGAGGGGTGACAGCCTGCATGGGGCATTATAAAGAGGGGGGGCAGCCTGTATGGGGCATTATGTGGGGGGTAACAGCCTGCACGGAGCATTAAAAGGGGGGGGGCCTGTATGGGGCATTATGTGGGGGGGAACAGCCTGCATGGAGCATTATAAGGGGGGGGGCAGCCTGTATGGGGCATTATGTGGGGGGTAACAGCCTGCATGGAGCATTAAAAGGGGGGGCCTGTATGGGGCATTATGTGGGGGGGAACAGCCTGCGTGGAGCATTATAAGGGGGGGGCAGCCTGTATGGGGCATTATGTGGGGGGTAACAGCCTGCATGGAGCATTAAAAGGGAGGGGCCTGTATGGGGCATTATGTGGGGGGTAACAGCCTGCATGGAGCATTATAAGGGGGGGACAGCCTGTATGGGGCATTATGTGGGGGGTAACAGCCTGCATGGAGCATTATAAGGGGGGGGACAGCCTGTATGGGGCATTATGTGGGGGGTAACAGCCTGCATGCAGCATTATATGGGGACCGGTATCCTGTATGGAGCGTTATATGGGGGCCAGTATCCTGTATGGAGCGTTATATGGGGGCCAGTATTCTGTATGGAGCCTTATATGGGGGCCAGTATTCCGTATGGAGCCTTATATGGAAGCCAGTATTCCGTATGGAGCCTTATATGGGGGCCAGTATTCCATATGGGGGCCAGAATTCCGTATGGAGCCTTATATGGGGGCCAGTATTCCGTATGGAGCCTTATATGGGGGCCAGTATTCCTTATGGAGCCTTATATGGGGGCCAGTATTCCTTATGGAGCCTTATATGGGGGCCAGTATTCCGTATGGAGCCTTATATGGGGGCCAGTATTCCGTATGGAGCCTTATATGGGGGCCAGTATTCCGCATGGAGCCTTATATGGGGGTCAGTATTCCGCATGGAGCCTTATATGGGGGTCAGTATTCCGCATGGAGCCTTATATGGGGGTCAGTATTCCGCATGGAGCCTTATATGGGGGTCAGTATTCCGCATGGAGCCTTATATGGGGGTCAGTATTCCGCATGGAGCCTTATATGGGGGTCAGTATTCCGCATGGAGCCTTATATGGGGGCCAGTATTCCGTATGGGGCCTTATATGGGGGCCAGTATTCCGTATGGGGTCTTATATGGGGGCCAGTATTCCGTATGGGGCCTTATATGGGGGCCAGTATTCCGTATGGGGCCTTATATGGGGGCCAGTATTCCGTATGGGGCCTTATATGGGGGCCAGTATTCCGTATGGGGCCTTATATGGGGGCAAGTATTCCGTATGGGGCCTTATATGGGGGCCAGTATTCCGTATGAAGCGTTATATGGGGGCCAGTATTCCGTATGGGCGTTATATGGGGACCAGTATTCCGTATGAAGCGTTATATGGGGGCCAGTATTCCGTATGGGCGTTATATGGGGGCCACTATTCTGTGTGGAGCGATTCACCGGTTTCTGAGCTATTGTGGAATTTACAATAGATATCACTCATGAAGTGAAATCTTTGCATTGTACTATATATATATATTTCTCCGCCGTATCTCTGCATCATGAATCGTGGTATGTGTTAAAGGGGCCCACTGAGACTCTTTCGCCCGGGGCCCAGAAAAACCTGGAGCCGGCCCTGCCACTCCGCCTGTCCTGTATATATACACTGCACAGTACCACTTCTCCTGTCCTGTATATACACTGCACAGTACCACTTCTCCTGTCCTGTATATATACACTGCACAGTACCACTCCTCCTATCCTGTATATATACTTCACAGTACCACTTCTCCTGCACTGTATATATACACTGCACAGTACCATTTCTCCTGCCCTGTATATATACACTGCACAGTACTACTTCTGTCCTGTGTATATACACTGCACAGTACCACTTCTCCTGTCCTATATATATATACTGCACAGTACCACTCCGCCTGTCCTATATATATATACTGCACAGTACCACTCCGCCTGTCCTGTATATATACACTGCTAAGTACCACTTCTCCTGTCCTGTATATACACTGCACAGTACCACTTCTCCTGTCCTGTATATACACTGCACAGTAACACTCCTCCTGTTCTGTATACACACGGCACAGTACCACTCCTCCTGTCCTATATATATATACTGCACAGTACCACTCCGCCTGTCCTGTATATATACACTGCACAGTACCACTTCTCCTGTCCTGTATATATATACTGCACAGTACCACTCCTCCTGTCCTGTATATATACACTGCACAGTACCACTCCTCCTGTCTTGTATATATACACTGCACAGTACCACTCCTCCTATCCTGTATATATACTTCACAGTACCACTTCTCCTGTCCTGTATATACACTGCACAGCATCACTTTTCCTGTCCTGTATATATACAGTGTACAGTACCACTTCTCCTGTCCTGTTGTCGGAGAGGCAACATTGGACTTTTGGGAGGGTCAATATTGGTTTATTATTTTTAATATTCCTATGGGAAAAATAAATATTAGAAAACTCGTTTAAATGTATTATCCCAAGTAATCCCCTATCCTGAGAACTTTCCAATCGCTGGGGTCCGACCACTGGGACCCCCATGATCCCGAGAACAGGAGCTCTTAAGAGCACCATGTAAATGGAGCTGTGGTGGATCATTTGCACTGCTGCGCCATTCACATGTGGCTCTTTAAATAACTCCTTTAAGAGAGTTTTGAAGGGCATGACAAAGTATAGCAAAATTCAGTGATCGGGGGTGGGGAGTGTTAAAGTATGTGGGCTGATAGGGTTTGTGTGGCAGCGCTGCTTTTTTGTCCCAGTCCGGCCCTGGGTAGCAGCCAAAAAATAAATATCTGATAGGAGGTCAATAAATAGTACACTCATATAGAGGTAATACGAAAAACTTTATTGGAAACACAAGTTGGTGTGCAGTGGCAATGTAGGAGACACAATTGATAAAATCAAAATAAAATGGACATATAGAAAATGACATGTGTAGAGGAGAGGCACATATGTATAGAGAGAGGTATAATATATATTGGCCATATAGTCACATGTAAATGACAACTGCTATAAACATAATAGCTGAATGAATAAAATGCTGAAGATGCATAATATAAAATAACATTACCAAAATAAATGGTAACCAAACAGCCCATATAGAAATTAGAGCATATACTAATATACAGTTATATAGAGTATAAAATTAAAAAAAGATTATTATTATTATAAACTTTATTAGAATAAAATGAGTAACACAAGTTAAAATCCAAAATGGAGACTAGGACAGCAGAAATCCCTTTGAACATAAGTGTGATCATAAATACATGCATGAAAAAATGTCAATCAATATACATAAAGAGATCAGTAAGCCCATAAGAGAATACATACAGTACAGACCAAAAGTTTGGACACACCTTCTCATTTAAAGATTTTTCTGTATTTTCTTGACTATGAAAATTGTACATTCACACTGAAGGCATCAAAACTATGACTTAACACATGTGGAATTACAGTTAGGTCCAAAAATATTTGGACAGTGACACAAGTTTTGGCATTTTCGTTGTTTTCCAAAAAGTATTCAAGTTACAGTTATATAATGAGAATGGGCTTAAAGTACAGACTTTAATTTGAGGGTATTCACATCCTAATTGGAGTGAGGGAAAAAGGGTTTAGGAATTACAGCTTTTTAATATGTAGTTGCCTCTTTTTAAAAGGACCAAGAGTAATTGGACAATAATCCCAAAAGCTCCTTAATGGGCTGCATGGGTTATTCCCTCATTAATCCATCATCAATTAAGCAGGTAAAATGTCTAGAACTGAGTCTAGGTGTTGTATCTGCATTTGGCAGATGATGCTGTAAATCCACAACATGCTGTCAAAAGAACTCTCAATAAAAGAAAAATAGAACATCATAAGGCTGAAAAAAATAAGAAATCAATCAGGGAGATAGCAGGAATCTAAGGAGTAACCAAATCAATGGTTTGGTACACTCTGCAAAAAAGAGGGCACTGGTAAGCTTGGGAACTCCAAAAGGCCTGGACATCCACAGAAGACAACATTGGTGGATGATCGCAAAATCCTTTCCATGGTGAAGAAAACTCTTTCACTACATCCACCCAAGTGAAGAATACTGTCCTGGTAGTAGGTGTTTCAGTATCTAAGTCTACCATAAAGAGATGTCTTCATGAGAGCGAATATAAAGGGTTCATCACAAGGTGCAAACTATTAATCAGCCTTATAAATAGAAAGGCCATATTAGACGTTATAAAAAAAAAACATCTAAAGAAGTCAGCCCAGTTTGGTAAAGCATTTTTTGGACAGATGAAACTAAGATCAACCTGTACCAGAATGATGGGAAGAAGAAAGTGTGGAGAAGACTTGAAACGGCTCAAGATCCAAAGCACACCACATGCTCTGTAAAACATGGTGGAGACAGTGTGATAGAATGGGCATGCATGGCTTCCAGTGGCACTGGGTTACTAGTGTTTATTGATGATGTGACCAAAGACAAAAGCAGCCAGATGAATTCTGAAGTGTACAGGACTATACTCTCTGCTCAGATTCAACCAAATGCAGCAAGGATGATTGGACGGTGCTTCACAGTACAGATGGACTGTGACCCAAAACATACTGCAAAAGCAGCCCAGGGGATTTTTAAGGCAAAGAAATGGAATATTCTGCAATGGTTGAGTCAATCGCCAGATCTCAACCACATCAAGCATGCATGTCACATGCTTATGACAAATCTTTAGGCAGAAAGACCCATAAACAAACAACAGAAGTCAGCTGGAGTAAAGGCCTGGCAAAGCATCACAAAGGTCAAAACCCCACATTTGGTGACGTCCATGGCTTCCAGACTTCAGGCAGTCATTGCCAGCAAAGGATTCTCCACAAAGTATTAAAAATGAACATTTTATTTATGGTAAAGATAATTTGTCCAATTACTATTGAGCTCCTAAAATAAGGACACTTTGTAGAAAAATTATTGCAATTCCTAAATGTTTCACAGAATATTTTTGTGCAACCTCTTTAATTAAACTAGAATGTCAACAATTGAATTGCATATCAGTTGTTTAATTTTAAATCAAAAGTAGTGGCATGCAGAGCCCAAATCATGAAGATACGGTCAATGTCCAAATATTTCTGGACCGAACTGTATATACTTAACAAAAAAGTGTGAAACAACTGAAAATATGTCTTATATTCTAGGTTCTTCAAAGTAGCCACCTTTTGCTTTGATGACTGCTTTGCACACTCTTGGCATTCTCTTGATGAGCTTCAAGATGTAGTCACCGGAAATGGTCTTCCAACAATCTTGAAGGAGTTCCCAGAGATGATTAGCACTTGTTGGCCCTTTTGCCATCACTCTGCGGTCCAGCTCACCCCAAACCATCTCGATTGGGCCAAGTGATCTGGCATAGCACCCCATCACTCTCTTTCTTGGTCAAATAGCCCTTACATAGCCTGGAGGTGTGTTTGGGGTCATTGTCCTGTTGAAAAATAAATGATGGTCCAACTAAATGCAAACCGGATGGAATAGCATGCCGCTGCAAGATGCTGTGGTAGCTATGCTGGTTCAGTATGCCTTCAATTTTGAATAAATCCCCAACAGTGTCACCAGCAAAGCACCCCCACACCATCACACCTCCTCCTCCATGCTTCACGGTGGGAACCAGGCATGTAGAGTCCATCCGTTCACCTTTTCTGCATCGCACAAAGACACAGTGGTTGGAACCAAAGATCTCAAATTTGGACTCATCAGACCAAAGCCCAGATTTCCACTGGTCTAATGTCCATTCCTTGTGTTCTTTAGCCCAAACAAGTCTCTTCTGCATGTTGCCTGTCCTTAGCAGTGGTTTCCTAGCAGCTAGTTTACCATGAAGGCCTGCTGCACAAAGTCTCCTCTTAACAGTTGTTGAAGAGATGTGTCTGCTGCTAGAACTCTGTGTGGCATTGACCTGGTCTCTAATCTGAGCTGCTGTTAACCTGCGATTTCTGAGACTGGTGACTCGGATAAACTTATCCTCAGAAGCAGAGGTGACTCTTGGTCTTCCTTTCCTTGGGCGGTCCTCATGTGAGCCAGTTTCTTTGTAGCGCTTGATGGTTTTTGCAACTGCACTTGGGGACACTTTCAAAGTTTTCACAATTTTTCGCACTGACTGACCTTCATTTCTTAAGGTAATGATGGCCACTCGTTTTTCTTTACTTAGCTGCTTTTTTCTTGCCATAATACAAATTCTAACAGTCTATTAAATAGGACTATCAGCTGTGTATCTCCCAGACTTCTGCACAACACAACTGATGGTCCCAACCCCATTTATAAGACAAGAAATCCCACTTATTAAACCTGACAGGGCACACCTGTGAAGTGAAAACCATTTCCGGTGACTACCTCTTGAAGTTCATCAAGATAATGCCAAGAGTGTGCAAAGCAGTCATAAAAGCAAAAGGTGGCTACTTTGAAGAACCTAGAATATAAGACATATTTTCAGTTGTTTCACACTTTTTTGTTAAGTATATAATTCCACATGTGTTAATTCATAGGTTTGATGCCTTCAGTGTGAGTGTACAATTTTCAAAGTCATGAAAATACAGAAAAATCTTTAAATGAGAAGGTGTGTCCAAACTTTTGGTCTGTACTGTATATGAGAATTAAATCAATATTAAATGGTGGTGAAATCCATGGAATAGAAAAAAAAGTGCAAGTGCATGATTATACACTGCTCAAAAAAAATAAAGGGAACACTCAAATAACATATCCTAGATCTGAATGAATGAAATATTCTCATTGAATACTTTGTTCTGTACAAAGTTGAATGTGCTGACAACAAAATCACACAAAAATCATTAATGGTAATCAAATTTATTAACCAATGGAGGCCTGGATTTGGAGTCACCCCCAAAATTAAAGTGGAAAAACACACTACAGGCTGATCCAACTTTGATGCAATGTCCTTAAAACAAGTCAAAATGAGGCTCAGTATTGTGTGTGGCCTCCACGTGCCTGTATGACCTCCCTACAATGCCTGGGCATGCTACTGATGAGGTTGCGAATGGTCTCCTGTGGGATCTCCTCCCAGACCTGGACTAAAGCATCCGCCAACTCCTGGGCAGTCTGTGGCGCAACGTGACGTTGGTGGATGGAGCGAGACATGATGTCCCAGATGTGCTCAATCGGATTCAGGTCTGGGGAATGGGCGGGCCAGTCCATAGCTTCAATGCCTTCATCTTGAAGGAACTGCTGACACACTCCAGCCACATGAGGTCTGGCATTGTCCTGCATTAGGAGGAACCCAGGGCCAACCGCACAAGCATATGGTCTTACAAGGGGTCTGAGGATCTCATCTCGGTACCTAATGGCAGTTAGGCTACCTCTAGCGAGCACATGGAGGGCTGTGCGGCCCTCCAAAGAAATGCCACCCTACACCATTACTGACCCACTGCCAAACCGGTCATGCTGAAGGATGTTGCAGGCAGCAGATCGCTCTCCACGGCGTCTCCAGACTCTGTCAAGTCTATCACATGTGCTCAGTGTGAACCTGCTTTCATCTGTAAAGAGCACAGGGCGCCAGTGGCGACTTTGCCAATCCTGGTGTTCTGCAGCAAATGCCAAGTGTCCTGAGAGCATCAAGCGTCCTGCACGGTGTTGGACTGTGAGCACAACCCCAATCTGTGGACTTCGGGCCCTCATACCACCCTCATGGAGTCGGTTTCTAACCGTTTGTGCAGACACATGCACATTTGTCGCCTGCTGGAGGTCATTTTGCGGGGCTCTGGCAGTGCTCCTCCTGTTCCTCCTTGCACCAAGGCAGAGGTAGCGGTTTTGCTGCTGGGTTGTTGCCCTCCTACGGCCCACTCCACATCTCCTAGTGTACTGGCTTGTCTCCTGGTAGCGCCTCCAGCCTCTGGACACTACGCTGACAAACACAGCAAACCTTCTTGCCACAGCTCTCATTGATGTGCCATCCTGGATGGGCTGCACTACCTGAACAACTTCTGTGGGTTGTAGAGTCCGTCTCATGGTACCACGAGTGTGAAAGCACAACCAACATTCTAAAGTGACCAAAACCTCAGCCAGAAAGCGTTGGTACTGAGATGTGGTCTGTGGTCCCCACCTGCAGAACCACTCCTTTATTGAGGGTGTCTTGATAATTGCCAATAATTTCCATCTATTGTCTATTCCATTTGCACAACAGCATGTGAAATTGATTGTCAATCAGTGTTGCTTCCTAAGTGGTCAGTTTGATTTCACAGAAATCTGATTTACTTGGAGTTATATTCTGTTGTTTAAGTGTTCCCTTTATTTTTTTGAGCAGTGTATATATAGTGGTCCATGTGGACCTAGGATTAACCCACAATAGAATATTAAAAAACTCCAATAAGATACAAATATTAGTACGACCACTCAAGATGGGCTTCAATAATAAAGACATTAGAGTAGAAGGTAAATGGTATGAGGCAGATGCCCTCTGGTGGTCAGTGTACAAAATAACCATGAATAATGAGTAAGGAATAAATAGTAACCTGTAATAAGGCCTGGAGGGTGAGGGACCAAGACCCTGACGCGTGCTTCGACACCCCCAGGAAGAAACTAACGTGAAATGCGTGTCGGGGTATTGACCACCCTGCAGATGCATCTGTCTCCTACATTGTCACTGCACACCGACTTGTGTTTCCCATAAAGTTTTTTGTATTACCTCTATATGAGTATACTATTTATTGACCTCATATTGGATATTTCTTTTTTGGCTGCTTCAGTGTTAAAACCAATTGGTCTAAGTACCATGTCCCTCAGAGATTTTACTCGAGAATTGAGAATGATAAACAGCCTGTGAAGAGAAAGAAGCAGATTTCTCTGATAAGATATATTACAAAGTTGCTTATTTACATGGGTACTACTGATTTAGGAAATAAAAATGTAAATGACTGTTACTCTTTAAATTATGATTTGGGGTCTCCACTGTCAGTTAGATCTGTCAGTTAAGCTGAGCCAGGTGGGAAAAGCCTCCGCGTGCACTCATGTCTGACTCATTCTCCAAATTCTGTTTTCTCTCACATTTATAAGAGTACAGTTGCTTGTACATAGTCTTCATGTGTGGCCATCTCAAATTCGAGTGACCCTAAAATAAAGCATAAGAACACAGTATAGACTGATAACTGTACTGCAGGAAATAATAAAAAGAATAAAAAAAAGAAAAAGAAAAAGTAGCATCTTTCTTTCACTAACAAATGAATTAATCAATTCAGTGATTGGTTTCTATTATTGTTTTTCATGTCAGTGTGAATATTGTAGCAAATATTGCAAATAATATAATCTTGCCTATTTTGTCACCCTGCTAGGAGGGCCCAGTGGTGCTCAGCCAACCGGCTCCAAAAGCACCATCTCTGATACCATCAAAGAGAGACTAGAGTTCCATCATGTGCTTGGACAGGGAAATTTTGGGAAGGTCGTGCTGGCAAAAAACACCATTACCAGCCGGCAATACGCTGTTAAGATCATCAGCAAGAGAGCCCTGCTAGCTGAAGATGAGGCGGACGTGTTGGTGGAGCACCGAGTCTTACAGCAGGCATCTGGGAGCCCCTTCATTGTCACCGCAGCGTTTGCATTCCAGACCGAGGTATAATTGTTAGCATGTGTCACCACACAGTAGGCAGAAGAAGGCAACTGCCCAGGGTGCCACGCTCATACCACCCTGGGGAGGGGGCACACAAATCTTTATTAATATTGGTGCATTGTGGCACCATTCATCCCCCAATCTAGTGCACTGAATTACAGCACAGTGGTGGCCCGAGCACAAGGAAACCAATGAGGAGTGTCAGTGAGTCTGCTTCCACTCAGCCTTTACTAACTTTTAGCACACTAAGGTCCTGTGCACATTTTGCACATTTGTCGCTTTTTTTCTGTGCAGATTTGTCACAAAGCCGGAAGGGCGTCCTGGTGCCAGCAAAGTGAATGAGAACCCTGAAATCTCATGCACACATTGCTTATTTTTCACTTGGAGATTTGGTGCAGATTATATCTGCTGCATGTCAATTCTTTCAGCGTCTTTGCTGCAGATTTCACTGATAACAATAAGGGGGAAAAATCTGCACCAAAAATACATGTAAAAAATGCATCAAAAATGCGGCAAAAATGTGCTTTTTATTACAGTGCTTTTCCTGCCAAGAGGTGCAGAAATAGTGCAGAATCTTCTGCTCCACATACTTAACGTGTGCACATACCCTAAGTATAATATTGCTAATCACTGTCAGTAAAAACCAGGTGATGGCAGACTGGAGGTGAACAGCGTTACTTTGCTCCTAAGGCCGGGGTCATGCAAGCGTATAACACGGCCGAGTACTATGCAATGTTTTATCAGATAGCACTCGGCCCAATGTTATATTATAGAATAGTGAAGATCTGCAATTATTTTCTTATTCTGATTCAACATGAGAGAACAGTTGCAGTATGCAGTGATTGGCAGCGAGACTCTGCTCACTCACACCCATACAAGTCTATAGGTGCATGTGAAACACTGGACTGCACTCAGATGTCAGCCCAGTGCAGTCCGATATACGCCGAGACAGGCCATAGAGCAGATGAAGAAATTACTTTCTCCATTTCCTCCACTCCTGTGCTGTGATTCTTTCATGTGAGAGGATCGGAGCACAGAGCAATGACACTCGGGTCACGCTCGCAGCAGAACTGGAGCCGAGTGTCATTAGCATCTTGCATCCGATGCCATACGCTACTTCAATTCCAGCTTTAGGCTAAGTGCCCACGATGCAGAAATGCTGTGGATTTTTCCAAAGCGTTTCTGCATCTCCCTGGCAGAAAAAACGCATGCGGATTGTACATGCGGATTGTACATGCGGATTGTACATGTGTTTTTCCTGCCAGGGACAAGCGGAAGTGAAGCGTTTTGCACATGCGATTTCGCATGCGGGTTGTCAAGCGCTTTCCAAGCGATTTTAGCATCACTTGGAAAAGTGCTTGACAACTTGGTCACACTATATAAATCCATGCAACCGGCATGGATTTTATATAGTGTGACCAAGTTAGTTAAAAAAAAGAATAAAAATGGTAAAAAAAAAAAAAAAAACAGTATACTTACCTTCTGATGGCCCCCGGTCTCCTTATCCGATGCGTCCGGTCTTCCCGGTGTCTCGCGGTTGTGTATAAGGACCTTCCATGACGTCATTTAGTCATGTGACGGGCCGACGTCGGCGGTCGCGTGACCTGTCACATGACTAAATGACGTCATGGCAGGTCCTTTTAGACCATCGCAAGCTGCTGGGAAGCCAGGACGCATCGCTATGGAGACCGGGGGCCATCGGAAGGTAAGTATAATGTATATTTTTTATTTTAATTCTCTTTTTTTAACAGGTACTACGGTACCCGGGTCTGGAGGAGAGTCTCCTCTTCTCCAAACCCGGGTACCATCCGCACATTGAATCGCTTAATATCCGCATGTGCACATGTAGTCATGAGGATATTAAGCAATTCAATGCAAGTCAATGGCTGTGAAAACGCCGCGATTACGCAAAATAATTGGTAGTGCTGCGGATTTTTCCGCAATGATAATCCACAGCGGAAATTCCGCAGCATGTGTACAGCACATGCGGATTATCATTGGGGAACATGGCAGACCTTCTACCAAGCATTTTTTAAGCGTTTCTACCGCGGAATTGCCGCTGCAGAAACGCTTAAAAAACGCATAGTGGGCACACAGCCTTTGTGTGTTCATTATTAGTGATGGCCGGGTGCAGGCCAACTGATAAGCTGACACTGCGCACTGGTCTGCCTGCAGTCCGGCCATGATGGCAGTGCCGGTGCAGTCACAGCAGAGAGGAAAGGTGGTGGTCAATCTGCCAGTTCAATGACAATGAAAGACCAAACAGCACTTTATACCCTCCAGTGCCTGTCAGCTCTAGAGTTGGCATAGTGCTCTGAAATCGGCGCAGGTTGTGGAGGGGGTGCAGTGGAATTATAGTTGTCATCAGGGTTTGGCAGGGGTGTTTATTAACAGGCTGCTATAGGTGCATTTAGAAGAGCAGCTGTCGGCCTGTTAAAAAGTAAAGATTGATCATATACAAGCCCATTGGTTTTAGTTTAGTGGGCCTGGTTACACAGTCCAACAAGTACTGATCGGAGCAGAATGATTGGTAAAACAATTGCTCTGTTCCTATGCTACACTATGTTGTTGGCAGCACATCTCCTGTTTACAGAGGGTTATGTGCTGCCGATGATGGGGTTTTTTACAAGCATCTTAGCCCTATTAAAAAAAGGAATACTTGTTCCTGACTATTGGCCCATCAAAACAGGCTGGGAAACTTCCAATGATTAAACAAAACATGGCGTGATTGGTTACACTGATTTCTATGCTGGCTTTCACCAGAATCGGATGCACATGGTGTAAACAGGAGATATGGTGTCGATAACATTGACAATTTATTTGCACCTTTTGTGTACATAGAACACTCTTTGCTCTGTATAAATGGGCCAGTAAACAACCACTGATTGACTTGTATGTTTAGCGGCCTGGATTGGCCCATATTAAGGGTGCATTAAGTTTCTGATCACCCAAGAAACAAGCAAAGCATTTTGTGAGCCCACATCAAAGGCAAGGAGACAACTTATGACGGACATAGTACATTGCTAAGGGGCTAATCCATGTGGATGGACAACTATTACCTGATTTGACTTTTGGACTTATTGCCTTGGGGGCACCATTTGCCTCATCTATCTATAGCTAATCCATGTGGATGGACAACTATTACCTGATTTGACTTTTGGACCCTTTGCCTTGGGGAGCACCATTTGCCTCATCTATCTATAGCTAATCCATGTGGATGGACAACTATTACCTGATTTGACTTTTGGACCCTTTGCCTTGGGGAGCACCATTTGCCTCATCTATCTATAGCTAATAAATGTGGAGTGACAACTATTACCTGATTTGACTTTTGGACTTATTGCCTTGGGGGCACCATTTGCCTCATCTATCTATAGCTAATCCATGTGGATGGACAACTATTACCTGATTTGACTTTTGGACCCTTTGCCTTGGGGAGCACCATTTGCCTCATCTATCTATAGCTAATAAATGTGGAGGGACAACTATTACTTGATTTGACTTTTGGACCCATTGCCTTGGGGGGCACCATTTGCCGGATCTATCTATAGCTAATAAATGTGGAGGGACAACTATTACCTGATTTGATTTTTGGACCCATTGCCTTGGGGGGCACCATTTGCCTCATCTATCTATAGCTAATCCATGTGGAGGGACAACTATTACCTGATTTGACTTTTGGACCCATTGCCTTGGAGGGCAACATTTGCCTCATATATCTATGGCTAATCCATGTGGAGGGACAACTATTACCTGATTTGACTTTTGGACCCATTGCCTTGGGGGGCACCATTTGCCTTATCTATCTATAGCTAATCCATATGGAGGGACAACTATTACCTGATTTGACTTTTAGACCCTTTGCCTTGGGGAGCACCATTTGCCTCATATATCTATGGCTAATTCATGTGGAAGGACAACTATTACCTGATTTGACTTTTGGACCCTTTGCCTTGGGGGACACCATTTGCCTCATCTATCTGTAGTCCCACAATATCTTGCCCCAGGCCTGTGTTCATGATCTGTGAGAGGCTCATGTAGCTGTACAGAGGGTTTCTAATCCAGATCACATGAGACCTCTCAGAGGTTTTGACTGACAGGAATGGCTGAAGTAGCAATGGCGAACAGAAACACATCCTGGGTTTCTGAGGCCTTATTCACACATAGCATAAAAACTGTATTTTTTTGCTGGTTTTTTTCACATATATTTTGTACCAAAATAAGAAATAGGAAAACCACTATTTCTTGCATTCCTGAAGCGTTTTACCCTTTTATTAATGCCTTTTTTGTCCAGCTTTGAATCAGCATTTTTAATGTGTTTTTTTTCTTTAGCACAGAAACACTGGGATTCTGCACTTAAAAAAGTGCCTAATTAGATGTGTTTTTTCAGACTCCCTTAGAAACCTATAGATAAAAAAACACCAAAGAAAATAACAGTTCAACAACGTCTTAAAACAGTCAGTGGGCATGAGTTTTCATAAAATCATATCCACTTTGCTTGCACTGTTAGGCCGCCATCACACGTCTGTTTTTCCAGTTCATGGGGTATTCATTTTTTTTATGGATTTCACACGTACCCATTATAACCTATGGTTCTATGCTCATGTCCGTGTTTTTACAGGGACCGTGTGACCGTGCAAACCACATGGAGACATGACCGTTTTTCTCCCTGCAGCACGGATGAAAACGCATGGAGCACACAGATGCCACCCGTATGCCATCCTAGGCTGTCCGTGTTTAACATTGCAAAGTATAAGAGAAGCTTTGTCATTGCTTTCTTTCTTTATCCATCAGTGAAAAACACGGATGACACACTGATGGAAAAAACAGACACACGGATGACACACGGATGGTAAAAACAGACACAGATGACTGATAAAAACGGACACAAGGATGACACACTGATGGTAAAAATGGACACACAAATGACACACTGATGGAAAACACTGATGACACTGGTAACGTTTTTTCAGGTACGTGTTTTATACGGACGTGTGAAAGAGGTCGCAAATGCAGTGGATTTCCCACCTAAAAAACACAGCGGAAATATCTCAGCATTTACACTACAAGTGAACATGGCCTAAACCTTCTAGAGATGATTTGGTGTTGATTATGGCGAGGTCAAAATAAGACAGAAAAGTTGCGGATGTTACGTGTTGGTAACATTTCCAGAAGCGTGCAGTTATCCAGCAGCTGAGTGTGATAGTAACAAGCCTCGTATAATGTGGAATTTTCTGCATGCAAATTGACCTGCAGCGAGGATTTTGCAATGTTTAGCATGTCAATTTCTGATGCCGGTTTTTAGCATGGATTTAACCTCTTTCAATGAGATGAGGAAAATGTACCCTGAATTCACAGCCAAATCCACCACAAAACTCCACATCTTTCACATGTTGTGGTTTTAGCTGCCGCTGTGCTGCGGACTAGAAGCAGGAAGATTTGCGAAGGAATAAACTACCACAAGTGGACCGACACTAAAGATTCTGTCTGCTTTGTATTACAGATGCTTCTTCTACTCGGGCTGGAATATATGAGCTGCGGGGACTTTGACAAATTCTTGCTGTCGAAGGGGCCGCTAGACATCTCCAGTGCAAGGTAAAGATTTAGGCTGCGTGCCCACTATGCGTTTTTTAAGCATTTTCGCAGCGTAATTTCCACCACAGAAACGCTTAAAAAATGCTTATTAATAGGTCTGCAATGGTCCCCAATGATAATCTGCATGTGCTGTGCACATGTTGCGGAAATTTCCGCTGCGGATTAACAAAATCCGCAGCTGGTCCATTAATTTTGCAGAATCGCTGCGTTTTAGCCGCATTGACTTGCATTGGACCGCATAACATCCGCATGACTACATGTGCACATGCGGATATTATGCGGTTCAATGCGTGGATGGTACCCGGGACTGGAGAAGAGGAGACTCTCTTCCAGACCAGGGTACCATAGTACCTGTTGTTAAAAAATAATTAAAATAAAAATAAACATATACTCACCTTCTGATGGCTCCCGATCTCCTTCTCTGGTGTCTTCGGCTGCTCGCGGTGGTAAAAGGACCTTACATGACATCATTTAGTCATGTGACAGGTCATGCGACCGCTGACGTCGGCGGTTGCGTGACCTGTCACATGACTAAATGACGTCATGGAAGGTCCTTTTACACCATCGCAAACCGCCGAAGACACCGGAAAAAGAGACCGGGGGCCATCGGAAGGTGAGTATAATGTTTTTTTTTATTTTTCACCATTTTTATTCTTTTTTTTTTTTTTACTATTGATGCTGCATTTGCAGCATTGTAACTTGGTTGCACTATATAAATCCATGCCGGTTGCATGGATTTATATAGTGTGACCAAGTTGACAAGCACTTTCCAAGTGATGCTAAAATCGCTTGGAAAAGCGCTTGACAACCCACATGCGAAATCGCATGTTCAAAATGCTTCCCTTACGCTTCTACCTGGCAGAAAAAACGCATGTAAATCCGCATGTACAATCCGCATGCGTTTTTTCTGCTAGGGAGCTGCAGAAACGCTCAGGAAAAATCCGCAGCATTTCTGCATCGTGGGCACTTAGCCTTACGTTACATATAATGTGGGCTGAGTTTTAAATAAACTAGATGGGAAAGGACTTTCACATGGGAAATAATTACCCGAATGATTATTTCCTAACGTTGCCCAGTGTAAACGTTCATCATTGTTTGGCAGAACTTCCAACCCATGTAAACAGGTGATGGGCTGCCAACAAAAATACGAAGAGTTTTTTCACATACCCTGAGGTTTTCATAGGAACATTTGTATGTTTGCATCATGTAATTGTAAGGCAAACTTTATGATGACAAATGATGCAAGACAACACATCCCATAAAACTCTATACTTTATTACTTTAAATACCATCTAAAAATACAGGATGAACAATGAAACCTGATTGAGATGCAGAGAGGCCACACAAACATTAACCACATGGTACAGGGCATATCAAAAAAAGTTACATAAAGCATAAATATATACAACATGAAACCTGGGCTTGGGCAGATATACACAGCTCAATAGACAGAGATCCAATTACCGAAGCTAGTTAAGTATAACAAATCAATATATAATTAATGTATAAAAAAGGAATTTTACCAAATTTTTCATGTTGAACTGGACACATAATGTCATAGTGGCTGAATAAAACATTTTTATTTTTTTGCTTGTTTTTAATTTAATTTGTCTCTCCATTGCTGAGATATTAGATTCCAACACGTTTGGCACCTAATGAGTTAACTGTCATTAAGTCCAAGTGAGTGTTATCAGATAGTTTACACTGGAGCTTGTACTTCTTCTCCCTCTATGATGCTGACCAATCATAAACGGGCAATAACACTCAGGAGAAAGAAGAACACACCCCCACAACAGCTTAAAGCAGGTGTCTCAGTGTGTGAGATGTAATGATACAGCCTTGGTCGCCTTGTCTAAACTGGTACAGGACTAGAAAGTGCTGGGCGTTGAGCACAGGTGACTAACACCTTTCAGACTAGGTCCCTGAAATCATTGTCACCTCTGCTGTACTGGCTCTCCCCACCCTCTGTCTGCAAGATCTCTAAAGTGTCAGTAATCACACGTGTGTCTGTTGTGCAGACCTGACTGAGCTGTAAGAGGAAGAGAGCTGATAGTAGGGTTTTATAATGTGACACAGCTACGCTCCCTCCACACTTACTGCCAGGACCTTACCTTGAAGGTGTTCGTCATCTGTGCTCTACTCCCAGCATTTTCTAATCATGCAGGAGGTTAGTCCAGTGCTGTATGTTATGCATATCACACACTGAGAAGTCTGCTCTAAGCTATGGGGGGACATGTTCTCTTTCTGCTTTGTTGCTGCCTGCTTATGATTGGTCAACATCATACAGGGAAAAAGAAGTACACACCATCAGTGAAAACTAGCAGATTACACCAACTTGAACTTAAAAAAAAAAACTCAAATAATAACTCATTGAGTACCAAATATTTAGATTTTTAATATCTCTGCAACAGAGGTAAAAACAAACAAACATTTTATTCCGCTCAGCAGTTACTATTACTTTGTGTGTCTAGATCAACATGAATATTTTGTTCCTTTTTAATGGTATAATTGCACCAGGAACTGAATACCAGTCAGAAACTGAAAACCAGCAGCCCAGGATACACAATGGAAGTTCCACACAACGTGTTTCACCTCTTGAATAGATTTAATAATTATATACCTGTGCAATGAATAAGAAAACCCCTCAGCTGCCATAGCACATATATGAACTTGTCCAATCCATTGATGCCAATATAAAATATCGACAGAATATGATAAGGGGTCTTGTGTTCTCCTCAGGGTATTACAGCCATTATTTTCTTCATTCAGATTCTATGCTGCTGAGCTTGTGTGTGGCATCCAGTATCTCCACTCCAAGGGCATCATCCACAGAGACCTTAAGCCCGAGAACATCCTGGTGGCTGAAACGGGCCATGTAAAAATCACAGATTTCGGTCTCTCACTTGAGAACATGTTTGGAGACCGAACAGCCACCGGATACGCTGGGACTGAAGGCTTCATGGCTCCTGAGGTGAGAGGAATTGCTGATGTGATTACATTATTGATATTTGGAAGACATTGGAAAAATAGGATTACAGATCTACAGAGTAGAATATTGCAGGAACATTAAGAATGTAAAACTTTTTCAGCAGTTTAATAACTGTTATTTGTTTTATGGCAGATGCTGGCTGATGAGGAGTATAATGCCGGAGTGGACTGGTATTCATTTGGGGTCATCTTGAATAAAATGATTACCGGTGAGTGTGAATACGATCCAACACTCTTTAATGAGACACGCTCCGGCGCAAAGAACATCATAGAACAACTACTCCAGAAAGATCCAGCCAAGCGCTTAGGAGTCAACGGGAACATCAGGAAGCACAAGTTGTTCCAGCGTATTGATTGGGTCTCTGTGGAAGCCCTTAGGATGCCCCCACCACACGTCCCTGTGGTAAGTATATGTAAAGAAATTGTAATATAGTAATCCTTATGTAAACATATGCTATTCGATCCCTAGTACAAGCAGCACGTTGTGACCTTTACCCCTGCAGGACTGGTCCATTTTTCATTTTTACACTTTTGTATTTTTCTTTCCCATCTTTGAAGAGCTACAACATATTAAATGACACCATCTATTTTACTGTATCTTGTACTGAAAAACTATAAAAGAAATTCCAAGTGGGATGAAATTATCAAAAACTGCAATTCCGCTATTGTGTTTTGGGTTTTCATTTTACAGAGTTTATTGTACAGTAAAAATAACTTAGCAACATAATTACCCAGGTTACTATGATTACAAAGAAAAAAAAAATAGTAAATTTGTAAAAAAAAATTTACCCTCCATTTTATTGAGACCTGTAACTTTTTTAGTTTTATGTCGATGGAGCTGTGTGATGACTTGTTTTTGCGTGCAAAGCTTTAGTTTTCATTGATACCATTTTGAGATACATAAAAAATACTGATCACTTTTTATTGCATTTTTGGTTCACAATGTGGTGGCTAAAAATCTGCAAATCTGGCTTTTAGATTTCTTTTTGTTTTTAGGATTTAACATATGTTTTAAAAAAAGTTATATTTTGAAAGACCAGACACTTAGGAACACGGTGATACGAATTATGTTCATAATTATTATTGATATTATTATTTTTGTGTGTGTGGTTTGCGTTTTATATTAAAACTGTGAAAAGGGGGGTGATTTACACATTTATAATTTTTTTATATATGTTACTGTAAAAGTCAGAAGGCCGGTAAAACCTAGGATTTACCGGTCAATCTGGACATTTACCGAGGCCATCGGTAAAAGCTCAAAATGAAAAGTAAAATTGGACTTTTACCGCTGAAGTCTTGGTAAAGCTTAACATTTCTCAACAGCGTTGGTAAAAGTCAGATGTATTCCATATAAACAAACGATTTTGGACTTTTACCTGGGCGAATTGGTAAATCTTTACATTTAACAGCATGTGTTGGTAAAAGTAACTACCAGCATGTGTTGGTAAAACTGCGCTTACAACCCTTCTCAGCTACATTTACCAAGAAGCTGTGGTAAATCTGCACATTAACCAACTGCGCTTGGTTAAACTCAGATGTTCCATCTTCACACCTGATATTTCTGACTTTTACCACGCTCGACGGTAAATGTTAACATTTACCAAGACTTCACAGGTAAAAGTCCAATTTTACTTTTCATTTTGAGCTTTTACCGACGGCCTCGGTAAATGTCCAGATTGACCGGTAAATCCTAGGTTTTACCGGCCTTCTGACTTTTACAGTAACATATATATATATTTTTTTACCTTATTTCTTAGTCCTCCTTGAGGACTTTAACCTGCAATCTCTTGATCACTTGTTCTATAGACTTTAATACCATATTCTTGTAACATACAGTATAAAAGGACTTTTCCTTTGAAGCTTAGCATATACAGTAGCTGAGCTTTAGAGGAGTATCAAGATGGCAGCTGCCATACCTCCCATTGGTCCCTAATGATCGTGTTGCACTTAGCTGGTTTGCAACGTCAATCTGACTATTTAAATGCTGCTGTGAGTAATTAACAGCGCCATTTAAATAGTTAAACTGCAGTGATTATCAGTAAGGCTGATCTCTAATATTACGGGCTGCTGCTGGATATACAGTAAATTACAGCTGTCATCTGCTCTGTATGGAGCAGGAACAGCTCCTGTACCCGCTCCATACACTTTAACCCCATACATGTATGGCGGGGGTGCACGAAGGAGTTAATGATAAATACATAGACATTTAGATGTGGACAGTCCTAATATTTTCATCTGATGGATATGATGTTTTATCTTAGCGTTAACGCCACAGTCATTATATTGGCTGGTGGTGGAATCATGATTATACATATATTAATAGGAATATTTTGGTAAGTTTTGGGCAATCTTTGTAGAACGTATTAATAGACTTTGTAGGATGGAGAACTTTTTATCTCTCAGTCACTGATCCTTTTTAATGTGAAAACTTGAGATATTCCTATTATCCAGAGAGTTTGTATTAGGACGGTAACGATGGGACATGATCATCATTATAATACTCTACTCTATCTTTTCTTTATAGCCATCTAAGCCTCTTCAAAAACCCAGAAAATTCTATCTGAAAACAATGGAAGCAGCAGAGGCCAGAAAATGCCGTTTGTCATCTAACGACCAGGCCATATTCAGAGGGTTTTCATTTATCATCTCGAAAACCTTCCGTGACGCCCCCCCTCAATAGCCAGCTGAGCCCACTGCCCTCCTGAGTCCCTGGGAGGAGGGCAGAAGAATTACACAGGTAAAGCCTAATGACAGTAACATTTTCCTATCTGATGTAATCTTTGTTTTTAATGAAAGAAATTGCTAATTTTTATGAAATTAGGTCTTGGTTTTCCTAAAGGATGAGGAGCATTTACATTAGGAGCACATTAATGAAATGTATCATTTCTAGTGTGGTCAAACATGTGCAATTCTAATACTTATTAGATGTGTCTATGAAATCAGTAAGGACAGTTTCACACGTCAGATTTATTCTCATAATTAAAAATAGTCCGTGTTTTTTTTTGGTGCACTAGACCCATTTTTGGTCCATGTGTCAATTTGTGTAAACCTTGTTACATCCATTTTTCTTTTACATAGAAATGCATTTTTATCTTCTCCTACCCATTAAACACAATACAGATTAAAATAAAGACAGCACATGGATTTATCACAGGGCCAATGTCTTGCATTGGAGAGTTTCATTCACAACATGGATCAAAAGTAGGACACTGGAATCTTCTTTTTGTGGACTATTGGTCTGAAAAAAAGGACATGTGAAAAGTCACATTGATAATAATGGGTACCATAAAAATAGATAACACCTGTACCACAAGAATTTATATAAGGCCTGAGATTTTATATTTGTGGATTTATGAGTACATATAAAAGTGTAGGATTGTAGAAAATGTATTAACGTTCAGGGTTATTTACTCTTTTAGACAAGTCATCACATGAAGACCATGAAGTCCATGTGCATTGAAGAATTAACAGAGTGGATCACACTGTGCCATCAAGACGTCTTCAGTATTCACCAAGTACACCTGCAGGGATGAAGAAAGACGTAACAGAGACGCGCCATGTGGAGAAGACCGACATGGAATGACCACTACACAACAGAGAAGGTGTTAGGCGTGATCAACCGCTGTTGGCAAGTGGAAGAGCGAAAACATCTGCGCTGGATCGGTATTGTAGGCATGTGTGAGCCACTTCAAAATTTTTATACCGGTGATCACCATTCATCTCATCCATGACAGCACTAACACCCAGTGCTGTGTTGGGTGAGAAAGAAATAAATAGGTGAATTATGGCCAGCTATTAATGGCTGGAGGAGGCTGGACTTTTTTTCTTTTTTTTTCATCATCACATGTCTACAATATTTCCATCTTTATTGTACTATATATAGATTTACACTCTGTATATAATACATAAAAATACCGGTAATTGAATTTCCCCAAGACCATGAGAATGCATGATAGTTTTGGGGAAAAAGGTGAGTGTTGGCCGGCTATTTAGGGGTGGAGGAGGCCGGATTTTTTTTTTTTTTTTTTTTTTTTTAAGTTCAGTTTATAGAACATCACATACAATTTGAGTGTAAGCAGCGCACATAGCAGGAAAATTCACCAGAAGTGGGCAAAAAGGGCCATAATACGGTGTATAGCTGGGCTATGGACTATTAAACTGTCTATAGAGGGGCTATTGTCTATCATAATTTATATAGGGGCTATGTTCTATCATACTGTGTATGGGAAGCTATAGGCTATAAATCTGTGTAAATAGGGGACATATTGCTTCATACTGTGTATGGGGGGGTTATAGCGGCATTATACTGTGTATAGAGGCTTGTGGGCCATCATACTCTAAAAAGGACTATGGGCAATCATATTGTGTATAGTTTCTTATGAGCCATCATACACTATAGAGGGGCTATGAGGCCATAATACTGTGTATAGCTGGGCTATGGGCTACCATACTGCGTATAGCTGGGCTATGGGTTACTATATTGGGTAGGGGGAGCTATGGGCTATCATGCTGTGAAAAGGGCTCTACATCTCAATTATAGACATGTGTGTGACACTTCAAAATTTTTATACCGGTGAACACATTTCATCTCATCCATGACAGCACTAACACCCAGTGCTGTGTTGGGTAAGAGAGAAATAAATAGGTGAGTCATGGCCAGCTATTAATGGCTGGAGGAGGCTGGACTTTTTTTCTATTTTTTTCATCAGCACATGTCTACAATAATTCCATCTTTATTGTACTATATATAGATTTACACTCTGTATATAATACCTACAAATACCGGTAATTGAATTTCCCCAAGACCATGATAATGCATCATAGTTTTGGGGAAAAAGGTGAGTGTTGGCCGGCTATTTAGGGGTGGAGGAGGCCGGATTTTTTTTTTTTTTTTTTGTTCAGTTTATAGAACATCACATACAATTTGAGTGTAAGCAGCGCACATAGCAGGAAAATTCACCAGAAGTGGGCAAAAAGGGCCATAATACGGTGTATAGCTGGGCTATGGACTATTAAACTGTCTATAGAGGGGCTATTGTCTATTATATTGTATATAGGGGGCTATGTTCTATCATACTGTGTATGGGAAGCTATAGGTTATAAAACTGTGTAAATAGGGGATGTATTGCTTCATACTGTGTATGGGGGGCTATAGGTGCATTATATTATGTATAGGCAAGTATGGGGACATTATACTGTGTATAGGGGCTATTCGGGCATCATACTGTGTATAGCTGGGCAATGCACTATCAAACTGTCTATAGAGGGGCTATGGTTTATCATATTGTACATAGGGGGCTATGTTCTAATATACTGTATATGGGAAGCTATGAGCTATAAAACTGTGTTAAAAGGGGATATATGGCATCATACTGTGTATGGGGGGCTATAGAGGCATTATACTGTGCATAGAGGCTTTTTGGCCATGATACTCTATTAAGGGACTATGGGCCATAATACTGTGCATAGCTGGGCTGTGGACTATCAAAGTGTCTATAGAGGGGCTATTGTCTATCATAATTTATATAGGGGCTATGTTCTATCATACTGTGTATGGGAAGCTATAGGCTATAAATCTGTGTAAATAGGGGACATATTGCTTCATACTGTGTATGGGGGGGTTATAGCGGCATTATACTGTGTATAGAGGCTTGTGGGCCATCATACTCTAAAAAGGACTATGGGCAATCATATTATGTATAGTTTCTTATGAGCCATCATACACTATAGAGGGGCTATGAGGCCATAATACTGTGTATAGCTGGGCTATGGGCTACCATACTGCGTATAGCTGGGCTATGGGTTACTATATTGGGTAGGGGGAGCTATGGGCATTCATGCTGTGAAAAGGGCTCTACATCTCAATTATAGACATGTGTGTGACACTTCAAAATTTTTATACCGGTGAACACATTTCATCTCATCCATGACAGCACTAACACCTAGTGCTGTGTTGGGTAAGAGAGAAATAAATAGGTGAATTATGGACAGCTATTAATGGCTGGAGGAGGCTGGACTTTTTTTCTATTTTTTTCATCAGCACATGTCTACAATATTTCCATCTTTATTGTACTATATATAGATTTACACTCTGTATATAATACCTACAAATACCGGTAATTGAATTTCCCCAAGACCATGATAATGCATCATAGTTTTGGGGAAAAAGGTGAGTGTTGGCCGGCTATTTAGGGGTGGAGGAGGCCGGATTTTTTTTTTTTTTTTTATTTCAGTTTATAGAACATCACATACAATTTGAGTGTAAGCAGCGCACATAGCAGGAAAATTCACCCAGAAGTGGGGAAAAAGGGCCATAATACGGTGTATAGCTGGGTATGGACTATTAAACTGTCTATAGAGGGGCTATTGTCTATTATGTTGTATATAGGGGGGCTATGTTCTATCATACTGTGTATGGGAAGCTATAGGTTATAAAACTGTGTAAATAGGGGATATGAGTCATAATACTGCGTATGGGGTGCTATAGAAGCATTATACTGTGTATAGGGGCTTATAAGCCAACATACTCTATAAAGGGCTATGGGCAATCATATTGTGTATAGGTTCTTAAGTTCCATCATACACAATAGAGGGGCTATGAGGCCATAATACTGTGTATAGCTGGGCTATGTACTACCATACTGTGTATGGGGAGCTAGGGGCATTCATGCTGTGAATAGGGCTCAGCATCTCAATTATAGACATGTGTGAGACACTTTCAAATTTCTTATACCGGTGAACACATTTCATCTCATCCATGACAGCACTAACACCCAGTGCTGTGTTGGGTAAGAGAGAAATAAATAGGTGAGTCATGGCCAGCTATTAATGGGTGGAGGAGGCTGGGGTTTTTTTTACTTTTTTTTTCATCAGCACATGTCTGCAATATTTCCATCTTTTTTGTACTATATATAGATTTACACTCTGTATATAATACATAAAAATACCGGTAATTGAATTTCCCCAAGACCATGAGAATGAATCATAGTTTTGGGGAAAAAGGTGAGTGTTGGCCGGCTATTTAGGGGTGGAGGAAGCTGGATTTTTTTTTTTTTTTTTTTTTATTCAGTTTATAGAACATCACATAAAATGTGAGTGTAAGCAGCGCACATAGCAGGAAAATTCACCCAGAAGTGGGCAGAAATGGGGCATAATACTGTGTATAGCTGGGCTGTGGACTATCAAACTGTCTATAGAGAGGCTATTGTCAATCATATTGTATATAGGGGGCCATGTTCTATCATACTGTGTAAATAGGGGATGTATTGCTTCATACTGTGTATGGGGGCTTTAGGTGCATTATACTATGTATAGGCAGGTATGGGGACATTATATTGTGCATAGGGGCTATTCGGGCATCATACTGTGTATAGGGGCTTATAGGCCATAATGCTGTGTATCTGGGCTATGGACTATCAAACTGTCTATAGAGGGGCTATTGTCTATCATATTGTATATAGGGGGCTATGTTCTACCCTACTGTGTATGGGAAGATATAGCCTATAAAACTGTGTAAATAGGGGATGTATTGCTTCATACTGTGTATGGGGGGCTATAGGTGCATTATATTATGTATAGGCAAGTATGGGGACATTATACTGTGTATAGGGGCTATTCGGGCATCATACTGTGTATAGCTGGGCTATGCACTATCAAACTGTCTATAGAGGGGCTATGGTTTATCATATTGTACATAGGGGGCTATGTTCCAATATACTGTATATGGGAAGCTATGGGCTATAAAACTGTGTTAAAAGGGGATATATGGCATCATACTGTGTGTGGGGGGCTATATAGGCATTATACTGTGCATAGAGGCTTTTTGGTCATGATACTCTATTAAGGGACTATGGGCCATAATACTGTGCATAGCTGGGCTGTGGACTATCAAAGTGTCTATAGAGGGGCTATTGTCTATCATAATTTATATAGGGGCTATGTTCTATCATACTGTGTATGGGAAGCTATAGGCTATAAATCTGTGAAAATAGGGCACATATTGCTTCATACTGTGTATGGGGGGGTTATAGCGGCATTATACTGTGTATAGAGGCTTGTGGGCCATCATACTCTAAAAAGGGCTATGGGCAATCATATTGTGTATAGGTTCTTATGAGCCATCATACACTGTAGAGGGGCTATGAGGCCATAATACTGTGTATAGCTGGGCTATGGGCTACCATACTGCGTATAGCTGGGCTATGGGTTACTATATTGGGTAGGGGGAGCTATGGGCTATCATGCTGTGAAAAGGGCTCTACATCTCAATTATAGACATGTGTGAGACACTTCAAAATTTTTATACCGGTGATCACCATTCATCTCATCCATGACAGCACTAACACCCAGTGCTGTGTTGGGTAAGAGAGAAATAAATAGGTGAATTATGGCCAGCTATTAATGGCTGGAGGAGGCTGGACTTTTTTTCTTTTTTTTCATCATCACATGTCTACAATAATTCCATCTTTATTGTACTATATATAGATTTACACTCTGTATATAATACATACAAATACCGTTAATTGAATTTCCCTAAGACCATGATAATGCATCATAGTTTTGGGGAAAAAGGTGAGTGTTGGCCGGCTATTTAGGGGTGGAGGAGGCCGGATTTTTTTTTTTTTTTTTTTTTTTTTTTTTTAGTTCAGTTTATAGAACATCACATAAAATTTGAGTGTAAGCAGCGCACATAGCAGGAAAATTCACCCAGAAGTGGGCAAAAAGGGCCATAATACGGTGTATAGCTGGGCTATGGACTATTAAACTGTCTATAGAGGGGCTATGGTCTATTATGTTGTATATAGGGGGGCTATGTTCTATCATACTGTGTATGGGAAGCTATAGGTTATAAAACTGTGTAAATAGGGGATATGAGTCATAATACTGCGTATGGGGGGCTATAGAAGCATTATACTGTGTATAGAGGCTTATAAGCCATCATACTCTATAAAGGGCTATGGGCAATCATATTGTGTATAGGTTCTTAAGTTCCATCATAGAGGGGCTATGAGGCCATAATACTGTGTATAGCTGGGCTATGTGCTACCATGCTGTGTATGGGGAGCTAGGGGCATTCATGCTGTGAATAGGGCTCAGCATCTCAATTATAGACATGTGTGAGACACTTTAAAATTTCTTATACCGGTGAACACATTTCATTTCATCCATGACAGCACTAACACCCAGTGCTGTGTTGGGTAAGAGAGAAATAAATAGGTGAATTATGGCCAGCTATTAATGGCTGGAGGAGGCTGGTTTTTTTTTTTACTTTCTTTTTCATCAGCACATGTCTACAATATTTCCATCTTTTTTGTACTATATATAGATTTACACTCTGTATATAATACATAAAAATACCGGTAATTGAATTTCCCCAAGACCATGATAATGCATCATAGTTTTGGGGAAAAAGGTGAGTGTTGGCCGGCTATTTAGGCGTGGAGGAGGCCGGATTTTTTTTTTTTTTTTTTAATAGTTTAATTTATAGAACATCACATACGTTTTGAGTGTAAGCAGTGCACATAGCAGGAAAATTCACCCAGAAGTGGGGAAAAAGGGCCATAATATGGTGTATGGCTGGGCTATGGAGTATTAAACTGTCTATGGAGGGGCTATTGTCTATTATATTATATATAGGGGGCTATGTTCTATCATACTGTGTAAATAGGGGATGTATGGCATCATACTGTGTATGGGGGGGTTATAGAAGCATTATACTGAGTATAGAGGTGTAGCATCGGCGTCCCTGCCTCCTGCTAGGCAGGGACGCTGTTCCCCTCACCTCTCCGCTCCGTTTCCGGCGTCTTCCTCCCGCTCTGCTGGCAGCACACGCTGCTTCCCGGTCACGGTGCTTAGGGCGCGCGCGTGCTTCCCCTCTCTTAAAGGGGCCGCGCGCGCCGTTCTAAGGAGTCGCCGGCCAATGGCCGGAGGACTTCACCATATATAAGGCACCTCCTCCAAAATGGATGTGCCCGAGCAATGTTGTAGCACAGTTCATCACTCTGCTTCAGCCCTCAGGTCCGTTTCCAGTTACCTGCCAGTTACCTGCCAGTTTCCTGCCAGTTTCCTGTCTGATACCTGCCTGACTCTTGTCTACCTGCTGCTTATCCTGCGGTCCGACAGTCTGCCTACCAGCCTTGCCAGTCTGTCTATGGATCCGTCTGCCCGCTCACCTGGGAGCGCACATCTGCTACCTGCCTGCTAGCCTACCTGGAGGCTTCGCCGTCACGTGCTGTGACCACCTGCCTGTCCAGAGACTCTTGCCCGCTCATCTGGGAGCGCTCACCTGCTACCTGCCTGCTAGCCTACCTGGAGGCTTCGCCGTCACGTGCTGTGACCACCTGCCTGTCCAGAGACTCTTGCCCGCTCATCTGGGAGCGCTCACCTGCTACCTGTCTGCTAGCCTACCTGGAGGCTCCGCCGTCACGTGCTGTGACCACCTGCCTGTCCAGAGACTCTTGCCCGCTCACCTGGGAGCGCTCACCTGCTACCTGTCTGCTAGCCTACCTGGAGGCTCCGCTGTCACGTGCTGTGACCACCTGCCTGTCCAGAGACTCTTGCCCGCTCACCTGGGAGCGCTCACCTGCTATCTGCCTGCTTGCCTACCTGGAGGCTCCGCCGTCACGTGCTGTGACCACCTGCCTGTCCAGAGACTCTTGCTCGCTCACCTGGGAGCGTCCACCTGCTACCAGCCTGCTAGCCTACCTGGAGGCTCTGCCGTCACTTGCCGTGACCACCCGCCTGTCAAGAGACTGTCCCGGTCACTTGCTGTGATCCCCTGCCCGTTTACCCAGAGACTGTCCCGGTCACTTGCCGTGACCTCCTGCCCGATTACCCAGAGACTGTCCCGGTCCCTTGCTGTGACCACCTGCCCGTTTACCCAGAGACTGTCCCTGTCACTTGCTGTGACTACTTGCCCGTCTTCCCTGGGCGCCACCCGCTTCCTTACAAGGACCGCCCCCTTGTACAGTAGCTCAGAGGTTCCGCCTCCCAGACCCGTTACAAGAGGCTTGTAGGCCATCATACTCTATAAAGGGCTATGGTCAATCATATTGTGTATAGGTTCTTAAGTTTCATCATACACTATAGAGGGGCTATGAGGCCATAATACTGTGTATAGCTGGGCTATGCGCTACCATGCTGTGTATGGGGAGCTAGGGGCATTCATGCTGTGAATAGGGCTCAGCATCTCAATTACAGACATGTGTGAGACACTTTAAAATTTCTTATACCGGTGAACACATTTCATCTCATCCATGACAGCACTAACACCCAGTGCTGTGTTGGGTAAGAGAGAAATAAATAGGTGAGTCATGGCCAGCTATTAATGGGTGGAGGAGGCTGGACTTTTTTTACTTTTTTTTTCATCAGTACATGTCTGCAATATTTCCATCTTTTTTGTACTATATATAGTTTTACACTCTGTATATAATACATAAAAATACCGGTAATTGAATTTCCCCAAGACCATGAGAATGCATCATAGCTTTGGGGAAAAAGGTGAGTGTTGGCCGGCTATTTAGGGGTGGAGGACGCCGGATTTTTTTTTTTTCAGTTCAGTTTATAGAACATCACATACAATTTGAGTGTAAGCAGTTCACATAGCAAGAAAATTCACCCAGAAGTGAGCAAAAAGGGTCATAATATGGTGTATAGCTGGGCTATGGACTATTAAACTGTCTATAGAGGGGCTATTGTCTATTATATTGTATATAGGGGGGCTATGTTCTATCATACTGTGTATGGGAAGCTATAGGTTATAAAACTGTGTAAATAGGGGATATGAGTCATAATACTGCGTATGGGGGGCTATAGAAACATTATACTGTGTATAAGGGCTTATAAGCCATCATACTCTATAAACGGCTATGGGCAATCATATTGTGTATAGGTTCTTAACTAGTGTTGAGCCACCCCCGTAGTGTTCGGGTTCGGTTCGGTTCGTCGAACACCGGGATGTTCGAGGAATTGTTCGTCGAACTGTTCGTCGAACACCTTAGAACACCGTCGAACACCGTTAAAACCAATGGCAGGCAAACAAAAACACATAGAAACACATAGAAAACACCTTCAAAGGTGTCCAAAAGCTGACAAACTGCTCAGAAGACGCTTTCTTTAAAAAAGCCGGCCGGCAATTCAGCAGCGGCATACACCGGTACCCGACAATTTAGACAAGAAGGAATAGAGCCTCACACATAGATTAGATAGATAGAAACATGTCAGTCACATATATATGAAGTACATTGACAGTGTTGCTTACTGTACTTGTCATTTAGTGTAAAGGATTTATTAAAAAATATAATAGTGTTTTCATGCACTGTCTCTTTAAAAAAGCCGGCCGGCAATTCAGCATCTGTACCCGACAATTTATAACAGACAGAATAGAGCTTCACACATAGATTAGATAGATAGAAACATGTCAGTAACATATATATGAAGTACAGTGACAATGTTGCTTACTGTACTTGTCATTTAGTGTAAAGGATTTATTAAAAAAAATAATAGTGTTTTCATGCACCGTCTCTTTAAAAAAGCCGGCCGGCAATTCAGCATCTGTACCCGACAATTTATAACAGACAGAATAGAGCTTCACACATAGATTAGATAGATAGAAACATGTCAGTCACATATATATGAAGTACAGTGACAGTGTTGGTTACTGTACTTGTCATTTAGTATTAAAATAAAGGATTTATTATTAAGAAAAATTGGCGTGGGGTTCCCCTTAATTTTATTCTCTAGCGGAGGTTAAGCAGACAGCTGGGGCAGATGTTTGAAGCCTGGGAAGGGGGTAATACCCACGGAGCTTCCCAGGCTACTAATATGAGCCCCCAGCTGAATACATAGCCTTTACTAGCTATTAAAATGGGGGACCCCCCCAAAAAAATGACGTGGGGTCCCCCCTAATTTAATAACTAGCAAAGGCTAGGCAGACAGCTGGGGGCTGATATTAATAGCCCAGGAAGGGAGCCATGAATATTGGCTCCCTCCCAGGCTAGAAACACCAGCCGTCAGCCGCCCCAGAAATGGCGCATTCATAGGATGCGCCAATTCTGGCACTTAGCCTCGCTCTTCCCACTGCATTGTAGCGGTGGCAGGGGGTAATAGGGCTGGGGTTGATGTCAGCTTATAATGACAGCTGACATCAAGCCCAGGTTAGTAATGGAGAGGCGTCTATAAGACACCCCCATTACTAACCCCATAGTCAAAGTTAAAAGAAAACACAAACACCCAGAATAAAGTCCTTTAATTGAAATAAAGACACAATCCTTTATTGTTCTAAATTAAACCATACTTACCATCACGCCCATTCCAGCTGAAGCCAACGATCTCCTGCAATAAAAGAAAAATAATAAAGCAACATCATCCTTACCTTTCCATGGTTCCCACGACAGCTTCAGCTCTGCTACATCGAGATGACAGGCTGGACCGCAGCAGAACGCTGCCATCCAGCCTGTCATCCCGCAGACACTGAGAAGCGCAGGCATGCTTGCGCTCTGCAGTGTCTGGCTGTGACGGCATAAAGATGAGACGGCGCACCTCATGCACGTCACTGACAGCGTGGGAAAATTCTCACGCTGAAGCGCTGAGTGCAGGAGACTTCTCCCACGCTGTCAGTGACGTGCATAAGGTGAGCTCATGTCCAATGAACTCAGCTCACCTCCTGCACGTCACTGACAGCGTGGGAGAATTCTCCTGCACTCAGCGCTTCAGCGTGAGAATTCTCCCACGCTGAAGCGCTGAGTGCAGGAGAATTTTCCCACGCTGTCAGTGACGTGCATAAGGTGAGCTCATGTCCAATGAACTCAGCTCACCTCCTGCACGTCACTGACAGCGTGGGAGAATTCTCCTGCACTCAGCGCTTCAGTGTGAGAATTCTCCCACACTGAAGCGCTGAGTGCAGGAGAATTTTCCCACGCTGTCAGTGACGTGCATGAGGTGAGCCGAGTTCATTGGACATTAACTCGGCTCATCTGGATGCCCTCACAGAGAGACACTGTGGAGCGCAAGCAAGCCTGCGCTTCTCAGTGTCTGCGGGATGACAGGCTGAATGGCAGCGTTCTGCTGCGGTCCAGCCTGTCATCTCGATGTAGCAGAGCTGAAGCTGTCATGGGAACCATGGAAAGGTAAGGATGATGTTGCTTTATTATTTTTCTTTTATTTCAGGAGATCGTTGGCTTCAGCTGGAATGGGCGTGATGGTAAGTATGGTTTAATTTAGAACAATAAAGAATTGTGTGTTTATTTCAATTAAAGGACTTTTTTCTGGGTGTTGTGTTTTTTTTAAATACTTTACTAGAAATTCATGGTGGTCATGTCTAATATTGGCGTGACCCCATGAATTTTGGGCTTAGGGCCAGCTGATAATGCCAAGCTGGCCCTAACCCCTTTATTACCCAGTGAGCCACCGCATCAGGGCCCTGGATGAGTTGGGTACAGCGCCAGAAGATGGCGCTTCTATGAACGCGCCATTTTCCGGGGTGGCTGCGGACTGCAATTTGCAGCGGGGGTGGCCCAGAAAGCTTGGGCCTCCCTGCGCTGCGGATTCCAGCCCCCAGCTGCCTAGTTGTACCTGGCTGGACACAAAAACAGGGCGAAGCCCCACGTCAATTTTTTTTTAATTATTTCATGAATTTCCTGAAATAATTTAAAAAAATTGAAGTGGGGCTTCGCACTATATTTGTGTCCAGCCAGGTACAGCAGGCAGGAATGGGCTGCCCCCAACCACCAGCTGCCTATTTGTACCTGGCCGGACACAACAATATAGGGAAGGCCTTTTTTTCTTAATTATTTCATGAATTTCATGAAATAATTAAAAAAAATTGAAGTGGGGCTTCGCACTATATTTGTGTCCAGCCAGGTACAGCAGGCAGGAACGGGCTGCCCCCAACCACCAGCTGACTATTTGTACCTGGCCGGACACAACAATATAGGGAAGGCCTTTTTTTCTTAATTATTTCATGAATTTCATGAAATAATTAAAAAAAAAATACGTGGGGCTTTGCCCTATTTTTGTGTCCAGCCAGGTACAACTAGGCAGCTGGGGGCTGGAATCTGCAGCTCAGGGAGGCCCAAGCTTTTTGGGTCCCCCCCGCTGCAAATTGCAGTCCGCAGCCACCCCGGAAAATGGCGCATTCATAGAAGCGCCATCTTCTGGCGCTGTACCCAACTCATCCAGGGCCCTGGTGCGGTGGCTCACTGGGTAATAAAGGGGTTAGGGCCAGCTTGGTATTATCAGCTGGCCCCAAGCCCAAAATTCATGGGGTCACGCCAGTATTAGACATGACCGCCATGAATTTCTAGTAAAGTATTTAAAAAAAACACAACACCCAGAATAAAGTCCTTTAATTGAAATAAACACACAATTCTTTATTGTTCTAAATTAAACCATACTTACCATCACGCCCATTCCAGCTGAAGCCAACGATCTCCTGCAATAAAAGAAAAATAATAAACCAACCTCATCCTTACCTTTCCATGGTTCCCACGACAGCTTCAGCTGTGCTACATCGAGATGACAGGCTGGACCGCAGCAGAACGCTGCCATTCAGCCTGTCATCCCGCAGACACTGAGAAGAGCAGGCATGCTTGCGCTCCTCAGTGTCTGGCTGTGACGGCATCCAGATGAGCCGAGGTCATGTCCAATGAACTCGGCTCACCTCATGCACGTCACTTACAGCGTGGGAAAATTCTCACGCTGAAGTGCTGAGTGCAGGAGAATTCTCCCACGCTGTCAGTGACGTGCATGAGGTGAGCTCATGTCCAATGAACTCAGCTCACCTCATGCACCTCACTGACAGCGTGGGAAAATTCTCCTGCACTCAGCGCTTCAGCGTGAGAATTCTCCCACGCTGTAAGTGACGTGCATGAGGTGAGCCGAGTTCATTGGACATGAACTCGTCTCATCTTTATGCCGTCACAGCCAGACACTGCAGAGCGCAAGCAAGCCTGCGCTTCTCAGTGTCTGCAGGATGACAGGCTGGATGGCGGCGTTCTGCTGCGGTCCAGCCTGTCATCTCGATGTAGCAGAGCTGAAGCTGTCGTGGGAACCATGGAAAGGTAAGGATGAGGTTGCTTTATTATTTTATTTTTATTACAGGAGATCGTTGGCTTCAGCTGGAATGGGCGTGACGGTAAGTATGGTTTAATTTAGAACAATAAAGAATTGTGTCTTTATTTCAATTAAAGGACTTTATTCTGGGTGTTTGTGTTTTTTTTAACTTTGACTATGGGGTTAGTAATGGGGGTGTCTTATAGATGCCTCTCCATTACTAACCTGGGCTTGATGTCAGCTGGCATTATAAGCTGACATCAACCCCAACCCTATTACCCCCTGCCACCGCACCAGGGCAGCGTGGAAGAGTGAGGCTAAGTGCCAGAATTGGCGCATCCTATGGATGCGCCATTTCTGGGGCGGCTGACGGCTGGTGTTTCTAGCCTGGGAGGGGGCCAATATTCATGGCTCCCTTCCTGGGCTATTAATATCAGCCCCCAGCTGTCTGCCTAGCCTTTGCTAGCTATTAAATTAAGGGGGACCCCACGTCATTTTTTTGGGGGGGTCCCCCATTTTAATAGCTAGTAAAGGCTATGTATTCAGCTGGGGGCTGATATTAGTAGCCTGGGAAGCTCCGTGGGTATTACCCCCTTCCCAGGCTTCAAACATCTGCCCCAGCTGTCTGCTTAACCTCCGCTAGAGCCTAAAATTAAGGGGAACCCCACGCCAATTTTTTTAATAATAAATCCTTTATTTTAATACTAAATGACAAGTACAGTAACCAACACTGTCACTGTACTTCATATATATGTGACTGACATGTTTCTATCTATCTAATCTATGTGTGAAGCTCTATTCTGTCTGTTATAAATTGTCGGGTACAGATGCTGAATTGCCGGCCGGCTTTCTTAAAGAGACGGTGCATGAAAACACTATTATTTTTTTTAATAAATCCTTTACACTAAATGACAAGTACAGTAAGCAACACTGTCACTGTACTTCATATATATGTGACTGACATGTTTCTATCTATCTAATCTATGTGTGATTCTCTATTCCTTCTATTCTAAATTGTTGGGTACAGATGCTGAATTGCCGGCCGGCTTTTTTAAAGAGACGGTGCATGAAAACACTATTATTTTTTTTGATAAATCCTTTACACTAAATGACAAGTACAGTAATCAACACTGTCACTGTACTTCATATATATGTGACTGACATGTTTCTATCTATCTAATCTATGTGTGATTCTCTATTCCTTCTATTCTAAATTGTCGGGTACCGCTGCTGAATTGCCGGCCGGCTTTTTTAAAGAGACGGTGCATGAAAACACTATTATTTTTTTTGATAAATCCTTTACACTAAATGACAAGTACAGTAATCAACACTGTCACTGTACTTCATATATGTGACTGACATGTTTCTATCTATCTAATCTATGTGTGATTCTCTATTCCTTCTATTCTAAATTGTCGGGTACCGCTGCTGAATTGCCGGCCGGCTTTTTTAAAGAGACGGTGCATGAAAACACTATTATTTTTTTTGATAAATCCTTTACGCTAAATGACAAGTACAGTAAGCAGCACTTTCACTGTACTTCGTATATATGTGGTTGACATGTTTATATCTATCTAATCTATGTGTGAAGCTCTATTCTTTCGGTTCTAAATTGTCGGGTACCGGTGTATGCCGCTGCTGAATTGCCGGCTTTTCATGTTTCACTGTTGGCACTGTTCCCATCGATTTGGGCAATCACTGTAATGCCACAACCACCATGGCTGTGGCATTACAGTGAGTGGCAGACAATCCCTGCATGATTGGTGCTCTAAATAGCACCAGACATGCAGGACACGCTTTTGGTGCACGAACAGTTATCGAACATAACCTCGAACAGCCGAATTTTTTGCAAATCGTTCGGGTTCGTCGAACGACTCGAACACCGCCCAAAACAGCTCGAATTTGAGATTGGCGAACAGTTCTAGTCGAACACCGCTCATCTCTATTCTTAACTTCCATCATACACTATAGAGGGGCTATGAGGCCATAATACTGTGTATAGCTGGGCTATGTGTTACCATGCTGTGTATGGGGAGCTAGGGGCATTCATGCTGTGAATAGGGCTCAGCATCTCAATTATAGACATGTGTGAGACACTTCCAAATTTTTATACCGGTGAACACATTTCATCTCATCCATGACAGCACTAACACCCAGTGCTGTGTTGGGTAAGAGAGAAATAAATAGGTGAATTATGGCCAGCTATTAATGGCTGGAGGAGGCTGGGTTTTTTTTTACTTTTTTTTTCATCAGCACATGTCTACAATATTTCCATCTTTTTTGTACTATATATAGATTTACATTCTATACAATACATAAAAATGACGGTAATTGAATTTCCCCAAGACCATGAGAATGCATCATAGTTTTGGGGAAAAAGTTGAGTGTTGGCCGGCTATTTAGGGGTGGAGGAGGCCGGATTTTTTTTTTTTTTTTTTTTTTAAGTTCACTTTATAGAACATCACATACAATTTGAGTGTAAGCAGTGCACATAGCAGGAAAATTCACCCAGAAGAGGGCAAAAAGGGCCATAACACGGTGCATAGCTGGGCTATGGACTATTAAACTGTCTACAGAGGGCTATTGTCTATTATATTGTATATAGGGGGCTATGTTCTATCATACTTTGTATGGTAAACTATAGGCTATAAAACTGTGTAAATAGGGGATATATGGCATCATTGTGTGTATTGGGCATTATAGATGCATTATACTGTGTATACGCAGATATGGGGTCATTATACTGTGTATAGGGGTTACTCGGGCATCATACTCTGTATAGGGGCTTATTGACCATAATACTGTGTATAGCTGGGCTATGGACTATTAAACTGTCTATAGAGGGGCTATTGTCTATTATGTTGTATATAGGGGGCTATGTTCTATCATACTGTGTATGGGAAGCTATAGGCTATAAAACTGTCTAAATAGGGGATATGAGTCAGAATACTGCGTATGGGGACAATAGAACCATTATACTGTGTATAGGGGCTTTTAAGCCATCATACTCTATAAAAAGCTATGGGCAATTATATTGTATATAGGTTCTTATGAGCCATCATACCCTATAGAGGGGCTATGGGGCCATAATACTTTGTATAGCTGGGCTATGGGCTACCATACTGTGTATATCTGGGCTATGGGCTACTATATTGTGTATGGGGAGCTAGGGGCTATCATGCTGTGAATAGGGCTCTACATCTCAATTATAGACATGTGTGAGACACTTCAAAATTTTTATACCGGTGATCACATTTCATCTCATCCATGACAGCACTAACACCCAGTGCTGTGTTGGGTAAGAGAGAAATAAATGTGAATTATGGCCAGCTATTAATGGGTGGAGGAGGCTGGACTTTTTTAACTTTTTTTAACATCATCACGTGTCTACAATATTTCCATCTTCATGGTACTATATATAGATTTACACTCTGTATATAATACATAAAATACCGGTAATTGAATTTCCCCAAGACCATGAGAATGCATCATAGTTTTGGGGAAAAAGGTGAGTGTTTTTTTTTGTTCAGTTTATAGAACATCACATACAATTTGAGCGCAAGCACTGCACATAGCAGGAAAATTCACCCAGATGTGGGCAAAAAAGGGCCATAATACGGTGTATAGCTGGGCTATGGACTATTAAAATGCCTATAGAGGATCTATTGCAGTGTTGAGCCACCCCCGTAGTGTTCGAGTTCGGTTCGGTTCGTCGAACACCCGTGTGTTCGCCGAACTGTTCGTCGAACTGTTCGTCGAACACCTTCGAACACCGTTAAAACCAATGGCAGGCAAACAAAACACATAGAAACACATAGAAAACACCTTCAAAGGTGTCCAAAAGCTGACAAACTGCTCAGAAGACACAACTAACACATGGAAAAGTGACAAGTACATATAGTCATGCGAAAAGAAAAGAGGTGGAGGAGTAAAAGGAGGGGGAGTCATGTCATGCCCTTCTAAAATCCAAAAAGTGAGAAGCCGAGACGGCCAGTCCGCTCCTGCCCGTGCCACCTCCGTGTCGCCGGGTTTGTGCCAGAGCCGCGGTGAACCCTGACGGCCAGCCCCCCTCTCCCAATACTGGTGCCTGTCCGCTGGTAGGTCGAGAGAGACCCCTGTGGTGGAGGCAGCTCTAAGCTTTTTAATTTAAATTGTCCCTCTAATTTGAATGAATACACTTTAAATCCATTTACAAGGATCTATTGGAGGGCAAGTCTCATGCCAGCAGCCGCGTAATTCCAGCTCCAGTAGCGTCCACTAAAGCTGCTGCAGTTAAAAAGCTTTTATAAGGATCGAGCTCGGCTGTCCACCGCAAGGCATCCTAGTGCCAGTCCCAGCCCCTATGCCTTGGGGTGCCTCCTGATGCTCTTCACTAAGTATCCCGTGGTCCCGAAGCATTTCCTTTGAAAAAATTAAGTGTCCAAACTACAGGTGGTGTAGCTTGCTTAACAGCCGGGATAATCCGCTGACTAGCAGACACTGCTACTAGGCACAAAGTATTTCCTGGGCTAGATGCAGTTAAAAATTTGTAAGTAGATACTCTCGTTGGATGCTGAGAAAGCATTCCATAGAGTCTCCTGGCACGCCATATATGATTCTCTTAAAAAGCTTGGGGTAGGGGTCTAGGGGACCCTTTTATAGCCAAAATCACGGCCCTGTATCACAATACGTCACCTAGGCTGAAGATAAATGGAACTGTAGCACCGAGGGCTCGGTTGCTACAGACGTATTGCACCTCACCCAGAGGTGTGATATCTCACTCTCAGATAAGGATGGAGTGTGGATCAGGACCCGACACCTGCATGCATTACACCACATTGCCGTGGGGCAGGGCGACCAATATGCCCCTGAGATGGGCACGACAGTCCCTGTCCCTGGCTGGAGTGGGGGGAGGGAACACTGAGGAAGGGGAACCCTGCAGTGCAGGAGCAGGGAGGAAGCAGTTCCTGGATGCATTGAGAAGGGAGTATAAAAGGTGGGCACCATCTTAGTTCAGTGCAGAGAAGTCTGAGCAGAAGTGGCAGGGAGCAGGGGCTCTGCATGAGCTCTGCTCCGGAGGCGGGCCTAGTAACAGAGGCCCAGGCCTGCAAGAGGGAGAAGGAAGGAAGAGGAGCGGAGAAGGCTCCAGGAACGAGGAATGAAGGGATCCCAGGGGTGCGGACGGGCGAGTCGCCACCGCACGCCCGAATCCACCTGCGTGGAGGGGTCAGGCCAAAGGGGGAGACCGGTCCCCGAACTAGTGGAGGCAGGAAACGACCCTCAGCTAGAAACCGGAGGCTCTGACATTTTATGTGGCGCAGCCCCTTGCTCCACCCGCTAGGAAGGCACCACATAGGGTCAGGGAAACTGGCGCCAAGTTTACCAAGAGGAGGCCCGAGGCAGCCGGACAGAAGTGTTGGTAAGAAAGGCCAGACAAAGGACACACAAAGGGGGTCCTGTGAAGCGCTCCAAAGTTATCTGGGAGTTGTCTGAGCCCCTCACCTGGTGAGCACAGTACGACGTGGGCAGCCGTTACCTGCAGACGTGGTCTGGATAATAAGAACTGTGAGTAAAGGCCCTGAACTGCATCACTGACTCTGTGTCGTTACTGCTGCTGCCCTGCACCATCACCCCCATCCTCCACATACACTGCCCTGAGGCTATACTCCTCCCATGGGGAGTTATGCTACGCTCTGCTGCACCCACAACACCAGCCTTAGCGGTCTGCCCTGTAGCGGCGGTTCACTCTGACCGCAATCCACGGGTGGCGTAGTCGGACATTTAAACATCAAAACCACATAAATAGTTCCGCCACTGGTTTGACCGCCCTGAGCCACGGAACCGGATCGCCGCCACGAAGACTACAACCACCAGCATCCACCAAAAAGGGTCCGGCTCCGGGTGTCCCAAGGCCCAGGGGGTGCGTCAGAACATTTTCATCACCTTTCACAATCACCAATGGGACAAGGCAGGGATGTCCTCTGTCCCCTCTCTTATACATCCTAGTGACGGAGCACCTGCTCTCATCAATTCGCCATAACCCCAATATTAGGTGGATTGAGGTGGGAGGCACCGAGTACAAGTGCTCTCTATTTGCTGATGATGTCCTAGTATATATCACTCAATCACATATATCCATCCCTGCTGTTATGGCTGAAATAGATCACTTTGTTACATGGTAAAATTTTAAAATCAATGCAGCGAAGTCTGAGGCCCTCGATGTCTCCCTCCCTAAATCCATATAGGATCCCATCCAGTCCAACTTTCCCTTTGCCTGGCCCTCACAGGGTATCAAATACTTAGGAATTCCTATTCATAGAGACCTCTCCCATCTATGTTATCTTAATTTTGGGCCCTTTATTGAACAATTCCATACAGACCACGGTTGGCAAGTTAGAACTGTAAGATTCACTACGTGAACCACTGGTGTTTTGTGGAAAAGCACATGTACACCGCGTTCCAAATTATTATGCAAAAAGTGTTTAGGAGTGATAAGGGAAGAATTTGTTTGTTTGTCAGTTAAACTCATTGATGGTGATGTGTGTCAGGGCTCTTTATATCACTGTAAGCAATTGCAGACACCTGTGCTAATTAGTTTGGCAGGTGTGTCCAATGAAAGGCAAGACTACTTAAGAAGGCTCTCTCACATTATTAAGCAGCCTACATTTTCTGCCAAAATGGGAAAGAAAAAGGATGTGTCGGCTGCTGAGAAGCAACAAATTGTGGAGTGTTTAGGTCAAGGCATGACTACAATCAACATTGTGCGATGATCAGGATGAAGTGTCTTGGCAATCAAGAAGTATGTAGCTGATTCACAGTACACACGTGTGCGTGCTGATAAGGGCAAATTGAGGACTCTTTCCTACAGGCAATTACGTCAGGTTGAAAGAGCAGCGGCAAAAAAGCCTTGTCATAGCAGCAGACAAGTTTTTGAAGCTGCTTGTGCCTCCAACGTCCCCCGAACAACAAGATGCAGGGTCCTTCAGAGGTTTGCAGCTGTGCATACGCCATCCTGTCGACCTCCTCTATCCACTTCACACAAGCAGAAACGGCTCCAGTGGGCCAAACATTACATGAAGACTGATTTCAAAACTGTTTTGTTCACGGATGAGTGCCGTGCAGCGCTCGATGGTCCAGATGAATGGAGTGGAGGATGGCTGGTTGATGGACACCCCACGCAAACACGGCTACAGCGCCAACAAGGAGGAGGTGGAGTAATGTTTTGGGCTGGAATCATGGGGAGAGAGATTGTCGGCCCCTTTAGGATCCCTGAAGGCGCTAAAGATGAACTCCATAATGTATGTGGATTTTCTCAAACAGCACTTCCTGCCATGGTTCAAGAAGAAGAACCGTGTATTTCACAGCAAGATCATTTTTCTGCATGATAATGCACCATCTCATACTGCACATAAAACATCTGCATCTCTGGCTGATATGGGCATAAAAGGGGACAAACTTATGGTGTGACCCCCATGCTCCCCTGACCTCTACCCCATTCAGAACCTTTGGAGCATCATTAAAAGGAGTGTCTATGATGGCGGGAGGCAGTTCACATCTAAGCAACAGCTCTGGGAGGGTATTCTGTCCTCATGCAAAACAATTGAAGCAGAAACCATCCAAAACCTGACAAATTCAATGGACGAGAGAGTTCAGAAGCTCCTTTCGAACAAGGGGTCCTATGTGAAAATGTAACATCACCTAGAATAAAGTTTTGAGTTGAAAACTGTTTGATTTCAGTTTCTAACAACCTGCTAATGCTTATAATTTCAAAAATGACCATTTTTTTGGTCTTTATTAAAATGAAAAGGTTGATCGAAAAGTTTGGGGGATCTAAGAGTGTGGCAACCCAGTAGTCATGATTACTTCGAATTCTGACAATATAAGGGTCATGCTGCAGGTAGTGCAGCAAGAAGGCACTTATGTGTCTTGCGCATCTCGGAGCCCCAAAATTATTTTCCGGGCTAGATGCAGCTAAAAATTATTTTTAATTTTAAATCTGGTGAAGCTTATTATAGATGGCCTAATAGGATCAGTGCTGCACACTGCTACAAAGCCCAAATTATTTTCCAGTCAAGATACAGATAAACATGATTAGTAATTTGAAAGCTTAAAACGGTTGGTAGGGTGATTTTAACCAATCATCAAGCTTTTACTCTCCCCAGGATGACACAGGGGTAGAAAAGTCGTTTCGGATCCATGATTTGTTCATCTTTATGAACGTGAGTCTGTCTACATTATCAGTGGAGAGCCGCGTGCGCTTATCTGTCAGCACACCACCAGCAGCGCTGAACACACGTTCAGACAGAACGCTGGCTGCGGGGCATGACAAGATCTCCAAGGCGTAAGTGGCTAGCTCCGGCCATTTATCCAGATTGGAAGCCCAAAAAGAGCAAGGGTCCAGTGACACAGTCGTGGCTTCAATGTTTACTTGGAGATACTCCTGTACCATCGTCTCTAGGCGTTGACTATGTGTCAGACTTCTTGTCTCCTGTGGCCTTGCAAAGGATGGGCTAAAAAAGTGGTGAAATGATTCCGCAAAATTGATGTTACCAGCAGATACTGTGGTTCTGTTACGGTTTGAGTGCTGAACACTTGACGGTCCCACGGTTGGCAAGTTGGAACTGTGAGATTCACTACATGCACCACTGGTATTTTGTGGAAAAGCACATGTAAGATTCTGCAACAGTCTCTGCTGATACTCCTGCATGCGTGCATCCCTTTCTATGGCAGGAATAATTTCTGCAAATTTACTTTTGTACCGGGGATCTAACAGTGTGGCAACCCAGTACTCAGGATTATTTCTAATTCTCACAATTCGAGGGTCATGTTGCAGGTAGTGCAGCAAGAAGGCACTCATGTGTGTTGCGCATCCAGGAGCACCAAGTCCCTGTTGTGTTGGTGGCGAGGTAACAATCATGCTTCCTTCCTCTGTCCTCTCCCCCCAACCTCGCACAACAGAAATGTGATCAAGGTCTCCCTCATCTGATGAGTCTTCCATCAGTTCGTCCTCCACTTCTTCCTGGGCTCCTGCACCTTCCTCACTAGTTTGGCTGCTACCATGCGCCCTGGTAAAATCATCTCCCCCACCCTCACATGCCTGCCGCCCTGGTGCTGCCGACCGTCTGGACCTTGCAGATGTTAGCCCTTCCGCATACAACTCCTCCTCCTCTACTTCCTCCACCTCCTCTTGTGCCACCACCTGACTCCGAATTCTGTTTAACATGTGCTCCAGCATGTAAATCACCGGAATAGTCATGCTGATAATGGCATCGTCAGCACTAAACATCTTCGTCGCCATTTCAAAACTGTGCAGAAGGGTTCATAGGTCCCTGATCTGAGACCACTCCTCCAGCGTGATTTGCCCCACCTCTGAATCTCGTTGGCCCAGGCTATACGTCAGAACGTATTGCACCAGGGCTTGTCGGTGCTGCCACAGTCGCTGCAACATGTGCAGAGTTGAATTCCACCGGGTAGGCACATCGCATTTTAGCCGGTGAAGTGGCAGGCCCAACGACTTCTGTAGAGATGTAAGTCGCTGAGCTGCGGGATGCGAACGGCGGAAGTGAGCACACAGCGACCGTGCCCTCTGCAGAAGGCCATCTAGTCTGGGATAGTGGGCTAAAAATTGCTGGACAACCAGGTTCAACACGTGAGCCATACAAGGCACGTGTGTGACATTGCCCCGGCGAAGGGCCGCACCCAGGTTTGCAGCATTGTCGCACACGGCCTTCCCTGGTTTCAGGTCCAGTGGAGACAACCATTCATGAAATTGGTTCTCCAGAGCTGACCACAACTCCTCAGCTGTGTGACTCACATTTCCCAGACATTTCAATGTAAAAACCGCCTGATGACGTTGAGCCCTACTGCCAGCATAGTAAGGAGGTGTGCAGGATCCCTTCTGCGCAGTTAGAAAGCTTGTGGCATGACCAGACAGGCTTTGGGTGCAGGTGGAAGACCGAGAGGAGGTTGAGGAGGCAGAAGCAGTGGAGGAAAAATGACATAAAGAGGATTGACGCACAACTCGTGGGGACGGCAAGACTTGGACAGCAGCCCCTTGTCCTGCTGTCACCATAGTTACCCAGTGCCCAGTCAGCGACATGTAACGCCCCTGTCCATGCCTACTCGTCCAAGTGTCTGTGGTGAAATGCACCCTGTCACACACAGAGTTTCTCAAAGAAGCGGTGATGTTGTGTGCGACATGCTGGTGGAGCGCAGGCACACCTTTCTTTGAGAAGTAGTGCCGACTGGGCATCTGGTACTGGGGCACTGCGACGGACATAAGGTCTCGAAAATCCTCTGTGTCCACCAGGCGGAAAGGCAGCATTTCTGTAGCCAAGAGCTTGCAGATGGTGAAATTCAACCTCTTAGCTTTCTCATGGCTAGGAGGAAATGGTCTTTTACTTGTCCACATCTGAGGGACCGAGGGCTGGCTATTGTGCTTAGACGGGGTTGATAAGGGTGTCCCCGGCAAACTGCCGGTCTGTGAGGAAGATGCAGGCGGACATGTTAGGTTGCCTTGATCCAAAGGTGGTGCTATCGATGTCGGACAGCGCTCAAGACCAGCTGGTGTTACCACCTCCAAAGAAAATGATGACCTGCCAATCACGCTGGCTGTTGCGGGTAAAGAGGTGGCAGGTCTGCGCCCCAAAACAGGTGTGACTGCTGTCCCCCCAGTCACAGAGGATGAAGAGGCCGCGGATGCACAAGATATGGCAGACGGTGGTTGGCTCGGCCGGCTAGACCGCATTGTAGCACACTGAGCTTCCCACTGCAACTTATGCTTCATGTCCATGTGCCGGTTCATGCATGAAGTACTCAAACTATGTATTTTTTGGCCTCTACTTAGCTTTTGCTGACAAATGTTACAGATAACACGAGTTGGGTCATCTTTATCGATCTGAAAAAATGCCCAGGCTATGCAAGGCTTAGCACCCATGCGACCTGAAGAGCCACCACGACTTGTGGTGAGAGGCAGAGTTGTGTTTGAGGATGCAGTTGTTGACGTGCTTCCAGTACTACGTCTCTGTCCAGGAAGGCGCAACCTGACCTCGTCGTCACTAGCATCTTCCTCCACCTCCTCTGCTGACCTCATCTCTTGGCTGACTGTGGGTTGACAGTAAGTGGGATCTCCGACCTCATCATCATCACCCTGTGCGTTATCACACCCGTCGTCCTCAGAGCCAACCTGTTCCTGCCCTGACAAAAAACTAAAGTTGTCGCTCCAATCAGGTATTTGAGTCTTATCATCGTCTTCCTCATTGTCTCCACCAACAGGAGTTACAGTTTGGGAATGAGGGTCTACATTATGGTCAGAACCTTCTGCGTCTGGTCCTGGATCCGACTCATAAAGATTCTGGGCATCAGTGCAGATCATTTCCTCGTCTGGATTCACAGAAGCGCTTGAGTCGACCTCTGATTCCCAGGCTATAGTATGAGTAAACAGCTCTGCAGACTCAACCATCTGTTCTACCTCATACTCAGACGGGCAGCTGGAGATTTGGGAGCTGTGAGGAAGCAAGTGCGATTTGGGTGACAACTTTGAGGACTGGAGTATTTGTGATGTTGAAGTTGATGTGGAGGAGAGCCCACTTAAAGGAGCACTTGATATCCGTTGAAGCACCTGCTGTTTTTGTGCCTCATCTGGAATTTGTAGCGATTGGCGTGGCCGTAAGAAAGGGATCTTATCACATTGTCCGCTAAAAGAAGTAGACATTTTAGTTTGGCTGGAAGATGGTCTTTCTTCTGCACCTACCCCACGGACACAACCTTTTTTCCTCTTCCCAACACGCCTATTCCCCTTTCCACCAGCAGCAGGCCTTTTTCCACTCATTTTGGTGGTTAACTAATTCACAACTCTGGAGTTGTTTGCACAAAAAAACAATGGATGGTAACCGAGCAGAGCTGAGTGGCCAAACTGTGGTATTAGGCCAAAACTATTGGCTGGGTTAGATGCAGAAAAAAATTATTTTTAATTTGCAACCTGATGGAGGTCAGTATAGATGGACTAATAGACCAAGTCCCACACACTGCTAGAAGCCCAAATATTTTTTCAGAGCTAGATGCAGAAAAAAAATATTTTTAATTTGCAACCTGATGGAGGTCAGTATAGATGGACTAATAGACCAAGTCCCACACACCGCTAGAAGCCCAAATATTTTTTCAGAGCTAGATGCAGAAAAAAATTATTTTTAATTTGCAACCTGATGGAGGTCAGTATAGATGGACTAATAGACCAAGTCCCACACACCGCTAGAAGCCCAAATATTTTTTCAGAGCTAGATGCAGAAAAAAATTATATTCAATTTGCAACCTGCTGGAGGTCAGTATAGAAGGACTAATAGAACAAGTCCCACACACTGCTAGAAGCCCAAATATTTTTTCAGAGCTAAATGAAGAAAAAAATTATTTTTAATTTGCAACCTGATGGAGGTCAGTATAGATAGACTAATAGACCAAGTCCCACACACTGCTAGAAGCCCAAATATTTTTTCAGAGCTAGATGCAGAAAAAAATTATTTTTAATTTGCAACCTGATGGAGGTCAGTATAGATGGACTAATAGACCAAGTCCCACACACCGCTAGAAGCCCAAATATTTTTTCAGAGCTAGATGCAGAAAAAAATTATATTCAATTTGCAACCTGCTGGACGTCAGTATAGAAGGACTAATAGAACAAGTCCCACACACTGCTAGAAGCCCAAATATTTTTTCAGAGCTAAATGAAGAAAAAAATTATTTTTAATTTGCAACCTGATGGAGGTCAGTATAGATGGACTAATAGACCAAGTCCCACACACTGCTAGAAGCCCAAATATTTTTTCAGAGCTAGATGCAGAAAAAAATTATTTTTAATTTGCAACCTGATGGAGGTCAGTATAGATGGACTAATAGACCAAGTCCCACACACCGCTAGAAGCCCAAATATTTTTTCAGAGCTAGATGCAGAAAATTTTTTTATTCAATTTGCAACCTGATGGAGGTCAGTATAGATGGACTAATAGACCAAGTCCCACACACTGCTAGAAGCCCAAATATTTTTTCAGAGCTAGATGCAGAAAAAAATTATTTTTAATTTGCAACCTGATGGAGGTCAGTATAGATGGACTAATAGACCAAGTCCCACACACTACTAGAAGCCCAAATATTTTTTCAGAGCTAGATGCAGAAAAAAATTATTTTTAATTTGCAACCTGATGGAGGTCAGTATAGATGGACTAATAGAACAAGTCCCACACGCTGCTAGAAGCCCAAATATTTTTTCAGAGATAAATGAAGAAAAAAATTATTTTTAATTTGCAACCTGATGGAGGTCAGTATAGATGGACTAATAGACCAAGTCCCACACACTGCTAGAAGCCCAAATATTTTTTCAGAGCTAGATGCAGAAAAAAATTATTTTTAATTTGCAACCTGATGGAGGTCAGTATAGATGGACTAATAGACCAAGTCCCACACACCGCTAGAAGCCCAAATATTTTTTCAGAGCTAGATGCAGAAAAAAATTATATTCAATTTCTAACCTGCTGGAGGTCAGTATAGAAGGACTAATAGAACAAGTCCCACACACTGCTAGAAGCCCAAATATTTTTTCAGAGCTAAATGAAGAAAAAAATTATTTTTAATTTGCAACCTGATGGAGGTCAGTATAGATGGACTAATAGACCAAGTCCCACACACTGCTAGAAGCCCAAATATTTTTTCAGAGCTAGATGCAGAAAAAAATTATATTCAGTTTGCAACCTGATGGAGGTCAGTATAGATGGACTAATAGAATGATGCTATGCCCAAAAGATTTTACTTCACTAGGTGCAGTAAAAAAATTGGTATTCTATACACAGGTGGTATATCTTGCAACACAGATAGGCTACTCCACTGACTAACACACTCTGCAATAGGCCAAAAAGGATTAGCTTTGCTAGATTCAGCCAAATGCTGTGAAAAAAACTTGCACAGCACTGGCACAGACCTGCCTGGCAAAAACTGATAGGAACTGATGTAACCTAGTCCTGAAAAGGACTCCAATTACAATTAGTCTTTACTCCCACAATCTATCTATTTAAGAGCACAGACCTGCCTCATAAAAGTCGTAGGAAATGCTGTAACCTAGTCCTTAAAAGGACTGCAATCACAACTATTCCCTACTCCCAAGCTATCTGTATATTTGTGCGAAAATTGGCTTGAAATTAACAAGGTATAGCGCACACAGCAACAGCGGTGCCGTCTAACACGCAGCTGCAGCAGTGAGAAAATGGTGGCGACGGGGAAAATGGCTTGGTCTTATAGGGCAAGGACATGTGACATACACTGCCAATCACACATGCCCTTGCTTGTGTGAAAAAAAGCACTTCGCTCCGTGTGTGCGCTGCTGATAGGCTGACAGATTGCACCTCCCCACTGCAAATGCGGGAAAGAGAAAAAAAAATGGAGATCTTCATTGTTCCTGCAGAGATCCATCCCCTGCCCCTCCCCCCGCCCCGCTGTACACTCAAACTGCGTATTAACATTAATTTTCATCATTACTGAGAAAAAATCCAGTTATGATTTTGGTGCACGAACAGTTATCGAACATAACCTCGAACAGCCGAATTTTTCTCAAATTGTTCGTGTTCGCCGACCGGCTCGAACACCGCCCAAAACAGCTCGAATTTGAGATTGGCGAACAGTTCGAGTAGAACAACGCTCATCTCTAATCTATTGTCTATCACTGTGTATGGGGCTATAGATGCATTATACTGTGTATAGTCAGATTTGGCGACATTACACTGTGTTCCAAATTATTATGCAAATAATATTTTCTCAGATTTTCCCAAATTACCTATATGAATTGCAGTCATTGTAATTTTCCAGTCAACTAACTATTAGAGTACAATTGAAAGGTTTTTGTACAAACTGCCTATGATAACAGTATATTTTTAAAAAAATAAAACACTCAAACTGCACTCAAAATGCATGTTCCAAATTATTATGCACAGCAGTGTTTTCAACTTTTTCATTTTAATAAAGAACAAAAAAATGGTCATTTTTGAAATTATAAGCATTAGCAGGTTATTACAAACTGAAATCAAACAGTTTTCAACTCAAAACTTTATTCTAGGTGATGTTACATTTGCACATAGGACCCCTTGTTCGAAAGGAGCTTCTGAACTCTCTCGTCCATAGAATTTGTCAGGTTTTGGATGGTTTCTGCTTCAATTGTTTTGCATGAGGACAGAATACCCTCCCAGAGCTGTTGCTTAGATGTGAACTGCCTCCCGCCATCATAGACACTCCTTTTGATGACGCTCCAGAAGTTCTCAATGGGGTTGAGGTCAGGGGAGCATGGGGGCCACACCATAAGTTTGTCCCCTTTTATGCCCATAGCAGCCAGAGATGCAGATATGTTATTTGCAGCATGAGACGGTGCATTATCATGCATGAAAATGATGTTGCTGTGGAATGCACGGTTCTTCTTCTTGAACCATAGCAGGAAGTGCGGTTTGAGAAACTCCACATACATTATGGAGTTTATCTTTACCCCTTCAGGGATCCTAAAGGGGCCGACAATCTCTCTCCCCATGATTCCAGCCCAAAACATTACTCCACCTCCTCCTTGTTGGCGCTGTAGTCGTGTTTGCATGGGGTGTCCATCAACCAGCCATCCTCCACTCCATCCATCGGGACCATCGAGCGTTGCACGGCACTCATCGGTGAACAAAACAATTTTGAAGTCAGTCTTCATGTATTGTTTGGCCCACTGGAGCCGTTCCTGCTTGTGTGCAGTGGATAGAGGAGGTCGACAGGATGGCTTACGCACAGCTGCAAACCTCTGAAGGACCCTGCATCTTGTTGTTCGGGGGACGTTGGAGGCACCAGCAGCTTCAAAAACTTGTCTGCTGCTATGACAAGGCTTTTTTGCCGCTGCTCTTTTAACCTGATGTAATTGCCTATAGGAAAGAGTCCTCAATTTTCCCTTATCAGCACGCACACGTGTGTACTGTGAATCAGCTACATACTTCTTGATTGTGCGGTGATCACGATGAAGTGTCTTGGCAATGTTGATTGTAGTCATGCCTTGACCTAAACACTCCACAATTTGTTGCTTCTCAGCAGCCGACACATCCTTTTTCTTTCCCATTTTGGCAGAAAATGTAGGCTGCTTAATAATGTGGGACAGCCTTCTTAAGTAGTCTTGCCTTTCATTGGACACACCTGCCAAGCTAATTAGCACAGGTGTCTGCAATTGCTTACAGTGATATAAAGAGCCCTGACACACATCACCATCAATGAGTTTAACTGACAAACAAAAAAATTCTTACCTTATCACTCCTAAACACTTTTTGCATAATAATTTGGAATACACTGTAATTCATGGTTTATTGGAGGATGATCCAGACAGGCGGATGCAATTTAGTGAGATTATGCTTAACAAAATTGAAGAAAATCCAGTAATTTTAGATAACATTATGTGGAGTGATGACGCTTCTTTCAAATTATCCGGCCATATTAACAGACATAATTGTATTTACTGGTATAATGAGAACATGCATTTAACATTAGAGCAACAACTAAATGAACCTGGTGTCAATGTTTGGGGTGGTATTTCAAGTTTTAGTGTTTTAGGACCAATATTTTTTGATGGGACAGTCACAGGAGATAAGTATCTCGAAATTCTAATGAATCGAGTTATTCCCCAGGTACAGAAACATCCTAATTCAAATGACCTTTATTTCCAACAAGATGGGGCCCCTCCACATTATTCAAGAGTAGTCCGCGAGTATCTTGATGATACATTTCCTAATAAATGGATTGGCCGAAGTGGCCCACTTGATTGGCCAGCACGTTCACCAGACTTGACCCCAATGGATTTTTTCTTTTGGGGAGTACTCAAGGACAAAGTTTATAGTCAAAAACCAAATAGTGTCAGTGATATGAAAAATTACATAAGAGTTGCATTTCAAGAAATTAATATCCAAAGAGACTTGTGCAAAAACGTTTGACAAAGCGTAAGAGGCAGACTTCAAAGCTGTGCAAATTGTAATGGAAAACAGTTTGAGCACCTGCGTTGATAAAATTTAAGGGCTTTTATATTATTGTTCAGAATAAAATTTAATTGTCAATGTTATGCTTGTGTTAGTAAATATAATTTTATATATAAATCAAAATAAATGTTATTATTTTCTGTCCACCTACTTTAGGACCACCCAAAATATACGGGGCTATGTTCTACCCTACTGTGTATGGGAAGATATAAGCTATAAAACTGTGTAAATAGGGGATATATTGCTTCATACTGTGTATGGGGGGCTATTGGTGCTTTATACTGTGTATAGGGGCTATTCGGGAATCATACTGTGTATAGCGGCTTATGGGCCATAATACTGTGTATAGCTGGGCTATGCACTATCAAACTGTATATAGAGGGGCTATGTTTTATCATATTATACATAGGGGTGCTATGTACTAATATACTGTGTATGGGAAGCTATAGACTATAAAACTGTGTAAAAGGGGGATATATGGCATCATACTGTGTATGGGGGCTATAGAGGCATTATACTGTGCAGAGATGCTTTTTGGCCTTCATTCTCTATAAAGGGACTATGGGCCATAATACTGTGCATAGCTGGGCTGTGGACTATCAAAGTGTCTATAGGGGGGCTATTGTCTATCATATTGTATATACGGGCTATGTTCTATCATACTGTGTATGGGAAGCTATAGGCTATAAATCTGTGTAAATAGGGGATGTGGGTCATAGTACTGCGTATGGGGGGTTATAGAGGCATTATACTGTGTATAGAGGCTTGTGGGCCATCATGCTCTATAAAGGGCTATGGGCAATCATATTATGTATAGGTTCTTATGAGCCATCATACACTATAGAGGGGATATGGGGCCATAATATTGCGTATAGCTGGGCTATGGGCTACCATACTGCGTATAGCTGGGTTATGGGCCAAAATACTGTGTATAGCTGGGCTATGGGCTATAATGCTGTGTATAGCTGGGCTATGTGCTACCATATTGTGTTTGGGGAGTTATGGGCTATAATACTGTGAATAGACCTCTACATCTCAATTATAATGTTGTATCATACTGTGTATGGGAAGCTATAGGCTATAAATCTGTGTAAATAGGGGATATGGGTCATAATACTGCATATGGGGGGTTATAGAGGCATTATACTGTGTATTATACTGTCAAGTTGACGCGCCCCCTGGGCCTGTGTTGTGCAGGGGAACCCGGAACCGGGCCTGTTGTAGGATGCTGGGGGTTGTAGTCTCCGTGTGGCGGTGACCCGGTCCGTGCCCAGGGTGGTCAAACCAGTGGCAGTCTTAGGCTGAGTTCACACGATGCGTTTTTCGTGCGTTTCCGCGGCGTTTTTGCAGTTGCGGAAACGCTGCGGAAACGCATTAAAAACGCATGGTAGAAGGGCAGCAATGTTCCCCAATTGAAATCCGCATGTGCTGTGCCCACGATGCGGATTTTTCCGCAGCGTAAACGCTGCGGTCAAAAATCCGCAGCATGTCAATTAATTTTGCGGAAACGCTGCTCTTTTGCCGCCATTGACTTGCATTAGACCGCATGGAATCCGCATCACTGTATATGTTGATGCGCTTTTCATGCGGTCTAATGTGCGGATGATACCCGGGTGTGGATGAGAGGACTCGCATCCAGACCCAGGTACCATTAAAAAAAAAAGAATAAAATAAAAAATATATATATTCTCACCTTCTGACAGCCCGCGCTGCGTCCTGCTGGCTTCCCGGGCACTTCGCGGTTGAATGAAGGACCTTCGCTGACGTCAGAGTCATGTGACGGGTCACGTGACGCTGACGTCGGAAGGTCCTAAAGTCTTCACTGCCGGCAGCCGGGACCGAGCGAAGCTGGACACCGGGGGCCATCAGAGGGTAAAGTATATATTTATTTTTTATTTTTTGACATTCACACACTATATAAATCCATGCCGGTTGCATGGATTTATATAGTGTAAAGTTGACAAGCACTTTCCAAGTGATGCTAAAATCGCTTGGGAAGCGCTTGTCAACCCGCATGCGGAAATGAAAGTGAAGACTGCTTAATTTCCGCATGTCCCTGGCAGGAAACCGCATGTACAAGCCGCATGCTTTTTTTCCTGCCAGAGAGATGCAGAAACGCTCAGGAAAAAATCCTGAGCATTTCTGCATCGTGTGCACATACCCTTAATGTATAGCAAATGTCCGACTACGCCACCCGTGGATTGCGGTCAGTGGGGACAGCCGCTGCGCTGCCGACCGCTGAGGCTGATGTTGTTTGCGCAGCCGAGTATGGGATAACTCCCCACGGGAGAAGTATTGCCTCAGGGCAGCTAATGTGAGAGATGATGGGAGTGATGGTGTGAGGGTCCCAGTGCTAATGGTGCTGGTGCGGCAAGGAATCACAGAGACGTGAGGTGCAGTTCAGGGTCTTTACTGATGGTACAAGGCAGACCCTCCCGGGAGTACTGGCTAGTATAAGGGGCCTGGTCAGTCTGCGAGCAAGCAGGAGTTCCCCTGGCCAGGTGGAGTTGTAGGCCTCCCCGTTTATCTGCACTCTTCCTGGCTACCTTGCTGTCAGCGGTTACAAGTAGCCCACGTCCCTGAGTATACCGTGTGGTGCTCACCCGTATGGCTGGTGACTTGGGGCCTTCTGTTAGCCTCCGCTCCTGGATGGCGGCGCTGGTCCCTTCTTTGTGACTGAGCCTCCGGGCTTGAACAGAGGACCTGGAATCCCCTGCCGGCTGGTTTCTGCTGCTGGGTATATATATCAGTCCCCACAGCCTCGGACTCCTGTGTCCGGTTTTAGTAACTTCAGCCAGGGCGAGCTATATCTCTGCTCAGCTCCAGCCCCTGGTCTTCAGCTGCTGCTCCTACAGAGCTCCTGATGTATCTTTCCCTGTGTCTGGAACTTCACTGTCTAATCCCGCCCCAGACCCAGTTTATAAGGGCAGATTCCTCCCCTCCCAGGTCTGGGTGGGCCGTGTTGCATGTTTAGGGCTCCTGACCAGAGAAACCTCCCACTTGCTCTCAGACATAATATCTCTATTACTGTGGTAACCAGACCCCTGGGGTGCCACATTCCCCCCTAGTAAATTTTAGTACTCCGGGACTAAACACATTTTTAAAGAAACATAAATACAGGGTATAAACGATAATACAAAAACATATTTACAAGAAGCTTTGGTTCTTTAAAGGTCACGGCGTGTCCGTAACCGGGTGTCCATATCACCCAAGGTGAAGTTTGTAAAACAAGGGGGTGTCCATGTCACCCAAGGTGAAACTTTAAGCGAAGTAGGGGACCTGTCCAAAGCAAACCCCTTGCGTTGGCCTTGGGCGTGGCTGCAAGGCTGGAGCTAACTACTTTGGGCCGCAAGTAGGCCACGCCAGACAGGTTTTCTTTTCCGCGGCCGTCTTTGCAAGAGGCACCAAGGTGCAACTATCTACAAGCATTGTTCCGGTTATCCAGTGTCCATAACCTGTTAGTCCAAATAAATCTGCAGGGTAACTGAGAAACATAATTAGTAGCAGGCAACAAACATAAACCATAAACAGTTAACAGATAAATTCACAGTGCATCACTTTAGATTTTCCAGCGAGCGAGCATCTGACCTCTAGTGACTCTAGTGGACCTACGGAGCTCACTAACTGGTTCTGCACTACAGGGTGTAGGAGGTGTTATGGGCAAGCTGGGCAGCTGTCTGTGCACTCTTTGGCTCACTAGGGGGACGGCAGGCTCACTACTAGCAGAGGGTTGATTCTCCTGTACTGCTGGTGTGGACTCTTCTGCCTCTTGGGCCGGCTGCTCTTCCAGCTCTACCGGTTCCTCTGTAGGCACTTGCGGGGCAGGCTGGAGAAAGGTGACGACGGGTACCACGACAGCGCCGTTTACTTGTGTCCTAGACCGGGGGAAGTCTCCGAGTACGGTACTGATCATTTCTTCCATTTCCAATGCGGGTTGAGGGTTTTCTTGATCTTCTTCAGGGCTTTGCAGCTGCTCGGGACACTTCTTCAGGTGGTCTCTGGAGACAATGGCTGTGGTTTCTCCTCCATCCTTACTGATTACGCAGATTTTTGGGTTCTCATGGCTTGAGGGCAGTACGGTGTATGGGTCCTTCTCCCACTGGTCTTCCAACTTGTGGAGCCGCCTCTTCCTCTTCAAGACCTGCTCTCCAGGTACCAGGGGAACAGCGGGAGCATACTGGTTATAAGCCTTCTCTTGCCTTTCTCTAGCTTAAGACAGACTTCGCTCGACTCTCTCCTGCACTTTCCGATACTGCTGCTGCCGCTCTGTATCCCAGTCTGCCTCTGGCGAGGTGTCCTCAGGTGTCAGGACTCCCATATCCAGGTCAATAGGCAGCTTACCAGGTCTTGCTCTCATTAGGTAAGCCAGGGTACAGTTGGTGGAACCTACAGGGATGTGGTTATACAGGTCCACCAGATTGGGCAGTTTCTCAGGCCACAGACTGCATTCTTCCAGGGGCAATGTTTTTAGCAGATCTATCACCACCTGGTTCATCATCTCGCAGAGTCCATTGGTTTGAGGGTGATAGGGCGTTGTTCTTATCTTCTTGCAGCCACACAGGTTGCAGAACTCCTGGAAGACCTCAGCTTCAAAGGCTGGTCCTTTGTCTGTCAGCACTTGGTCCGGGTACCCGTGTGGACGGCAGAAGTGCTGCTGGAAGGCTCTAGCTGCTGTTTGAGCCGTTAAGTCATTGACCGGGACCACCACCAGGAACCAGGAGTAATGATCTACGATTGTGAGGGCGTAGACATACCCAGATCTGCTTGGAGCCAGTTTCACATGGTCCAGGGCTACCAGTTCCAGTGGCTGTCTGGTGATGATGGGCTGCAGGGGAGTCTTCTGGCTGGCACGGTCCTTTCTTCTTAGGTTGCACGGGCCACAGTCTCTGCACCACCTCTCGATGGCTCCTCTCATGCCTACCCAGTAGAACCGTTCACGCAACAAGAACTCCAGCTTCTTCCATCCGAAGTGTCCTGCTCCATTGTGGTATGCCTCCAGAACCATAGCCGCGTCTCGTCTTGGGACCACTACCTGCAAGGTCAACTCATGTGTTCGAGAGTTAACCATTCTCCGGCACAGCTTCTCCCTGTAGAGGAACAGGTTACTTTTCTCCTTCCACAGTTGCTTGGTCTCCTCCGGAGCGTCTGGGTCAAGACTGGCATCGGCCTGGGTCAGCATTTCCTTCACCAAACGGACTGCGGGATCACTGTCTTGCGTCTCCGCCCAGTTGTAGTGGGGCAAGGGATTGAACGTCACGGAGCGCCTGTCCTTCACACGGTGGGAATACAGGGTAATCCCATGACGGTGGAACGCAGGGAGCTCGACTTCTTCCAGATCTTCTGGATCTTCCCCTACGTCCGGTAAGTTCGGCATTCTAGACAGGGCATCCGTGTTGGCATTTGATCGCCCCGCCCGGTATTTGATGGTGAATTCAAAGTTGGACAGGCGGGCCATCCATCTCTGTTCCAGGGCACCGAGCCTTGCAGTGTCCAAGTGTGTCAACGGGTTGTTATCCGTGTACACGGTGAATTTGGAGGAGGCAAGGTAATGCTTGAAACGTTCGGTCACTGCCCACACTACTGCCAGGAACTCCAGCTTGAATGAGCTATAATTCTCAGGGTTCCTCTCCGTGGGCCGTAGCTTTCGGCTGGCGTAAGCGATTACCCGTTCTTTTCCTTGCTGGATCTGGGACAGTACGGCTCCTAGCCCGATGTTGCTTGCATCCGTGTGGAGGATAAAGGGCTGGCTGTAGTCTGGATATGCCAGGATTTCATCCCCCGTGAGGGCCATCTTCAGCTGGCAGAAGGACTCCTCTTCCAGCTTTTCCACCTGAAGGGCGGCTTCTGGTTTTTGGCTTTCCGAGATTGACCTATCAGGAGGTCCTGCATAGGGGCTGCCAATTTGGTGAAACCGGGAATGAATCTTCGGTAGTAGCCTACCAACCCAAGGAACTGCCGCACTTCCTTTATGCTGGAGGGTCTTGGCCAGTCCTTAATCACAGTGATCTTATCAGGGTCGGGAGCCACTCCGTCAGCACTCACCACGTGTCCCAGGTACTGCACCTTTGGTTTCAGGAGGTGACACTTGGAGGGTTTCACCTTTAGGCCGTAGTTTGCCAGAGCTTCAAACACTTCTGCCAGGTGTTTCAGGTGGTCCTCGTAGGTCTTGGAATAGACGATGACATCGTCCAGGTATAACAGGACCGTCTCGAAGTTCCGGTGTCCCAGACAGCATTCCATCAACCGTTGGAAGGTTCCTGGTGCGTTGCAGAGCCCGAATGGCATACAGTTAAATTCGCTGAGACCCATCGGGGTGGTGAATGTGGTCTTCTCCCGGTCCGCCTCTGCTACAGGAACCTGCCAGTACCCGCTAGTGAGATCCAAAGTAGAGAAGAAGTTAGCAGATTTTAATGCAGCTAAGGACTCTTCTATCCTTGGTAACGGGTACGCATCTTTGTGTGTGATACGGTTGACCTTCCTGTAGTCTACACACATTCTCATGGTGTTGTCTTTCTTTTTCACTAAGACTAGTGGAGCTGCCCAGGGGCTACAGCTGTCCCTGATTACCCCAGCCTCCTTCGTGTCTCTAAGCATCCCCTTGGCGTGTTGGTAGTGTGCCGGGGGTAGGGGTCGGTATCTCTCCTTTATGGGAGGATGGTCTCCCGTGGGGATGTGGTGTTCTACCCCCTTTACTCGCCCGAAGTCTAGCGGGTGTTTACTAAACACTCTCTCGTACTCTCGAACCACCCGATAGACTCCCTGTTTCTGGTGTGAGGGAGTGGAGTCCGTACCCAAATGCAGTTGCTGACACCAGTCCTCCATTGGTTTCTTAGAGCCGTTACCTTCCTCTGGTTGAGATGGAGGCAAGGGTTCCACGGCCTGTACAGAATTCTGGTTTATGGTGAACAATTTGGCTAGCGTGGCATACCGGGGCAGGTGTACTTCTCTCTCCCCGATATTTATGATGCGAACGGGCACCCTCCCATGGCGTACATCGACCACCCCCCGTGGGCCTACTGTCTGAGTAGACGGGTTCTACCATTGCTTGGTAATCTCTACCTCTTAGACCAATAGCTGCCCGGCACCAAATCATCATCTCACTTTTTGGGGGCATGGCAATAGGGAACGGGTCACACATTCTCATGCTACCTATCTCACCACCAGATAGTTCCACCTGTTGCCGCTTCATCAGTGCCCGGATCTCTTTTTGGAGCACACGCTGCTGGCCGGAACTGGCGTTCTTGGCAACCTGCTGTAAAATGAGAATCACCTCTGCAAGACAATTTTCAATCACATTAGTTCCCAAGGTTATTCTAGGGTGACTCTCATGACGGTCTATGTCCACTATAATCAGTCCTTGTGCCGCCAGTTCGACTTTACCGATCTTAATGGTCACCTCCTTGAATCCCACCTGCGGCACGGGCTGACCATTGCTGGCGATGATACTCAGGTCGTCATCTAGGTAGCGGGTTATGTCCGAGTCATTCCAGTACTGCTTAAAGAGCACGTACGGGATGGTGGTCACCTGTGACCCAGTGTCTAGTAGGGCACTCATAGGAATTCCATCCAGTACCACAGGCAAGATTGGACGTCCCCCTACGTATTTATCATGCCAGTTTGATGGGCCTGATGATCTTATGCCTGGGGGTTGGCCCTCTACCCCAGGTTGTGCCCGTTTAAATGACAGTACCTTGCCACATGTCCGGGTTGATTGCAGCGGCGGCAGATGGGTCGTCCATCCTCGTTGTATCTGTCGCTGGGTCTTCCTCTGGCCGGTGGAGTCCTCCTCAGTCGGCGCCACGGGACGTCCTCCGGTCCGGATGCCAGCTGGATCTTTCCTGGAGAAGAGGCCTGTAAAGACTGCACAGTTCTGGTTAGCGCGGCAACGCTCTTAGTCAGCTCTTGGACCTGATGGTGCAGGTCTGTAGCCGGGTCACTGTTTAAAGCCTGCGCATCAGCTCCCACAGGCCCTGCAGACAAGGGCACCGTCTCCTGGTGGTAAGTGATAGCAGGGCGCCTGTGGGTCACAGCGCCGCCTGGTGTCGGTTCTCGGAGCACCCGGATGGCTCTGTCCTTGAACTGTGCAAAGTCCAGGTCAGGGTCCTGTAAGGCCATTGCCCGCAACTGGGTTCGGTGGGCATTGCACAGTAGACCCTCAATAAATTGTTCAGTCAACAGCTTATCTTCATTTCCCACGCTGTCAGGGTCTGCCTGCTTAATGGCTCTTAGGGCCTCTTGTAGGTTTAAAGCATAGTCTCTTATACTCTCATGTGCCCGTTGTTTGCACCCGTAAAATCGGAGCTTTATTTCGGCTGAGGTGCGGGTGTCAAATGTGTCTTTCAGCCGGGCTAGTATTTCTCTGACAGTCCTCTTCCTCCCAGGTGGCCAGGACTTTACCTCCCTTTGGGCTGCCCCGATTAATTGGGCCACCAGGATGCTCACTTTTTGCTCTTCTGTGAGGGGGTACACCTGGAAGAGGCTATACAGTCTTTCACTAAAGTCATTTAGAGTATGTGACTCCCCTGAGTACTGGGGTAGCCAGGTTGCCCCCGGGATATAGGGCATGGTGAATGGCATGACTGCTGCAGCGGTTGCGCGGCGGTGGCTGTGGCAGTGGAGCTCCCCTCGGTGTCCGACATCCTCCTTCCCCCCTAGTGGACCGTGGCCTACCTTGCGATGCTCTTCTTCCGTAGGCCGCGGCTCCGCAGTCGATCGTCGGGGTTGAGGACCTGGCGTCGCGCTCCGATGACGTCAGCGTCGCTCTTCCTCCCTTCCAGGACCTTGCGCAGCGTCAGAGCGTGGGGCGGAGCGTGAGGCGGAGCTTCGGATCTCGTGCGCTTTCGGCGTCCACGCCCCTCTTCTTCCTGTGCAACGTCCCGAAGATGGCGTCCGAAGGCGGGAAGCAGCTGCGGATGGCGGGAAGAAGGCAGAAGACAGTGGGAAACAGTCCAAGATGGCGTCTGATGGCGGGAATCGGCTCCGGATGGCGGGAAACGACTCCGGACGGCGGGAAACTTCACCACAGGTAAGTTCAAAAGTCTTTTTCAGGCACGCAGTACGCCGTGGTTGCGGGCACGAAATCCTGCCGACTACGCCAAAGTTGACGCGCCCCCTGGCCCTGTGTTGTGCAGGGGAACCCGGAACCGGGCCTGTTGTAGGATGCTGGGGGTTGTAGTCTCCATGTGGCGGTGACCCGGTCCGTGCCCAGGGTGGTCAAACCAGTGGCAGTCTTAATGTATAGCAAATGTCCGACTACGCCACCCGTGGATTGCGGTCAGTGGGGACCGCCGCTGCGCTGCCGACCGCTGAGGCTGATGTTGTTTGCGCAGCCGAGTATGGGATAACTCCCCACGGGAGAAGTATTGCCTCAGGGCAGCTAATGTGAGAGATGATGGGAGTGATGGTGTGAGGGTCCCAGTGCTAATGGTGCTGGTGCGGCAAGGAATCACAGAGACGTGAGGTGCAGTTCAGGGTCTTTACTGATGGTACAAGGCAGACCCTCCCGGGAGTACTGGCTAGTATAAGGGGCCTGGTCAGTCTGCGAGCAAGCAGGAGTTCCCCTGGCCAGGTGGAGTTGTAGGCCTCCCCGTTTATCTGCACTCTTCCTGGCTACCTTGCTGTCAGCGGTTACAAGTAGCCCACTTCCCTGAGTATACCGTGTGGTGCTCACCCGTATGGCTGGTGACTTGGGGCCTTCTGTTAGCCTCCGCTCCTGGATGGCGGCGCTGGTCCCTTCTTTGTGACTGAGCCTCCGGGCTTCTATGGCCAGAGGACCTGGAATCCCCTGCCGGCTGGTTTCTGCTGCTGGGTATATATATCAGTCCCCACAGCCTCGGACTCCTGTGTCCGGTTTTAGTAACTTCAGCCAGGGCGAGCTATATCTCTGCTCAGCTCCAGCCCCTGGTCTTCAGCTGCTGCTCCTACAGAGCTCCTGATGTATCTTTCCCTGTGTCTGGAACTTCACTGTCTAATCCCGCCCCAGACCCAGTTTATAAGGGCAGATTCCTCCCCTCCCAGGTCTGGGTGGGCCGTGTTGCATGTTTAGGGCTCCTGACCAGAAAAACCTCCCACTTGCTCTCAGACATAATATCTTTATTACTGTGGTAACCAGACCCCTGGGGTGCCACAATACTCTATAAAGGGCTATGGGCAATCATATTGTGTATAGGTTCTTATGAGCCATCATACACTATAGAGGGGATATGGGGCCATAATATTGCATATAGCTGGGCTATGGGCTAACATACTGCGTATAGCTGGGCTGTGGGCTATAATGCTGTGTATAGCTGGGCTATGTGCTACCATATTGTGTGTGGGGAGTTATGGGCTACAATACTGTGAATAGGCCTCTACATCTCAATTATAGACATGTATGAGACACTTTAAAATTTCTTATACCAGTGAACACATTTCATCTCATCCATGAGAGCACTAACAGCCAGTGCTGTGTTGGGTAAGAGAAAAATAAATAGGTGAGTCATGGCCAGCTGTTAATGGGTGGAGGAGGCCGGATTTTTTTTTTTATTCAGTTTATAGAACATCACATAAAATGTGAGCGTAAGCAGCGTACATAGCAGCAGAATTCACCAGAAGTGGGCAGAAATGGGGCATAATACTGTATATAGCTGGGCTGTGGACTATCAGACTGTCTATAGAAGGGCTATTGTATATCATATTGTATATATGGGGGCTATGTTCTATCATACTGTGTAAATAAGTGATGTATGGCATCATACTGTGTATTGGGGCTATAGATGCATTATACTGTGTCTAGGCAGGTATGGGGCCATTATACTGTGCATCGGGGCTATTCGGGCATCATAATGTGTATACGGGCCTATAGGCCATAATACTGTGTATCTGGGCTATGGACTATCAAACTGTCTATAGAGGGGCTATTGTCTATCATATTGTATATAGGGGGCTATGTTCTACCCTACTGTGTATGGGAAGATATAGGCTATAAAACTGTGTAAATATGTGATGTATTGCTTCATACTCTGTATGGGGGGCTATAGGTGCATTATACTGTATATAGGTAAGTATTGGGACATTATACTGTGTATAGGGGCTATTCGGGAATCATACTGTGTATAGCAGCTTATGGGCAATAATACTGTGTATAGCTGTACTATGGACTATCAAACTGTCTATGGAGGGGCTATAGTTTATCATATTGTACATAGGGGGGCTATGTTCTAATATATTGTGTTTGGGAAGCTATAGGCTATAAAACTGTATAAAAGGGGGATATATGACATCATACTGTGTATGGGGGCTATAGAGGCATTATACTGTGTATAGAGGCTTATTGGCCATCATACTCTATAAAGGGGCTATGGGCCATAATACTGTGCATAGGTGGGCGGTGGACTATCAAACTGTCTATAGAGGGGCTATTGTCTATCATATTGTATATAGGGGGCTATGTTGTATCATACTGTGTTTGGGAAGCTATAGGCTATAAATCTGTGTAAATAGGGGATATGGGTCATCATACTGCGTATGGGGGGCTATAGAGGCATTATACTGTGTATAGAGGCTCATGGGCCATTATACTCTATAAAGAGCTATGGGAAATCATATTGTGTATAGGTTCTTATGAGCCTTCATACACTATAGAGGGACTGTGGGACCATAATACTATGTATAGCTGGGCTATGGACCATAATTCTCTGTATAGCTGGACTATGGGCTACCATACTGTGTAAGGGGAGCTATGGGCTATCATGCTGTGAATAGGGATCTACATCTCAATTATAGACATGTGTGAGACACTTCAAAATTTTTATACCGGTGATCACATTTCATCTCATCCATGACAGCACTAACACCCAGTGCTGTGTAGGGTAAGAGAGAAATAAATAGGTGAGTGATGGCCAGCTATAAAAGGGTGGAGGAGGCTGGAGGTTTTTTTTGTTTTGTTTTTTAACATCAGCACATGTCTACAATAATTCCATCTTTATGGTACTATATATAGATTTACACTCTGTATATAATACATAAAAATACCGGTAATTGACTCTCCAAGGCCATGAAACTGCATCATAATTTTGGGGAAAAAGGTGAGTGTTGGCCGGCTATTATGGGGTGGAGGAGGCCGGATTTTTTTTATTTTTATTTATTTGAGTTCATAGAACATCACATACAATTTTGTGCACATATCAGGAAATTTCTCCCAGAAGTGTTCAGAAAAATGCAACATATCATCAAAGCTGCTATTCTGGACCTTCAAATTTTGAGAATACAGATATGTAAGAACTCCTGCAAGACCGACGCCGTAAGGTTTGTTCAACCACTGTGGGTAAGTGGAAGCACCAAAACATTTGTGTTGTATCCAGGGACAAACAGGCAACGCGGAAAATCTGGCAAATTCTTAATGGGCCAATCTGTTAGCAAAACTTTTACCAGGGAGCTATATTTTATCACACTGTGTATGGGAAGCTATAGGCCAGTGGTGGTGAACTTATGGCACGTGTGCCAGAGGGGGCACGCAGAGCCCTCCTTGTAGGCAAGCGCTCCATACCCTCAGCACTAGTGCCGCTACCACTTTCCTCAGCCTGCGCACCATCCCCCTCGTCACTAGCGCCACTTTGACTCTCCTCTTCTGCACACGCACCCTCCCATCATGCCGCGCGCCGAGGGTGCGGGATGTCGCACGGGGCAACAGGTAAGGCTGTGGTATGTGAAGAGAAAAGATCAGCATTGGAAATGGTAAAGGTGAGTGAGTAGTTATTTCCTTTTTTTTAATGTGGGGCCATTATATAGTATGGAGCACTATGTGAGGCCATTATACAGTATGAAACATCATGGGGGGCCATTGTACTGTATGGAGCACTATGTGGGCCATTTTACTGTATGGAGCGCTATGTGGGGTCATTATTCTGTATAGAGCACTATGTGGGGCCATTATACAATATGGAGCAGTATGTGGGGCCATTATACTGTATGGAGCGCTATGTGGGGCCATTATACTGTATGGAGCACTATGCGGGGCCATTATACAGTATAGAGCATCATGCACAGCCATTATACAGTATGGAGCACTATGTGGGCCATTTTACTGTATGGAACACTATGTGGGGCCATTATACTGTATGGAGCACTATGCGTGGCCATTATGCAGTATAGAGCATCATGCACAGCCATTATGCACTATAGAGCACTGTGTGGGGCCATTTTACTGTATGGAGCGCTATGTGGGGCCATTATGCTGCATGGAGCACTATGTGAGGCCATTATACAGTGTGGAGCATCATGTGGGGCCATTATACAGTATGAAGCACTATGTGGGGCCATTATACAGTATGGAGAATCATGTGGGGCCATTATACAGTATGAAGCACCATGTGGGGCCATTATACTGTATGGAGCATCATCTGGGGCCATTACACAGTATGGAGCACTATGTGAGGCCATTATACAGTATGTAGCATGATGTGGGGTCATTATACTGTATGGAGCACTATGTGGGTCCATTATACAGTATAGAGCATCATGCACAGCCATTGTATAATATGGAGCATCATGTGGGGCCATTTTACTGTATGAAGCACCATATGGGGCCATTATACTGTATGGAGCATCATGTGGGGACATTATACTGTATGAAGCTCTCTGTCGGGCCATTATACTGTATGGAGCACTATATGAGGCATTATACAGTATGGAGCATGATGTGGGGTCATTATACAGTTTGAAGTACCATCTGAGACCATTATACTGTATAGAGGACCATTCAGGGTCATTATACAGTACGGCGCGCTATATGAGGCCATTATACAGTATGTAGCATGAGGTGGGGTCATTATACAGTATGGAACACCATGTGGGGTCATTATACAGTATGTAGCATGATGTGGGGCCGTTATACACTTTAAACCATTATACTGTATGGAACACCATTTAGGGCCATTATACTGTACGAAGCACTATCCGAGGCCATTTAATAGTATGGAGTACCATGTGGGGCCATTATACAATATGGAGCATGATGTGGGGCCATTATACTGTATGGAGCATTATGTGGGGCCATTATACAATATAGAGCATCATCTGGAGCCATTATACAGTATGGAGCATCATGTGAGGCCATTATACAGTTTGGAGGATTATTCAGGGCCATTAAACTGCATGGAGCACTATGCAAGGCCATTATACAGTATGAAGAATCATGTACAGCCACTATATCGTATGGAGCATCATGTGGGGCCATTTTACTCTATGGAGCACTATGTGGGGCCATTATACAGTATAAAGCATCATGTGAGGTCATTATTCTGTATGGAGCACTATGTGGGGCCATTACACCATATGGCGCATTATGTGGGGCCATTATACAGTTTGGAGCATCATGCGGGGCCATTAAACTGTATGGAGTACTACGTGGTGCCATTATACAGTTTGGAGCATCATGCACAGCCATTATACAGTATGGAGCATCGTGTGGGGCAATTTTACTATATGGAGCATCATGTAGGGTCATTTTTCTGTATGGAGCACTATGTGCGCCCATTATACAGTATGGAGCATCATGTGGGGCCATTACACTGTATAGAGCGCTGTGTCGGGCCATTATACAGTATTGAGCACTATGTGAGGCCATTTTACAGTATGGAGCATCATGTGAGGCCGTTATACAGTTTGGAGCATCATGTTGGGCCATTATACAGTTTGGAGGATCATTCAGGGCCATTTCATAGTATGGAGTACCATGTGGGGCCATTATACAGTATGGAGCACTATGTGGGGCCATAATACAGTATGGAGCATGATGTGGGGCCATTATACTGTATAGCGCGCTGTGTCGGGCCATTATACAATATAGAGCATCATCTGGGGCCATTATGTAGTATGGAGCATCATGTGGGGCCATTAAACTGCATGGAGCACTATGCAAGGCCATTATACAGTATGGGGAATCATAAACAGCCATTATATGGTATGGAGCATCATGTGGGGTCATTTTACTGTATGGAACACTATGTGGGGCCATTTTACAGTATAACGCATCATGTGGGGTCATTATTCTGTATGGAGCACTATGTGGGGCCATTACACCATATGGCGCATAATGTGGGGCCATTATACTGTATGGAGCACTATGTGGAGTCATTATACAATATGGAGCATCATATGGGGCCATTATACAGTTTGGAGCATCTTGCGGGGCCATTAAACTGTATGGAGTACTACGTGGTGCCATTATACTGTATGGAGCATCATGTACAGCCATTATACAGTATGGAGCATCGTGTGGGGCAATTTTACTGTATGCAGCATCATGTAGGGTCATTATTCTGTATGGAGCACTATGTGGGGCCATTATACAGTATGGAGCATCATGTGGGGCCATTATACTGTATAGAGCGCTTTGTCAGGCCATTATACAGTATTGAGCACTATGTGAGGCCATTTTACAGTATGGAGCATCATGTGGGGCTATTATACAGTTTGGAGCACCATCCTGGGCCATTATACTGTATGAAGCACCATGTGAGGTCATATACTGTATGGACCATTATGTGGGGCCATTGTACAGTATGGAGCATAATGTGGGGTCATTATACAGTAAGGGGCATTATGTTGGACTCATTACACAGTATGGAGCACTATGAGGGGCCATTATACAGTATTGAGCATCATGTGGGGCCATTATACAGTATGGAACATCATATAGGGCCATTATACAGTATGGAGCATCATGTGGGGCCATTATACAGTTTGGATAACTATGTGGGGCCATTATACTGTATGGAGGACTATATGTGGGGCCCATTATACTGTATGGAGGACTATATGTGGGGCCCATTAGACTGTATGGAGGACTTTTTGTGCCCAATATACTGTATAGAGAACTGTGTAGGGCCATTAGCTTAAGTTCACATGAAGCATTTTTGATGCATTTTCGTGGCGGTTTTCCCACCGCAAAACGCTGCGAGAACGCTTGTTAATAGGTCTGCCAGGTATAGCAATGCGAATCTAGATATTCTGTGCACATGATGCGGAAATTTCCGCTCAATTTGCATTGCGGTAAAAACCACAGCATAGACCATGGTTTGGGTATTTCCGCCACGAATTCGCGCCCATTGACTTGCATTAAATCGCAGCAAACCCGCAGGTATAATATCTATACCTGCAGATTGTTAGAACCTTGCTGTTAGGTTTTTTTTCCTTTGCTGGTCACATGACCTTGTTGGCCTATTTAGTCCTGCTCCGCCCTTCTGGCTTTGCTGGACTTCATTGTATATCTACTTTCTAGCTAGCCTGTGCTCTGTATCTAACTCTGTTAGTTTGCTTGGTCTACGGACCTCTATGTTCTATCTATTTTGTTTGTTCGTCTGTCTGTTACTATTTCTGTTAGGAGGTGTCCCATATTCCTCCCAGTCCTTAGTACTTGTAGGGATTCCCTCCCCACATCTATAGGTCTTCGTACAGACTAGATTAGGACTTTAGCAGGTCTGATCGCAGGATCAGGTTCCCTGTTACATCGTAGGGATTCTGCTGAGTCTCATAGTAGGGACAGATCTCCTCTCTTTCCTTAGCTTTGGTAGCAGAACATAACAGTAAGTCCAGCCAGCAAATTCTCTAAGGAAAGATTTTTCTGTTCCATCATGGTGTCGGTTCAGGATTTGGCTCATCGCCTGCAGGGACTCTCTCTGGAGGTGGCCGAGCTCCGTCAGCACGTGAGTAACTGTCCTGGAGCACATTTCTTGGAGCCTAAGGTATGTTTGCCGGATTTGTTTTTTGGTGAACACCGAGAATTTTTTTCATTTAAAAATGCTTGCTTATTGTATTTTCGTTTGAGACCTAAGTCCTCTGGGGATGAATCCCAGCGCGTAGGGTTCATAATGTCACTTTTGCGCAAAGAGCCTCAGGAGTGGGCTTTTTCTTTGCAACCTAGTGATTCATGCTTCAGATCAGTGGATAGTTTTTTTTCTGCTTTGGGACTATTATATGATGATCCTGACCGTGTCGCATCAGCTGAGACTGAGTTGAGACGTCTAAAACAAGGATCGGGTAATGTGGAAAATATTGTACACATTTTCGTCGTTGGTCCACTCAAACAGGGTGGTACGATTCTGCTCTGAAAAGTCTATTTCTTGCTGGGCTCAGTGAAAGGGTTAAAGACCTGCTAATTGCTTATCCTACACCTGAAGATTTGCAACAGGCTATGCAATTAGCTATACGGGTGGATAGAAGACTGCGTGCTAGGGTTAATGAGAGCAAATCCTCTGCTATGTCAGTTTCTGGTTATGATAATGTGTGTACTAACAGTGGTGAACCGATGGAGATTGGATCGGTGGCACCTCGCTCTCAAGAAAAAGACCGTCGTTTTTCGCAAGGCTTGTGTTTCTACTGCGGAAAATCTGGTCATTTGATAAAAGGCTGTGAGCTTCGTATGAAGAAAGAAAAAAAAATGGTCAGTCACGCCCGTATTGCCTGTTTAAATTCCAAGGGTATATTTTTAGCTGCTTCCACGATTGCTCAGGAAAAATTAATGGAATTTCGGGTGTTTGTTGATTGCGGGTCTACACTGAATGTAATTGATGGGGGATTCGTGGAAAAACTCAATTTAAAACCTGAACCTTTGTCATCCCCCATTGCTGTGGTTTCTGTGGATGGCTCCCCTTTGAAGAATATTACTCTCAAGGTCAGTGAATTTCCTCTCACTATTAATGGTGTTCACCATGAGAAATTGGATTTGGTAGTGTTGAATAACTTGCCTTCTCCAGTAATATTGGGTTTGCCCTGGTTAAAATTTCACAATCCTGTACTGGATTGGTCTACCAGTGAAATTAAATCCTGGAGCCATAAATGTTATGACAAGTGTTGTAACGGGCGTATTGCAGCTTTGGATAGGGGAGAATTGCCTGTTCCTATTCAGGATTTTTGGAGAGTTTTTTCTGAGAAGGAATCGCAGGTTTTGCCTCCCCATAGAGACTATGATTGTTCTATTGAATTTGTCCCTGGAGCGACTCTTCCTAAGAGTCGTTTATTTAACCTTACTATTCCTGAGAGGAAGGCTTTGGAGGAATACATACAGACAAGCTTGGCCGCCGGTCACATTAGGCCCTCTAAGTCTCCTGTGGCGGTTGGATTTTTTTTTTGTTAAAAAAAAGGACGGCGGTTTACGTCCTTGTCTGGATTTTCGTGAGATTAACAAAATTACGGTACGCAATCCTTACCCACTGCCATTGATTCCTGATCTGTTTAACCAGTTATTGGGGGCCAAGTGGTTCTCTAAAATTGACCTTAAGGGGGCATACAATCTGTTGCGCATGAAGGAGGGTGATGAATGGAAGACTGCTTTTAACACTCCTGTGGGTCATTTTGAGAATCTGGTTATGCCTTTTGGTCTCACTAATGCTCCTGCATTTTTTCAGAATCTGATTAATGACATCCTTAGACCTTTGATCGGTAAAAATGTGGTTGTGTATTTGGATGACATTTTGATTTATTCGCCAGATCTGGAGTCTCATTGGCGGAGCGTGCGTGAGGTATTACAGTTATTAATGGACAATTCGCTTTTTGCTAAGCTGGAGAAATGTGAGTTCGCTGTACAGAGAATTAGTTTTTTGGGCTACATTATCTCCAGCAAAGGTTTTGAGATGGATCCGGTTAAGGTTCAGGCTGTGCAGGAATGGCCTAGGCCTATTTTTTTGAAATCGATACAGAGGTTTTTGGGTTTCGCCAATTACTATAGAAAGTTCATAAAAAATTTTTCTAGTATTGTCAAACCTCTGACTGATCTCACCAGGAAAGGTGCTGATGCGGTTCAGTGGTCTTCTGAGGCCATTGAAGCTTTTGTGTATCTCAAGGAGAGGTTCACCTCTGCTCCCATCCTTATGCAGCCTGATGTTACTAGGCCGTTTTTGGTTGAGGTTGATGCTTCCTCTGTGGGGGTTGGCGCAGTATTGTCTCAGGATAACGGGGATGGATTACATCCCTGTGCCTTTTTTTCAAAAAAATTTTCGGAGACTGAATTGAATTACGATATTGGTAATCGGGAATTATTGGCTATTAAACTCGCATTTGAACACTGGCGCCACTTCTTGGAAGGTGCGGAATTTCCCGTTCAGGTTCTTACGGATCATAAAAATCTGATATATCTTGATGCTGCCAAGCGCCTGAATGCCCGTCAGGCTAGGTGGGCACAGTTTTTCTCGCGGTTTAATTTCTCCGTTACTTACATCCCTGGTACTAAGAATGTTAAGGCGGATGCCTTGTCTCGCAGTTTTTCTCCCATAGTCGGTGCTGAGAAAGAGGAAAACATTTTACAAGAAGGTGTTGTGATAGCTGCTTTAGACTCCGTTTTGGAAGATGAGATTCTTAAAGCTCAGGAGAATGCCCCATCTAACACTCCTCATGGGAGGTTGTTTGTGCCTGAGACCTTTAGGAGAGATTTGTTTGTTGAGTGTCACGAATCTCGGTTGGCAGGTCATCCCGGAATCTCTGAGACCAAGAGACTGGTGGGTCGCAGTTTTTGGTGGCCTGGATGGCAGAAGGAAGTCATTAAGTGGGTGCGCCAATGTACTATATGTGCTAGATCTAAGTCCTCACATACTCCTGCTGCGGGGTTGCTTTGTCCTTTGGAGGTCCCCAGTGCTCCTTGGACACATTTGGCTATGGACTTTATAACTGACCTTCCCCCCTCTGAGGGTTTTACTGTCATCTGGGTGGTCGTGGACCGCTTTAGCAAGATGTGTCACTTGGTTCCCTTCGTCAAACTGCCCTGCGCTAAAACTCTCGCTAAGGCCTTTGTCAAGGAAATTGTCAGACTTCATGGCGTTCCTACTGACATTGTTTCTGATAGGGGTCCTCAGTTCGTGGCTCGTTTTTGGCGTGCCTTTTGTGACAGGTTGGGAATTCATTTGTCGTTTTCGTCCGGATATCATCCTGAATCTAATGGCCAGACAGAAAGGAAAAACCAGGATGTTGAGCAGTTCTTGCGTTGTTTTGTGGCAGACAATCAAGAGGGGTGGTCTGAGTTTCTGCCACTTGCCGAATTTGCTCTGAACAATCATACATCTTCTTCTGCTGGTTGTTCGCCTTTTTTTTGTTGTTCTGGGAGACATTCGTCGTTTGGGTCGTTCTCCAAGTTGGGATCTGCCGTGCCTGAGGAGGAGAATTTTTCCGGTGATTTGGAAAGAGTTTGGACGGATGTGCGTGGTAATCTTCAGGAGGCCAACAGAAAATCTAAAGACTACTTTGATAGGAAACGACAGGAGGTTTTGTTCGCTGTTGGTGACATGGTTTGGTTGTCCTCTAGGAATCTGCGGTTGAGGATTCCTTCTAAGAAATTGGGTCCCAAGTTTGTAGGGCCCTTTAAGGTGCTTCAGGTTGTCAACCAATCTGCTGTTAGGTTGGAGGTTCCTACCTCCTGGAGAATTAATCCGGTCTTTCATGTCTCTCTGTTAAAAAAAGCTGTTGTGTCAGATGGTGACGCCTCTGCCTCTGTTCCTCCGGTGGTGGAGGACGGGGAATATGAAATTTCTCGCATCCTTGACTCTAGACGGTATAGAGGTAGTTTGCAGTATCTTGTGGCCTGGAAAGGTTTCGGACCCGAGGATAACTCTTGGGTGAGGTCAGATGATGTTTCCGCGTCCAGACTTATCAGAGCGTTTCACAGGAGATTTCCTGATAAGCCTGGTCCTAGGGGATCCGGAGGATCCTCTTAGAAGGGGGGGTACTGTTAGAACCTTGCTGTTAGGTTTTTTTTCCTTTGCTGGTCACATGACCTTGTTGGCCTATTTAGTCCTGCTCCGCCCTTCTGGCTTTGCTGGACTTCATTGTATATCTACTTTCTAGCTAGCCTGTGCTCTGTATCTAACTCTGTTAGTTTGCTTGGTCTACGGACCTCTATGTTCTATCTATTTTGTTTGTTCGTCTGTCTGTTACTATTTCTGTTAGGAGGTGTCCCATATTCCTCCCAGTCCTTAGTACTTGTAGGGATTCCCTCCCCACATCTATAGGTCTTCGTACAGACTAGATTAGGACTTTAGCAGGTCTGATCGCAGGATCAGGTTCCCTGTTACATCGTAGGGATTCAGCTGAGTCTCATAGTAGGGACAGATCTCCTCTCTTTCCTTAGCTTTGGTAGCAGAACATAACACAGATATGCTGCGTTTCAATGAAAGTCAATGGGCGCAGATTTGCACCGGAAATGCGCTGCGAGTGGTACCCAGGTCGGGAGAGGAGGACTACATCTCCTCTCATCCGACCGCCGCTCTCGCTGATAACAGCGAGAGGGGCGTGGAAGGGAGGAGCAGTAGTCTTGCCCTGCCCAGCCCACGTCCCCGCTGTTAAAAAAAGTGAAAATAAAAAAAATAAACCTCTATACTCACCTGTCCGGCGGCCCTCGGTGCGATCCTCTCCTCCCGGCGGTATACTGCGGGGAGTGGGCTCGCTCCCCGCAGTATACTGTGCTTCCAGGACCTGCGCTGACATCACTAATCAGCTGAGCGGTCTCATGATCATCAGCTGATCGGTGACACCCGCAATCAGCTGATCGGTCACATGACCAATTAGCTGATGCTCACCTGACCCTGGGAACATTCGCAAGCTCACTGGGGCTGATCAGCTGCAACATGTATACTGTGATTTTACAACCCTGTCATTATACAGTGCTGTCTTCTATAGCAGTGACATCAGTGATGGCTGATGTCACTGGTGTAGAAGTGACCCGGATCGTCGTGGGGAATCGTTGGCGGTACGTGGACTACGTTGTTGACGGCGGCCAGGTGAGGGATAAGGTTGTTTGTTATTTTACGTTTTTTTCAGAAGATCGATGACTTCGCGGACAGAGTGTAATAAAATAATTTTAAAAAATTGTATTCTGGCCGTGTCTTTTAGTGAAAAAGCGGCAACCATTTTACTACGCGGTTATTAATGGGGGCGTCTTATAGACACCCTCCATTACTAACTTTGGCTTCTCGTCAGCCGCCAATTCAAGGCTGAGGTGAACCCCAACCCCATTACCCCACTCTCCACCTCTACAGGGCAGTGGGAAGAGCGGAGGCTAACCACAATATTTGGCGCATCTTATGGCTGCGCCATTTTTGGGACTCCTGAGGGGTGATATTAATAGCCGCGGAGGGGGCTAGTATCCATGGCCCCTTCCCTGGCTATTAATATCAGCCCGCAGCTGTCTAGTTTAGCCTGGTTAGATTTTATAGGGGGATCCCACGTCAATTTTTTATGGGGCCCCCTGTAATTTAGCCAGTAGAATCATAGAATCATAGAATGGTAGAGTTGGAGGGGACCTCCTGGGTCATCTGGTCCAACCCCCTGCTCAAAGCAGGATTCACTAGATCATCTCAGACAGATGTCTGTCCAGCCTCTGTTTGAAGACGTCCATTGAAGGGGAACTCACCACCTCTCGTGGCAGCCTGTTCCACTCATTAATCACCCTAACTGTCAAAAAGTTTTTTCTAATATCTAATCTGTGTCTCCTCCCATTTAGTTTCATCCCATTGCTTCTAGTCTTTCCTTGTGCAAATGAGAATAAAGATGATCCTTCTACAATGTCACAGCCCTTGACATATTTGTAGACAGCTATTAAGTCTCCTCTCAGTCTTCTTTTTTGCAAGCTAAACATTCCCAAATCCTGCAACCGTTCCTCATAGGACATGGTTTGCAGACCAGTCACCATTCTGGTCGCTCTTCTCTGAACTTGCTCCAGTTTGTCTATGTCTTTTTTAAAATGTGGTGCCCAAAACTGTACACAGTATTCCAGATGAGGTCTGACCAAAGAGGAGTAAAGACCGATAATGACTTCACGTGATCTAGACTGTATGCTTCTGTTAATACATCCCAGAATTGTATTTGCCTTTTTTGCTGCTGCATCACACTGTTGACTCATGTTCAGTCTATGATCTATTAGTATACCTAAGTCTTTTTCACATGTACTGTTGCTTAGTCCTATTCCTCCCATTCTGTATATGCTTTTTTCATTTTTATTGCCCAGATGTAGTACTTTGCATTATTCCCTGTTAAAAAACATTCTGTTGGTTGCTGCCCACTGCTCCAGTTTATTTAGGTCTTTTTGAATCCTCTCTCTCTCTTCTCTAGTATTAGCTATCCCTCCTAGCTTTGTGTCATCAGCAAATTTAATCAGTTTACCCTCAATTCCTTCATCTAAATCATTGATAAAGATGTTGAACAATACAGGTCCCAGGACGGAGCCCTGTGGTACCCCACTTGAGACATTCATCCAGCTGGATGTGAAGCCATTTACAACCACCCTTTGAGTCCGATCACTAAGCCAGTTATGAATCCACCTAACAGTTGCCTGGTCCATTGCATACTTGGTCATTTTTTCAATAAGGATGGTGTGAGATACTTTGTGAAATGCTTTGCTGAAGTCAAGATATACTATATCTACAGCATTTCCCTGATCCACCCAGTCAGTGATTCTGTCATAGAAGGAAATTAAGTTAGTCTGACATGACTTGTTAGTTACAAACCCATGCTGACTCTGGTTAATCACTTCATTCTTATCCATGTACTTACATACATGTTGTTTAATAATTTGTTCAAAGATCTTTCCTGGTATAGAAGTCAGACTCACCGGCCTATAGTTCCCTGGGTCCACCTTCTTCCCCTTTTTGAAGATAGGAACAACATTTGCTCTTCTCCAGTCTTCTGGGACTTCTCCTGTTCTCCAAGAATTTTCAAAGATTATGGAGAGTGGTTCTAAAATTTCTTCTACGATCTCCTTCAGTACTCTGGGGTGTAATTCATCTGGACCTGGAGACTTGAACTCATTTATGTTAGCTAAATATTCCCTCACAATCTTTCTGTTTACAGATAACTTGGATTCCTCTATTCCTTTAAAAGGACAGTGAAGATCAGTTGATGTTACATTTTCTTTCTGAGAGAAAACAGATGCAAAATAGGAATTAAAAAGTTCGGCCTTCTCAACATCCTCTCTTACCATTTCTCCATTTTCATCCTGTAAAAATCCTATAGCATCTTTGACTTTTCTTTTACTTTTGACATACCCCCAAAATCCTTTTTTATTGCTTTTGACATCTCTTGCAAGCCTTAATTCATTGTCAGCTTTAGCTAACATGATACGTGCCCTGCAGGATCTGCAGACTGCATTCTAATCTTCTTTAGATATGCCTCCCTCTTTCCATTTAATAAACATTTCTTTCTTTCTTTTTAGCATGTGTTTAAGTTCTGGGTTCATCCATCCTGGTTTCCTTAAATGCTTCCCATTCTTCCTACTTTTCGGGATTGTTAACGATTGTGCTTTGAGAATCTCATTTTTAAAAATTTCCCATCCTTCCTGGACATTTTTGTCCTTAAGGACATCCAGCCATTGGATCCCTCCTATTCTCTTTCTGAGTCTCTTAAAATCTACCTTTCTAAAATCTAACCTTGAAGTTTGAGTCTTCACATGTCTTCCTCCTCTAGTTATCCAAAATTCTATAATAGCATGATCGCTGCCTCCTAGGGTCCCAGCCACCTTTACCTCCTCAACCATTTCCTCCCTGTTTATAAGGATTAGATCCAAAGTAGCAGATCCCCTTGTTTTCTCCCCTACCTTTTGGAAGATAAAGTTGTCAGCAAGAGAGGATAAGAATTTGCTTGACCTGTTAGTTTTACTTGAGAGAGATTCCCAACAAATGTCTGGATAGTTGAAATCTCCCATGACCAAGGCTAAACAAACAGCTGTGGGCTGATATTAATAGCCAGGGAAACATTGTTGGCTAATGGCCCCTTCCTCAGCTACTAATATCAGCCCCCAGAGGTTGGCTTTCCCTCCGCTGGTTATAAAAATGACGTGGGAGCCCACTCCATTTTTTTTTACATTTTAGGCTCTGTGCCCATGATCCGGACATAGCAGCGCTTTGGACACATATTTTTTGGAGCGTACAAAATGTTGCATTCTATTGAACGCAGGTAAATACACATGTGTTCACTGAACCATGCGTATTTACCACATTCTATACATTCTAGTGGTCAAATTTCTGTTGCGGAGACTGGTGACTCCACAAGAGAATTTAACATGCTGCCGCCCTGAAAGATGCGCTGCATGTCCGCGGGAGATCCGCAGCCTCAGATGCACGCATAATGGACATGGTATTTCTAGAGATCCCATCCACTATGCTGTAACATCTGGACGCTGAGGGTTTGACATCGTATAAACATGCAGCGTCAAACCTGCAGCGGCTCCTGATCGTGGCCATGTACCCAAGCTCACCCACAGCATGTAAATTTCTGTAGCTGACACGCTAGTCTCCGCTGCAGATCTTGACCGATTGAAGTGTCATTATATGTGGTGGATTCACATGTACCGACAACAAAACACCGCATTTTGGACGAAAAATGCTCTGCATCCAAAGCGCTGCTGAGAGCTTATCAGGGGGCATAGCGGCTAACGAGCCAGCCGTGAGCTGTTATTTAATGGCCAGGGACCATGTTTGCAAATGGCACCTCCCCAGGCTAAAAATACCAGTTCACAGCAGCCGCATAAATTACATGAATAGAAATGCTAATGAAGATTGGGTGAAAGGGACTAGCTGACACCCAGCTCTTTTGTTTGGTTATGACAAGGTATCAATCAGACCTTTTCATGACCAAAACTAATTAAAGTAAAGTAAAGAGTTAAATATACAGACATATACAGAGCAAGCACTTTATTTAAAATACAACAGACACATTCTTTAATCATTTAAATTAACCAATAACTTTATTTAGCTCCAAAAAGCATTCATTGATGTACAAAAACGCTTCAAAAATCGCACCAAAAAACAAGTCAAAAACGCATCAAAAACGCCCAGCGTTTTTCCTGCCGAGGAGATGCAGAAACGCTCAGGAAATTTCTGCTTCAAATCCTGATTGTGCTCACATACCCTTATACTGTATTTAGGGCTGTGTGGGGATTACATTTAAAGTATCATGCTATGATGGTGTCACCATTCTTTGCTGGGGGAATTGAGGGAGAGGGGTACAGTAGGGTCATCATACTGTGCGTGTGGAGGAATTCACGGTGGGGGTGTCATATTGTGTTGGGGGGCACTTTTGTTTACATCATACTATATTCTGTTTTATTCAAGGTTTTTTATTTATTTATTTTTATTTATTTTACTCACTTATATAGCGCCATTAATTCCATAGCACTTTACAGACATTATCGGCACTGTCCGCATTGGAGCTCACAATCTAAGTTCCCTATCAGTATGTCTTTGGAATGTGGGAGGAAACCAGAGAACCCAGAGGAAACCCTCGTAAATACGGGGAAAACATTCAAACTCCTTGCAGATCTTGTCCTTGGTGGGATTTGAATCCAGGACCCCAGCGCTGCAAGACTGCAGTGCTAATTACTGAGCCGCTGTGCTGCCCATTAATCCTTTGTTATTACATATTTAAATTAGGCCTTATGCTTTCTACTGCTGCTACATAACATATTATATTATTCCACTATAATTCCAAAAGTTAATCGTTTTAATTGATAAGGAAAAACTTCCTCAATCGTAGACATTTTTTAAAGAATAACAAGGTTGGCCCGTGACTTTATCCAAGCTTTTAACTTTGCCTCTGTGTATTTGTGTTTGACATTCCTGGCTTAAAGGGTTATTCTCATCATGATAAAGAAATACAGTTGCAAAGAGGTTGTAAAAACAAATAACTTTGCAATTTTACTTTTGATTAAAAATCCTCTCCATTCTCAAGAACAGACCTCCACTGCAATCGGTGGCTAGTATCTTAGGCTTGGAGTGCAGTGCTTACAAGCTCTTAGCTATAGACTCTATAGCGTGCTAATGTAGGAGTTGTTTTTCTAAACTAAAATCAAAGTATTCAGGTTAAATTGCCGTGTTGGCACTTTTCGATAAATAAGTGGGTTTTGGATTGCAATTTGGGCACAAGGTCTCTGAAAGGTTCGTCATCACTGCTATAGGTTATAAAACTGTGAAAAGAGGGTATATGAGACATCATACTGTGTATGGGGGCTATAGAGGCATTATAATGTGTATAGGCAGATATGGGGAAATTTTACTGTGTATAGGGGCTATCTGGGCATCATACTGTGAATAGCGGACTATGGGCCATCATACTCTATAGAGGGGTGTGACAAAGTCACTGGCAAAGTGCTGGAGGTGAGGTATGTTTCACTGAGGCTATTAGCTTAAGTGATTTGAAACCCAGAAGTTTTGCTCCAGCACACTAACTGGTGCAAGGGGTTAAGCAGCCATTTTAAAAGGGTTGGGTTTTTGTGAACGACCATAGAGCGTGTGGGAGGTCCTTCACCAGGGTGTGGCCTGGGGTTTAAACAGATAGCCTGCTGAGGCATTAGTTGTTCAGGTGTCTGCAGAAGCTAACTCCAGAGATGAGCTCTTGGTCTTCTTTGTTATACTGAACAGTGTGGTTTTAGCTAACCCGGAGCGGGTGGATCCCCGCCAACTTATGGACTGTGCTATACATTTTCTTTTTGTTTACCCATTAAGACAGAAAGGCTGTGTTTGTTTTGATGAACCTTACAGTAGTATATGCTGTGTCTTAATAAACCATTGAGAAATTTAAAGAAACAGCGTCCCTGTGTCTACCTCCGTGTGCATCTGAGTGAGCAAATTACAACAGGAGCTATGGGTCATCATACTGCGTTTAGGTGCTTATGGGCCATCATACTTTATAAAGGGGCTATATCTCAATTATAGACATGTGTCAGCGACTTCAAATTTCTTATGCCGGTGATTACATTTCATCTCATCCATGACAGCACTAACACCCAGTGCTGTGTTGGGTAAGAGAGGAATAAATAGGTGAGTGATAGCCAGCTATTAATGGGTGGAGGAGGCTGGACTTTTTTTCTTTTTTTTTCATCAGCACTAGTGTTGAGCGAGCACTAAAATGCTCGGGTGCTCGAAGCTCGGGCCGAGCTCGCCGTGATACTCGGGTGCTCGACCCGAGCAACGAGCCCAATGTTAGTCTATGGGAGACTCGAGCATTTTGTGCGGTGGCACCCCCGGCAGTCTTTTAAAAGCCTAACAAGTGCCCAAAACGATAGTGACAGTGCTCAAATGACATGGGGACAGCATGGGGATCGCCCCAGGAAGCATTTCTGACCCCCAGGTCACTGCTGTCAACAACGTGGTCAGAGGTATTAAGCCACTTTTACGGGCTCACAATAAAACGTTCAAAAACGAAAGTGAAACTTTTTTCCTGTGAAATATGTTAAGGAACATCCTTTCCAGGGAAAAGACTTGTGTATAAGTTAAAATAAATGACCAAAAACAAAAGTACTCCTCCACACCTTCGGCAATGTTCACAAGTAGCATTTCTTATGCGTTTTTGCACTTTTGTATTGCTTTCAACTATGACAAATGCATTCACCGTGAAATGTCATTTTAACATTTTACAACCTTATCTGGCCATGTGCTGTGTGACACATGCATAAAGTGCTGAAAAGACAAGGGAACAGCATGAGGAAGACCCCTGGAAGCATCTCTGACTCACAGGTCACTGTCTAAAAGTGTGCCCATCATAAGTGATCCTTACCGCATCAGAAGATGCAGACTTGCAACTATTCCCATGCAAGTTCTAGTCCCAGGGCAGTGTTCAATTGTACCTCCCCCATTCCTTACAATACAAGCTCAAGTATGCAGCCTGCCACCCACCCACCCCCAGACTGCAATACCATACTGCTTGCTTGCACTTTAAATTGGGCCTTTTAGGCATGTGGAGGCGGAATCTGGCCACCACGCCATGGCTGTGTCGGCGGCCTGGTATCCATACTCAGTCCCCAGCCGCCTGGTGGCCGGGTGTCCCCGCTTGCTCCCCAGCCTCCAGGGGGTGGCCGGGTGTCCATACTCGGTCCCCAGCCACCCCTATTTGTCCTGGTAACCTTTCCCACACTTTTCTTAGCCTGGCCTGCTTTAGGGCAGCATTGGCCGAGCCCACCGGACTATCAGACTCCTCCGGTGGGCCCTGGCTTCTCCATCAGGGGAGTTGAGAGTGCCAAGGTGAGGAGCATGATGAGGATGATAGAAGTTAGCATCTGCTTTGTTTTGTTGTAATGCAAGCGCATGTATGTAGTAGCGGCTAGGCCTGAGGTGGTCAGCGTTTTGGCGCATATCCTACCTCCTCCGAGGATTGCTGGATGTTTTCCTGCTACTATCCAAGTTCTATGACTCCCGTTAAAACAAAGCTTCAGGTGATAAATGATGGATGAGGTAGTGGCAAAGGAGAAAGAGCAGGAGGAACAGGGACCATTCACATCAATTTCAGGCCAGTTAACCAGATATGTCTTGTAGGATATGTTTCTGTAACAAAAGGAGCGGTTTGGCTACACAGTTATAGGGCATACAGTGAGTGCAATGCCTACCAAAAATTTCAAACCACTCCAATGCCCCTTGGAAATGACATGGAGGTCAGAGGGCGTTAACTAAACCTTTTTTTCCATTTATAGCAACTGGGTCTCCCGTGCACTGTTGGCCTAAGCAGTGAATGGAAGGCTTTCCAAAAATTATGAGGAACTGCAATGCCCCTTACAAGAGCCATGCAGTACAGCATATTACAAACATAAATCCCATTATTGGGGAGTGGGTGTCCCATAGTATTTGCTTATGCTTTCCCAGCAAAAGCTGCCAAAAATTAGGATGGAGCAACTTGCAATGCCCCTTACAAGAGCCATGCAGTACAGCATATTGCAAACATAAGTCCCATTATTGGGGAGTGGGTGTCCCATAGTATTTGCTTATGCTTTCCCAGCAAAAGCTGCCAAAAATTAGGACGGAGCAACTTGCAATGCCCCTTACAAGAGCCATGCAGTACAGCATATTACAAACATAAGTCCCATTATTGGGGAGTGGGTGTCCCATAGTATTTGCTTATGCTTTCCCACCAAAAGCTGCCAAAAATTAGGACGGAGCAACTTGCAATGCCCCTTACAAGAGCCATGCAGTACAGCATATTACAAACATAGGTCCCATTATTGGGGAGTGGGTGTCCCATGGTATTTGCTTATGCTTTCCAAGCAAAAGCTGCCAAAAATTAGGACAGAGCAACTTGCAATGCCCCTTACAAGAGCCATGCAGTACAGCATATTACAAACATAAGTCCCATTATTGGGGAGTGGGTGTCCCATAGTATTTGCTTATGCCTTGCAAGCAAAAGCTGCCAAAAATAAGGATGGAGGAACTTGCAATGCTGGCACCCTGGTGGTATAGTGGTGGTGGAGGCTGAGGATAAGGAGAAGAAGATTAAACAGCCGAAACGAGGAAGCGTATACCCATGTGTGGGTGTGAAGCGGTGCATGTGAATACACCTCCCGAAATAACACAGTGGATTTGACTTTATGTTACTCTGCTGTCATTTGGTGGTGATGAGAAGACTGGCCCAATCCAGCCCTTGTTCATTTTGATAAGGGTCAGCTTGTCAGCATTGTCAGTTGACAGGCGAGTGCGCTTATCAGTTATAATTCCCCCAGCGGCACTAAAAACACGCACCGATAACACGCTAGCGGCAGGGCAGGCCAGGACCTCCAAGGCCTACAGAGCGAGTTCATTCCAAGTGTCCAGCTTGGATACCCAATAATTAAAAGGCACAGAGGAATCAAGGAGGACGCTGGTACGATCGGCAAGGTACTCCCTCACCATCTTTTGAAACTTTCCACTGCTTGTGAGAGTACCCCGCGCCTCAGGGCCTGTAAGCTGGGCGGGTGTCAGAAAACTGTCCCAGAACGTTGACAGTGTTCCCCTGCCTCTGCTGGATTGGAGTTGCATCTCTCTCACCAGTACGCCTTGGTTGGGCAACGAACTGTGACCTCTGCCACTAGCGTCTTCAGATGGGAATTTTTTTAAGAGTTCTGCAGCAAGGGCCTTCTGGTATTGCCCCATTTTTGTAGACCTCTCCACCTCAGGAATAAGAGAGTGAAAGTTCTCCTTGTAGCGGGGGTCTACAAGTGTCACCAACCAGTAATGACTGTCACCCAACATTTTGACAACGCGAGGGTCACGGTTAAGGCAGCATAACATAAAGTCAGCCATGCGTGCCAGACTGGTAATGGGCAAGATTTCCGTGTCCTCACCAAGATGACGACTGACCATGCTCTCCTCCTCCTCTTCCTCCTCCCCCCTGTCCTCAGGCCACCCACGCTGAACCGACGGTATGACACTTGTACAGGTACTACCGTCTACAACGCATGATAGCAGCTCCTGTTCTTCCTCCTCCTCCTCCTCCTCCTCCTCTCCCTCATTGTCCCCCAATGCACCGAGATGAGATGAGGCTGGGCTGTGTGTAATCGCCCGCTACGGCTTCTTGATCCATCTCATCATACTCTGGCTGCAATGCCTCCTCTTTAATTCTCTGCAGAGAGCGTTGCAAAAGACAGACAAGTGGGATGCTGACACTATTGATGGCGTCATCGCCACTCACCATCTTGGTGGCCTCCTCAAAGTTTGTCAGGATGGTACATATGTCAGACATCCAAGTCCACTCCTGAGGTCTTATGTGTGGAGTCTGACCTGAATATCGACGGCCTTGTTGCAGCTGGTACTCCACAACTGCTCTCTTCTGCTCACAAATCCTTTGCAACATGTGGAGGGTAGAGTTCCAACGTGTGGGGACATCACACACCAGTCGGTGTGCCGGAAGCTGCAAACGTTGTTGCAACACAGCAAGGGCGGCGGAAGCTGTAGCCGATTTGCGAAAATGAGCTGACAGGCGGCGTACTTTCACGAGCAGATCTGGCAACTCTGGGTACGATTTAAGAAACCGCTGAACCACGAGGTTAAGCACATGAGCCAGGCATGGTACGTGTGTGATCTCACCTCGCCTCAGAGCCGCCACCAGGTTACGGCCATTGTCACACACGACCGTGCCGGGATGTAGGTTCAGCGGTCTCAGCCACAGATCTGCCTGCTCTTTCACAGCTGTCCACAACTCACAAGCAGTGTGAGGTTTATCACCTAAGCTTATGAGTTTCAGCACAGCCTGTTGCCGCTTGGCGGAGGCAGTACTGCAATGCTTCCAGCTTGTAACTGATGTGGTGATATCTGAGATGGAGGCTGAACATGAGGAGAAGGAGGAGGATGCGCAGGAGCTGTACACTGTGGGGGCAACTCTGACTGACATAGGGCCCGCAATCCTCGGTGTGGGGAGGATGTGTTCCGTCCCAAGGTCCGACTGGGTCCCGGCTTCCACTATGTTTACCCAGTGTGCCGTCAGAGAGATGTACCGTCCCTGGCCACAAGCACTTGTCCACGTGTCCGTTGTCAGGTGGACTCTCCCAGTAACTGCGTTGTTGAGGGCACGGCAGATGCTTTGGGACACGTGCTTGTGTAGTGCGGGATGGCACACCGGGCAAAATAGTGTAGGCTGGGGACCGAGTACCGAGGGACGGCCACCGCCATAAGATTGCGGAAGGATTCCGTCTCCACCAGCCTAAAAGGCAGCATTTCCAATGCAAGCAGTCATGAAATGTGCGAATTTAGGACTGTGGCCTGTGGGGCGTTAGCTGCGAATTTCCGCTTTCGTTCAAAGGTCTGGGATATGGACAATTGAACGCTGCGGTGGGACGTGGATGTGGACGTTGATGCTGTTTCTTGAGAAACTGCCATAACAAGTGAAGACTGAGAGGAGGGGGCATCTTTACATGCAGTATGGACAGGGGATTGCCTTGCACACAGAACAGGGGGTTCTATTGCATGCACAACAGTGGAAGAAGCAGTGGTGACACCCGCTGACACTGGTCGTGGACCCTGGGTTTCGCCCCACAAAGTCGGGTGCTTTGCTGCCATGTGCCTGATCATGCTGGTGGTGGTCACGCTGGTAGTTTTGTCACCCCTGCTGATGCTGGCATGGCAGGTGGAACATATGGCCTTTTTGGGGTTATCAGCAGAGTCTTTAAAAAAATTCCAGACTCTGGAAGACTTACCGCTTGTACTGGCAACGTCCCTCGTGTTGGTGTTACGGGGAACGGTTGCCTGCCTTCTGTCTGCGGCCACCACACTGCTTCTTCCTGCCTGTTGGGGTACTCTGCCTCCCTCCCCCTGTGTGCTGCTGGCCTCACTCTGCATGTCCTCCTTCCACGTTGGGTCAGTTACTAGATCATCCACCACTTCCTCCTCTTCCACTTGCGCACCACGATCCTCCTCCTCACTTCCTGGCAATTGTGTCTCGTCATCGTCCACCTCTTGTGACAGATTGCCAACGTCGACTTCCTGTGGCCGTGGCTGTTCAAATATTTGGGCATCGCAACATGGGATCTCCTCTTCCACCACTTCAAGCGTATCAGGCGAGGGGCCCAAATATGGAGATGGACCAGTGTCCAAGTGTGGGATCACTTGCTGTCTGACGACACTCGGCATGGTGGGAGGAAGGAGCATCAGGGTGAGGAGGAGTATGCGGTCGAGACTCACGGCTACTAAGAGTTGACCGTGTGGAAGACAGACCGGAGGTGGTGGTGCCCAGGTAACAGGAAGTATTGTCTGCTATCCAATTAATAACCTGTTCACACTGATCAGTTATCAATACTGGTGTTGTTCTGTGCTTCCCTAGTAATTCGGTCAAGAAGTTGGTTGTGGCACATTTTCACCTTGGCCACGGCCCCGTCCTCTGCACGAACCATCACCAGAATGTCCACTTCCACGTCCCTTGCCACGCGCCTTGCCCATTGTAAATGAAGTAAAATAGCTTACACTTGCACTATCAATGGAAAAAGGGTAATAAAGAGTAGATTAGAACCGTGGAAGAGGAAAACCACAGTTATTGTTTACTGGGGTATACCACACTTTTTTAAATAGAGATATTTGCGGCTGAACAGTGAGCGACACACTCAAACTGCTTTTTTTTTAGATACCAAGGCCCAAAACTGGATAGTACAGCGATTTGACCCATGGAACTGCGAAACCACACTGGGATGTCGGGCCTACACAAGACTATTTTCAACAGATATATTTTTGTGTCACAACAGTCAGGAGACACTACTGTTTTTCTTTACGGAAAAAACTACCAAAAGCTGAATAATAGAGATTTTTTACCGTGGGATGGCAAAACCACAGTTATTGTTTACTGGGGTATACCACACTTTTTTAAATAGAGATATTTGCGGCTGAACAGTGAGCGACACACTCAAACTGTTTTTTTTTTTTAGATACAAATGGCCCAAAATGGATAATACAGAGGTTTGAACCGTGGAAGTGCAAAACAACACTTCTGTTTCTCTAGCCTACACCAGACTATTTTCAACAGTTATATTTGTGTCTGAAAAATCAGAGACACGCTTTTTTTTTGGGGGGGGGGGGGGGACACACCAAAAGGTTAATAAGACGGGTATTTGTACAGTGTGAAGGAGGGAAAAAAAAGGAGGATTGAGATGGAAAAAAAAGGATTTTTCCTGGCCTCCGACACCTGGTGCTAAGTCCAGCAATTTCAGCAACAGGAGCACACAGGACTGTAATGCAGCGTTTGCTGGTATAACCACTGTGTCTCCTATACAGCCTGCCTGCCTGGTATCTGGGATGGATATTAGTCCTGAAAAGGACTGTTTGTTTGTTCTGGCAGCCTTTACAGACCCTACACTAACTCTTTCGCAGTTTATATCTCTCCCTAAATCAGCAGCGCTGTCCCTACACTGTCTAATCCGGAGCGACTGTGTCCAAGATGGTGGCGCCCCGTTTTAAATACTTGAGGTGACGCTGTGCGGCCAGCCAATCACTGTAATGCCCACAACCAACATGGCTGCAGCATTACAGTGACTGGCTGGCAATCCCTGCATGTTCATTGGCTCTGTAAAGAGCGCCAAACATGCAGGGCGGAGACCCGAGCTCCCGCCCGAGGAACCCGGAAATGCTCGGTGCTCGCCGAACATCCCGAGTAGCGTGATGCTCGGGCGAGTACCGAGCAGTGTCGAGCATGTTCGCTCAACACTAGTAAATAGACATAAAAATACAGTGCTCAAAAAAATAAAGGGAATACTCAAATAACACATCCTAGATCTGAATGAATGAAATATTCTCATTGAATACTTTGTTCTGTACAAAGTTGAATGTGCTGACAACAAAATCACACAAAAATCATCAATGGAAATCAAATTTATTAACCAATGGAGGCCTGGATTTGGAGTCACCCCCAAAATTAAAATGGAAAAACACACTATAGGCTGATCCAACTTTGATGTAATGTCCTTAAAACAAATCAAAATGAGGCTCAGTATTGTGTGTGGCCTCCACGTGCCTGTATGACCTCCCTACAACGCCTGGGCATTCTCCTGATGAGGTTGAGGATGGTCTCCTGTGGGATCTCCTCCCAGACCTGGACTAAAGCATCCGCCAACTCCTGGACAGTTTGTGGTGCAACGTGACGTTGGTGGATGGAGCGAGACATGATGTCCCAGATGTGCTCAATCGGATTCAGGTCTGGGGAACGGGCGGGCCAGTCCATAGCTTCAATGCCTTCATCTTGGAGGAACTGCTGACACATTCCAGCCACATGAGGTCTGGCATTGTCCTGCATTAGAAGGAAGCCAGGGCCAACCGCACCAGCATATGGTCTTACAAGGGTTCTGAGGATCTCATCTCGGTGCCTAATGGCAGTCAGGCTTCCTCTGGCGAGCATATGGAGTGCTGTGCAGCCCTCCAAAGAAATGCCAGCCCACATCATTATTGACCCACTGCCAAACCAGTCATGCTGAAGGATGTTGCAGGCAGCAGATCGCTCTCCACGGCGTCTCCAGACTCTGTCAAGTCTGTCACATGTGCTCAGTGTGAACCTGCTTTCATCTGTGAAGAGCACAGGGCGCCAGTGGCGACTTTGCCAATCCTGGTGTTTTGTGGCAAATGCCAATTGTCTTGCACGGTGTTGGGCTGTGAGCACAACCCTCATCTGTGGACGTGGGGCCCTCATACCACCCTCATGGAGTCGGTTTCTAACCATTTGCACAGACACATGCACATTTGTGGCCTGCTGGAGGTCATTTTGCAGGGCTCTGGCAGTGCTCCTCCTGTTCCTCCTTGCACAAAGGCAGAGGTAGTGGTCCTGCTGTTGGGTTTTTGGCCTCCTATGGCCCCCTCCATGTCTCCTGGTGTACTGGCCTGTCTCCTGGTAGCGCCTCCAGCCTCTGGACACTACACTGACAGACACAGCAAACCTTCTTGCCACAGCTCACATTGATGTGCCATCCTAGATGAGCTGCAGTACCTGAGCAACTTCTGTGGGTTGTAGAGTCCATCTCATGCTACCACAAGTGTGAAAGCACAACCAACATTCAAAAGTGACCAAAACATCAGCCAGAAAGCATTGGTACTGAGATGTGGTCTGTGGTCCCCACCTGCAGAACCACTCCTTTGAGTGTGACTTGATAATTGCCAATAATTTCCATCTATTGTCTATTCCATTTGCACAACAGCATGTGAAATTGATTGTCAATCAGTGTTGCTTCCTAAGTGGACAGTTTGAATTCACAGAAGTTTAATTTACTTGGAGTTATATTCTGTTGTTTAAGTGTTCCCTTTATTTTTTGAGCAGTGTACATGATGCCTATAAAGTCTTACTTTAACCCCTTACCAACATGTGCTTTACAGATACGTCATATGTTGGCTACCTGACCTTGGCTGTTAGAGACAGATAATGGCTGATTATCACAGCCATCATCTTCCGGGAAAGATGCGGGATCGGCTTGCGAGCAGATGATGGCTGTGATGATCAGTCATTATCTGCCTCTAAAAGCCAAGGGTGGAGCAGAGCTGTTAACCTGTTAAATGCCACTGTCAATCTCTGACAGCAGCATTTACTGCTCGCCCTCAGGGGGGGTGCACCATTCTATGACCGTGCGGGGTCTGCTGACAGTTCTCCTGTGAAAGTCCGTGCCTGGCGTTCATAGGGGTCTGTGATTTTCACTACACAAAGCAATACTGTAGTTTTGCTATATATTGCACAAACGATTAGATGATTGCAGGTTCAAGTCCCCTAAGAGGGCTAATAAATACAGTAGAAAGTGAAAAAGAAAAACGTTTTTAAAAATATGAAAAAAGTAAAAACATAAATTTTCAATTCACCCCCCTTTATTCCCATTGAAAATAAAGGAATAAAAATAAAAAATGAACATATTTGTTATCCCTACAAACATAAAAGTCTAATCTATAAAAATATTACATTAATTAATTTGATTGGTAAACGTAATGAGAAAAAAATCTAAACATCAGAATGCCTTTTTTTTTATGTCACAAGACTGCAATCAGAACATCATATCTCTCCCAAAAGACAAAAATAGAAAATGCTTCGGTTCTCGGAACATGGCGACACAAGCAAACTTTTTTTTTTTTACAAATTTGCAAATTTATTTTTGCCACTTAAAAAAAACACTACATGTTTGGTATCTTTGTTACTGTAGTGACCTGGAGAATCATATTGTCAGGTCATTTTTACTGTATAGTGAACATGGTAAATAAAAACCAAAAAAATAATTGTGGAATTTAACTTTTTTTCGCAGATTTGCCGGACCTGGAATTTTTTTCCTGCTTACTGTTATATTACATTATAAGATTGATGGAGTCGTTCAAAAGTACAACTCGTCCAGCAAAAAACAAGCCCTCTTATGGCTATATCGATGGAAAAATAAAAGAGTTATGGCCTTTGGAAGAAGAGGAAAAAACAAAAACAGAAAATAGCCATATCAGGAAGGCGATAAAGGGAATCTGTCAGTAGGATCATCCCCCCTAAGCCGTCTATATGTGTATGTCGGTCATAAGCTGGATAACATGGCACCTTGATATCTGTAATCCAGTGTCTTATTCCAGAGAAATCCACGTTTTTCTGATATGTAGATGAGCTGTTCAGGACTATGGGCCGGACACTGATCTGTATGAGGATCTCCCTCCAGAGAATATTATACATGAAGGGGCATTACCTGTGTGAGACATGGAAGTAACACAGGACAATAGAGCTGTCTCCTCACAGACACATTGTTGCTTCTCTGAGCTCTGCTGTATTGTAACAATATTACAACCCTGTCTGCCTGTGAGATGGAAGCCGGAGCTGAGAGGAACCTGCAGATGTGTCCGTCCAATGGATGATTTTATATCAATATCATTTTATCAAGCTATAGCAACTAAAGGAGAATAACTGAGCCATCTTCTATCCCTGATCCTCCGGGGCCGTGTCCTTAGGCTGCTCTGCATTATTACCCTGTGATACACCCCCCTTGGTAGAGACCAGAAGAATTAGCACTACATAAAAAGGCCCAAATCTCTGAAAGTGTGTGACACATTTACAAAGAACAAAATACGGACTACTCAGGGGAGCGGCGAGGATGCAATAAGAGCAAAACCTGACTCCTTGTCACCTGGTTCATCACCTCTTTAAATGGAATAAAAATGCATCATGAGAAACTGCTCATAGTAAATTTCTCTACTGTATATGAGCAGTTCAAGGCAATATTTAAAGAAGCACTCCTCCCATCAAAGTTTCTATCCTGTTAATCTATTGCAATCATCATATGATATAGCACTGTGTACTTAGAATTGCTCATTTTGCCTGTCTACACAGCTAATTCTTCTCTTTTCTCTGCTCTATGTAGAAACAGGAAGTCTCTTGTCCCTGCATTTATCATTCCCTCCAACAAGTGCGCTGCGTCCAATCCACAGCATTTACTGACCGTGAGCATGCACCCTTAGGCTGCTCTGCATTATTACCCTGTGATACACCCCCCTCGGTAGAGACCAGAAGAATTAGCACTAAATAAAAAGACCCAAATCTCTGAAAGTGTGTGACACATTTACAAAGAACAAAATACGGACTACTGAGGAGAGCGGCGAGGAGACAATAAGAGCAAAACCTGACTCCTTGTCACCTGGTTCATGACCTCTTTAAATGGAATAAAAATGCATCATGAGAAACTGCCCATAGTAAATTTCTCTACTGTATATGAGCAGTTCAAGGCAATATTTAAAGACGCACTCCTCCCAGCAAAGTTTTGATCCTCTTAACATATTGCAATCATCATATTGTACAGCACTGTGTACTTACAATTGCTCTTTTTGTCTTTCCACCCAGCTAATTCTTCTCTTTTCCATTAGGTCTATGATGTGATTAAAAACTGACTAGCTGACTCCTTCTAAGCTCTATGTATAAACAGGAGGTCAATTCTCCCTGTATGAGTCATAAGTCCCTGCAAAAGTCCCTGACATGGTGGAGGAGGGAGCAGCTGTGTCAGGAGTTGCAGGGGATGATAAATGCAGGGACAAGAGACTTCCTGTTTCTACACAGAGCAGAGAAAATAGTAGAATTAGCTGGGTAGACAGGCAAAATGAGCAATTCTAAGTACACAGTGCTATATAATATGATGACTGCAATATATTAAGAGGATAAAAACTTTGATGGGAGGAGTGCTTCTTTAATAGAACCATTTCCTTGAACAACATGTCTGCTGGTTATGGCTGATCACCAAAAACTGCATGTATTATTTTCAAGTATATTCAGATTTTATTCTTATCATGCACTAAACAAAATGATTTTCCTTTTGTGTAATCTATAAAATAAGCTTCTGCAATATTCTTCTCATCATTAAAAACCAAACTTTCCATTATATAAATAACATTGCAAAAAGTTGTTATTTGTATCTAAGTAGAAATGAGCAAAGTTTTATATGTCCAGAAAAAGAGTGAAGCTATCATTATGTTCAATCTAATGCATATACCTATAGCACATACAGTGACATGCTATTGGTCAGTTACTGGTCACATGACCTGTGCCATGCATGTGGCCAGGGTAATTCTAATATTCATATTCTGACGGCAGTTGGAAGGTGATTGTGGCAGTTGGAGACTGGCGATGGAGAAGGAGATGATGTCTGCTAGACCAGAGCAGAGCGATTTTATGGAGGACGAGGAGGTTATTTTTATCTTGGACTCATCGGACGATGAGGACAACACTTCAATCAAGATTCAACGAAGTAATGAGGAGGTTATTTTTATATTCAACTCATCGGACGATGAGGAGAACACTTCAATCAAGACTCAACGAAGTAATGAGGAGGTTATTATCTTGGACTCATCGGACGATGAGGAGAAGACTTCTATCAAGACTCAAAGAAGCAAGCGGAGAAGAATATTTTCAAGCTCCGTGAAGTCCACCGATGCACAGAGTCATCATGTGAAGGAGGACGTGAAGGAGAAGAGGCAAGCCAAGAAAAGAAACCTGGATTCTGCCTTGGAAGAAATACAGCCACCGGTCAAGATCCAGAAGAAAGACCCTCATGAAGACCAGGGATACTCAGGTAGATATACTGTGTGTGTATATATATACGGTATATATCTGTATCCATGGCACATATGGAAAGTCACACACACTAAACCTGTTCTCTAGCTTAACTTTCATTACTTTTGTTGGTGAGGAGAATAATAGAAATATTATATTATACTGTATAATGTGAAAAACATAAAAAAAATGCAAATATTTCTTGAAATTTCCATGATTTGCCATTAAACATATGAGACAAAATTGATCGCAGCATCTCACCAAGAACATCACCATTTTATTTTGACCATATGCAATAATAATATGCTAAATAGGAGCTCCTCATTCCCTTCCCTTCGCATTTCATTACTGTTTAAGTCCTTATCATTTTTTATTAATGTTCAGTAAAATGTTAACAAATATTATAAATGTGTGATTCTTATTTTCTCTAAGAATGTCGGGTTTAATTGTTTTATTTAATAAAGAATATACCAAAAAATGTTTGTCATATGTGATTTATAGATAGAGCTTGGGCTGCTGAAATCATGAAATGATCGGTTTTCCTATTTCTTTTCACCCAATTTATATCTGGATGACATATATCTCAGCTATCTTACCTCCAAGAGCCATAACCTTTACTTTTCGTTTTCATACCCCTACATTGCTTTTTTCTGGACAAGTTGTAGGTGTAAATTTATCAGAAGATCGGGAAAATATCTAAGTGGGGTGAAATTATGAGAAAAAGATTTTAGTTGCACCATGTTTTTTTTAGTTTTTCTTTTACAGTGTGCGATAAAAATGGCCTGATTGATTCTACAGGTCAATAAGATTATGGGAACCCCAAATTTTTTGTTTGGTTTATTATATATTTTACTGTTTTTAGAAATTTTTAACTTTTTTTTATTGGTTTGTGTTGCCGTTTTCTGAGACCCATAACTTGTTTTTTTCCCCAGTGATGGAGCTGTCTGAGGGATTGATTCTTTTGCAGGGAGGGACTGTAGGAGGTATCATTTTGGGACACATACAAGTTTTGGATTTTGGATCACTGTTATTCTATTTTAGGGGAGAACTGAACCATTTCAGATTGGTGGAAGGAGTTTGATTTAGTCTTTTTTTTCTTATTTTTATTAAATATTTATTTAAACTATTATTTTTTTCCCTTAAAGATCTAGGAACTGCATTCACTCAATCACTTGTGTGACACACTGTAATATTTTAGTATAGTCACATTATCGTCAAATTAACAGTCTCCTATGAAGATCTAAAGAAGTGCCGACATGATGGACATGGGGGCCTTCAGTAGCTAACAGCATTTGTGGCCGCCAGTGCACCAGTCGTCTTCTCAGAGGGGTTTCAATCACTGCCGCCGGGAATGACAGAACCTGCGTGAGATTTCGGACAGGGGAGGCAGGTCCCACAGTGTCACACAGTTTACATAGAGAGATTAGTGTATGATGGGTATAACGTTTGTGTCTTTTCATATAGCTTGTGTATGAGGTGTAATGTATGTAGATGTTTTATAATGTTTATGTTTTGTTTATGATCATTGGGTACAAAAATATATAACTTATTCTATTTATTGTACATGGGGTGTATGTGTGAGACTGGAATATATGTGTATAAGGTACACAATGTTATTCTGTAAATATATATCAGAAGATATATTAGTGCTACTAGGCCAGTTTTGTAGCATAATTTTCTTAAAGAAATGGCAATTGACACAATTATTTATTAAAGGGGTTAAAAAAAATAAGAAAATAATCCTTAAGCCAAATTCAGACATCCATGTGTCACTCCAAGAAAACAGACTGTGATGTATGGACTGACCGTACTTATCCTGACCCAAACTAAACAGTCTCATATATTAACACATTAACCGGCGCCATTTAGGTGAAGACTACTCATGGGGATAGCTCACATACCAATAGAACATATACAAAGAAAAGCAAATGGAGCAAAAAAAATCCCCTAATAAATTTAAAAATGGATTATAATAAAAAATATTTAAATCTTTATTAGTACAATATTAAAATCAGTTACAAAAATACAAAAAGTGCTAAATAGTATTATATGGTGAGTACACAAGAATAATGTGACACGTGCAAGTCAGGGCATAATATTCAAAAAGGATGTAATGTTAATGCATGGGTAATGAGGCTTGAGAAGCGGGGGATTATGATTAATAATAACTATGTAAAAGTAGCCATCCCCATAGAATAAACTGTGCCCCTTACTGAGCAGTGGAATAGCTAACATAAGTTAGTCCCTGGAGTGTCATAAAAGACTAACACTGCTCAGAAAGTATGAAGTCCCATATTGGGGCCATCCTTACCCATGAGATGTCAAAGCCCGACTGTCCTGTAAAATTGCCCCGATCCGCATTTCGCATGGATTGCTTCTTCAAGGGACCTGTGTATCAATCTCATCTGCTCTTTATAAACCCCCCAGACTAATAATCCCCAGGTGTGTGTGAAAGCGCTTCTAATCGGCGCATGCGGGCGGGATATCTGGCAACACCCACGTCACCTCCGACAGATATTAGGGCACAGTACGTTCCAGGAAGAATACTTCCTGAGACGTCATATGGAACGCACGGTCCTTTACAGATGCCGGGAAGTGACGGGGATCAGAGGGACTCCACCTGCGCATGCACACCCGGCGCAATAACATTACAAGTGAGTATGACACATAAATAAGGGGAATAGTAAGACAACCCTTTTCAAAGTGCACTCCCATCCCTTATCTGAAAACCTAACACTTACAATATCTAAATATATCAATTCAATTACGAATAAATTGTTTGCAGAATAAATACAGCCATAGAATTATTTAGAACATAGATAATTATAAGCAAAACAATATCCGATGATTTTTCATACCGACATCCGGATGATAATAGATTATGCTATCCAGCGTTCAAGGCTTATTTGCATTTAAGAGGAGGGGAGTCAGCACTCAAGCTTGGATGGTGGATGATATTACCGGGGGGAAAAGCACGACTAAAATAAAAAACAAAAAACATACACAATTAATACAAAAGACAAAAATAAGAAGTACAAGGTTAAAAGTTGAAATTCCAGAGAGCATAATCACAAAGCATGTAAGTGAGTCATATCCCAAGAACGGATATCACAAAAGGGACTAATAGTATGCATGAGCATATCTGTGCAGGCACGTACCCACATATGTGCATCTATACACCTGCAAATGCATACAAGGGTATACACAATTGCGTACAGGTGTTACAAAAATGGAGAGAAGCTTAGCTTCTCATTCAATCCACTGGGAGTCATTGTCCCCAACTTGACTATCCATTTGCATTCCAGGCTTGCCAAAGCCCTCTTATGGTCACTCCCCCGGATGCCCATATGTAAGCGGTCAATGCTCACACTCATACAGGTACATATCCCTCCTCTATTTTTCCAATGTCCACCGCGTTCCCCCCATTAGCTCTGTGTCCTCAGATTGAGATTTTCTGCAAATTGGTTACGGAGGATCTCAAAGTGTTATCAAAATGCAGTAGAGATAATCTTACAAGGAAACAGAGAAAAACATTGGATGATCTTAGATCAATTACTGATGTTGTTTTTAAAGCTGCAGATAAGGGGGGCAACGTGGTAGTCTAGTCAATGGAGATTTATGAGCGGGAGGCCTTTAGACAATTAAGGGACAAGGAGGCTTATAAATCCTTATCAAGTAATCTCCAACCTGTTTTTTCTAGGGAAATTTTTCTTATTTTGGATGATGCCTTGATACAAGGCATCATTCCAAAAAAGGTTTTTGACGGACTGATGGTTGAACATCCTGTTATTCCAGCATTTTATTTACTGACAAAGGTCCATAAGAATTCTACTGTTCCACCGGGGCATCCTATTGTCTCTGGCATAGGAGGGCTATGCGATCCCATTAGTAAATTTATTGAATACTACCTGCACCCGTTGGTTGAGACGCTGTCCTCCTATGTCAGAGACACTACAGACGTCCTGAGAAGGCTTGTTGGTCTCTCAATGGAACCTGATATGTTGCTTGGAACAGCAGAAGTGGAGTCACTCTGCACTTGCATATGCCATCAACAAGGCCTAGAGGCAGTGGAATTGTATCTGACTATGAGCAACTTGGAGACGTCTTTGTGCACCCTGATTTTGGAATTATTACGGTTCATTCTGACTCACAACTATTTTATTTTTAACGACAGGTTTTTCATTCAAACAAGAGGCACTGCGAATGCTACGCAAATCTCTTTCTCGGTTATATGGAGAGAGAGATTTTCGGGGGTGGTGCAAGCGCCGCTTCCCAGGCTGGTACCGCTATATTGATGACTTGTTCATCATATGGCAGGGCAGTGCTACTGATCTGCGGTCTTTCATGACCAGCTTGAATGATAATCATTACAACATCAAATTGACCTACAAAGTTGATGCGAGTCAGATTGACTTTTTGGATATCCAAATCAGGGTGCACACTGATGAAAAAATTACGTCTGATGTTTTCTGTACAGAGACGTCGGTAAATGCTCTGCTCCATGCTACGTCGGCCCACACACCATCCACTATATGGGCCATTCCGGTGGGTCAGTTTTTCAGAATGCGGCGTATATGTCCCACTGAGGAAATGTTTGAGTATCAGGCCAATGATTTACGGTCCAGGTTTATTGCAAGAGGTTATAGCAATAGATGCATAAAAAGGAGTTATAATCGGACTAAGAATACTACCCACATACAACTTCTGGCAGATCCGGGTATTCATAGAAGAAATAAGAAATCGGAATCAGTGGTCAGATTCATTTCCACGTACAACAATCAGTGGGAGGGTATGCGTCGCATTGTTCAAAAACACTGGTCAATTCTAAAAACAGAACCAACGATTGGTGCATCTGTACCGGATCGTCCATTATTAACAGCAAGAAGCAGAAACATTAAAGATCTAATAGTGAGGAGTCACTATGTCCCAAAAGTGTCATCTCTGCCCTTTAATATGGGCGTACTGAAGCGAGGATGTTTTCCATGTGGCTCATGCTTAGCCTGTCAAAATGTGGTCAGGGCTACCACATTTCTCTCGGCTGATGGTAAACAGGAGTATAAAATCCTCAACTATATATCATGCAGCATGGACCATGTGGTATATCATGCCACGTGTCCTTGTGACATGATATATATAGGACTGATATCACGCGAATTGCATGTACGCGTAAGGGAACGCGTTGCAGACATATGTTCTGCAATTAATGCAACTGATGTTTCATCTCTTAAGACTATGTCTTGACATTTTAGACTGTGTCATGGTTCAGACCCCGATGGCCTTAAAGTTCGAGGCATTGACCGCTTACATATGGGCATCTGGGGGGGTGACCACAAATGGGTATTGGCACGCCTGGAATGTAGATGGATAGTCAAGTTGGGGACAATGACTCCCAGTAGATTGAATGAGAAGCTAAGCTTCTCTCCATTTTTGTAACACCTGTACGCAATTTTGTATACCCTTATATGCATTTGCAGGTGTATATGTGTACTTATGTGGGTACGTGCCTGCACAGATATGCTCATGCATACTATTAGTCCCTTTTGTGATATCCGTTCTTGGGATATGACTCACTTACATGCTTTGTGATTATGCTCTCTGGAATTTCAACTTTTAACCTTGTACTTCTTATTTTTGTCTTTCTTTTTGTGTATTAATTGTGTATGTTTTTTGTTGTTTATTTCAGTAGTGCTTTTCTCCCCGGTAATATCATCCACCATCCAAGCTTGAGTGCTGACTCCCCTCCTCTTGAATGCAAATAAGCCTTGAACGCTGGATAGCATAATCTATTATCATCCCGGATGTCGGCATGAAAAATCACTGGATATTGTTTTGCTTATAATTATCTATGTTCTAAATAATTCTATGGCTGTATTTATTCTGCAAACAATTTATTCATAATTGAATTGATATATTTAGATATCGTAGGTGTTAGGTTTTCAGATAAGGGATGGGAGTGCACTTTGAAGAGGGTTTTCTTACTATTTCCCTTATTTTTGTGTCATACTCACTTGTAATGTTATTGCGCCGGGTGTGCATGCGCAGGTGGAGTCCCTCTGATCCCCGTCACTTCCCAGCATCTGTACAGGACCGTGCGTTCCATATGACGTCTCAGGAAGTATTCTTCCTGGAACGTACTGCGCCCTAATATCTGCCGGAGGTGATGTGGGTGTTGCCAGATATCCCTCCCGCACGCGCCGATTAGAAGCGTTTTCACACACACTTGGGGATTGTTAGTCTAGGGGGTTTATAAAGAGCAGATGAGATTGATACACAGGTCCCTTGAAGAAGCAATCCAAGCGAAATGTGCATCGGGGCAATTTGACAGGACAGTCGGGCTTTGACATCTCATGGGTGAGGATGGCCCCAATATGGGACTTCATACTTTCTGAGCAGTGTTAGTCTTTTATGACACTCCAGGGACTAATTTATGTTAGCTATTCCACTGCTCAGTATGGGGCACAGTTTATTCTATGGGGATGGCTACTTTTAGATAGTTATTATTAATCATAATCCCCCTCTTTTCAAGCCTCATTACCCATGCATTAACATCACATCCTTTTTGACTATTATGCCCTGACTTGCACGTGTCACATTATTCTTGTGTACTCGCCATATAATACTATTTATCATTTTTTGTATTTTTGTAACTGAAATATTGTACTAATAAAGATTTAAATACTTTTTATTATAATCCATTTTGAAATGCTTTAGGGGATTTTTCTGCTCCATTTGCTTTTCTTTGTATATGGTCTCATATATGTCTACAAGGCTGTGGAATTTGGGCCAGGAGAGCTGCGGCCAGTCCGGGCAACTCTTGCAGAGCTGAGTTTAGGTCCATTTACACTGCACAATTATCATGACTGAGCATTGCTAGGAACGCTTGTATCACTATAATCATGCAGTGTGAACAGGCTGCCGATCACAGAGATCATCGTTCTCAGCAGCACCTAATCCTATATAAAAAGGACTCGCACTGCTGGGAACAATGGCAGCCTATGTGCACTGGTCTATCACAGGTCGTTCCGTGCACATCTGAATTATGGTTATCAAGTTCTTTTTCCCCAGTGCGCAGCTGCCTGCTTATGATTGGTCAGCATCCATCAGAAGGAAGAAGACTCTGACCAATGAAATCTCTCTGATCAAGCCCATTTGGCCAAATGCTTTGATTGCTAACATCTCTGCAACAGAGAGGCAAAATTAATATATGTATGTATGTATATATATATACAGGGTGGGCCATTTATATGAATACACCTAAATAAAATGGGAATGGTTGGTGATATCAACTTCCTGTTTGTGGCACATCAGTATATGGGAGGGGGAAAACTTCCAGATGGGTGGTGACCATGTCAGCCATTTTGAAGTTGGCCATTTTGGATCCAACTTTATTTTTTTCAATGGGAAAAGGGTCATGTGACACATCAAACTCATTGAGAATTTCATAAGAAAAACAATGGTGTGCTTGGTTTTAATGTAACTTTATTCTTTCATGAGTTATTTACAAGTTTATGTCCACTTATAAAATGTGTTCAAAGTGCTGCCCATTATGTTGGATTGTCAATGCAACCCTCTTCTCCCACTCTTGACACACTGATAGCAACATCGCAGAAGAAATGCTAGCAGAGGCTTCCAGTATCCATTGTTTCAGATGTGACACATCTCGTATTTTCACAGCATAGACAATTGCCTTCAGATGACCCCAAAGATAAAAGTCTAAGGGGGTCAGATTGGGAGACCTTGGCGGCCATTCAACTGGCCCACGACGACCAATCCACTTTGCAGAAAACTGTTCATGTAGGAATGCTCGAACCTGACGCCCATAATGTGGTGGTGCACCATCTTGTTGGAAAAACTCAGGGAACGTGCCATCTTCAGTGCATAAAGAGGGCAACACATCATCATGTAGCAATTTCAGATATCCAGTGGCATTGAGGTTTCCATTGATGAGGAATGGCCCCACTATCTTTGTACCCCATATATCACACCATACCATCAATTTTTGTGTTCCAACAGTCTTGGAGGGATCTATCCACTGTGGGTTAGTGTCAGACGAATAGCGGTAGTTTTGTTTGTTAACTTCACCATTCACAAAAAGTTTGCTTCATCATTGAACATAATGTACTGTGTAAACTGAGGGTCCTGTTCCAATTTTTGTTTTGCCCATTCTGCAAATTCAGTTCGCCGATCTGGGTCATCCTCGTTGAGATGCTGCAGCAGCTGGATTTTGTAAGGGTGCTATTTGTGAGTAGCTAATATCCGCCAAAGGGATGTTCGACTGATGCCACTCTCCAGTGACATGCGGCAAGTGCTACGCTGTGGGCTCTTGCTGAATGAAGCTAGGACAGCCATTGATGTTTCTTCATTAGTGACAGTTTTCTTGCGTCCACATTTTGGCAAATCCAACACTGAACCTGTTTTACGAAATTGAGTAAGCAGTTTGCTAACTGTAGCATGGGAGATGGGTGGTCTTGGAGGGTGTCTTGCATTGAAATCTGCTGCAATGACCCGGGTACTGCGGTCACCAGACATCAACACAATTTCTATCCACTCCTCATGTATTAACCACTGCGACATGTCAATGGCTGTAAATAAAGAGAAACTTGATAGCAACTCATGAAAGAATAAAGTTCCGTTAAAACAAAGCAAACCATTGTTTTTCTTATGAAATTCTCCATAAGTTTGATGTGTCATATGACTCCCTTCTCATTGTAAAAAATAAAGTTGGACCCAAAATGGTTGACTTCAAAATGGCCGCCATGGTCACCACCCATCTGAAAAAGTTTTCCCCCTCCCATATACTAATGTGCCACAAACAGGAAGTTGATATCACCAACCATTCCCATTTTATTTAGGTGCATCCATATAAATGGCCCACCCTGTGTATATATGTATATATATATATATACCCACACACATACAGTGGCATGTAAAAGTCTGGCACCCCTGTTCAAAATTATTGTTATTGTGAACAGTTAAGTAAGTTGAAGGTTAAATGATCTTTAAAAAGCTGAATTTGAAAAGAGACTGGTCTCAACAAATGGATGATGATCCTAAACACACATCAAAATCTACAATAGACTGACTAGGCGCAAGCTGAAGGTTTTACAATGGCCTACACAGTCTCCTGATCTGAACATCATTGAAAATCTGTGGCTAGACCTCAGAATAGCAGTGCATGCAAGACGACCCAGGAATCTCACAGAACTGGAAGAATTTTCCAAGGAAGAATGGATGAAAATCCCTCAAACAAGAATTGGAAGACTCTTGGCTGGCTACAACAAGTGTTTACAAGCTGTGATACTTTCAAAGGGGTTGCTACTAGGTATTATCTATGCAGGGTGCCCAAACTTTTGCATTGGCCCATTTTCCTTTTTGTAATTTTTAAAATGTAAAAAATAGCAATATGTATATAAATATATATTTTTTGCCTAGAAAATAAAGCAAATGTGTCATCTTTAACGTCAGGCCTTTTAGAGATCACTTCATCTTCAACTTGCTTAACTGTTCACAACAACAGTCATTTTGAACAGGGGTGCGCAATCTTTTACATGTAATTGTATTTAGTATATGAATATATGAAAGATTTATTCTGCTATACAGCCACTATTACATCGTGTGTCCATTTGAAGAGGAAACATTTGGTAAAAGGTCCCCTTTAATTTATTGGGAACCTGTCATCTGATTCATGCTGCCCAGATCACAGCAGTCATGCAGCCAAGTATTTTTCCTCTGCAAGGCTCTGGCATTTTAGAGAAGATGTACTCTAACACAGTGTTCCCCAACTCCGGTCATCACAGCCACCAATAGGTCATGTTTTTAGGATTTTCTTAGTATTGCCCAGGTAATAATTCCATCACCTGTGCAATATTAAGGAAATCCTAAAACATGACCTGTTGGTAGGTCAACTGGTGACCATAACAAAAGATGAGACTAGTCTGACACCACACCCAGATGGCTTTTTCCAGTGCTGCTAGAGGTGATTGACTGGTCTCTCCCTCGTGTGTGTAGATAGGTAGCAGCAGGCCCGGACTGGCAAGTTGCAGAGGCGGGCAGATGCCCAGTGGGCCGGCGGCTGTGACCTACAAAGTGGGCTGCTGGCCCTTTAAAACTTCTGAATTAAGGTCCTGTGTGCATGCACTCTTTCGCTTGCACATGGTGACAAGGGCCGGGAAAGCCCTTGTCAGCGTGTGGCTGCAACTGCGTCCCTAGTCAGCGTGCTCGCAGCTGCGGCCTCTGTCAGCGTGCTCGCAGCTGCGGCCCCTGTCAGCATGCACGCAGCAGCGGTCCCTGTCAGTGTGTGCGCGGCCCCTGTCAGTGTGCACTGCAGTGGCGGCCCTTGTCCTGTGTGCAAGCATGACAGCACTCGCACACAGGGCCTTAATTCAGCAGTTTGAAAGGGCCGCTGCAGCGTGTTCAGGGCTCTTAGAACATTGGGCTCTACTCACTAACCCCAGGAATCTGCTCCTCTGAATGTCTGACCCACTACAGCTTTTCATTCACTGGGTGCGTGCCAAGAACAGCCGTCCAGGAACAGCAACCACCTTCTTTGACGACTTCACTACCTGGCTGCTTCATTTCCTTTCCGCTGACATTCCCACTATCATCATGTGTGACTTCAACATCCCCATTGACACTTTCCACTCATCTGTCTCCAAGTTTCTATCCCTCATTTCCTTCTTTGGCCTTGCTCAATGGTCTTCAGCCCTCACTCACAAAGATGGCCACACACTTGACCTCATCTTCACCCGCCTCTGTTCCCTATCTAACCTCTCTAGCTCACTTCTCCCTCTTTCTGACCACAACCTACTCACATTCTCTTCCCTCTCCTCTCCAGGTGCACAAGCCCCACCCCACAAACTTGCATACCCTCGCAGAAATCTCAAACACCTTGACCTACACTCACTCTCTGAATCCCTTCTCCCTCTTACAGACATAAGTTCCTTACACAATGCAGATGCTGCTGCCACTTTATATAACACAACAGCCGTAGCTCTAAATTCTTCGCTCCCTCACACATACCACAGCTCGCCCACTCAACCAACAATCCTGGCACACCAACCTGACTAAAGAACTGCGAAGGGCCTCCAGGGTTGCTGAGCGGAAATGGAAAAGGTCCCATTCCAGCGAGCACTTCATTGCATTCAAACAGTCCCTCACTACCTTCAAGTCCACACTCACTACAGCAAAAAAAACATACTTCTCATCTCTCATATCCTCCCTGTCTAACAACCCTAAACAGCTATTCAAAACTTTCAATTCTCTCCTCCGTCCCCCAGCACCTCCTCCCTCTCCTCTCATCTCAGCCGAAGACTTTGCCTCATTCTTCAAGCAGAAGATTGACACCATTAGACAAAGCTTTTGCCTAAAGTCCCCACAGCCCCTCCTCATAATTACTCAACCATCCTCCTCCAAAACCAGCTTCTCCACCATTACGGACGATCACCTCTCCTCTTTACTTTCCAAATCACACCTCACCACCTGCGAACTTAATCCAATCCCGTCCCACCTCATCCCTAACCTCACTACAGTCTTCATCTCAACCCTAACCCACCTTTTCAACCTGTCACTAACTGGTGTCTTCTCCTCATGCTTCAAACATGCCTCGATCACACCCATTCTCAAAAAACCCTCCCTTGATCCATCCTCTCTGTCTAGCTATCGCCCCATATCACTTTTCCCTCCTCCTGGACCTGTTATCTGCCTTTGACACAGTGGACCATTCCCTCTTACTACAGACTCTCTCTTCTCTTGGCATTAAAGATTTGGCCCTATCTTGGATCTCCTCGTACTTAACAGACAGGACATTCAGCGTCTCCCACTCACACACCACCTCCTCATCTCGCCCCCTATCTGTCGGTGTCCCCCAACGTTCAGTCCTAGGACCCCTGCTCTTCACAATCTACACCTTTGGCCTGGGACAACTCATAGAGTCCCATGGCTTTCAGTATCACCTCTATGCTGATGACACACAGATCTACCTCTCTGGATCCGATATCTCCTCGCTACTAACCAAAATCCCACAATGTCTGTCCGCTATCTCATCCTTCTTCTATGACAGATTTCTAAAATTTAACATGGACAAAACTGAATTCAGCAACTTTCCGCCGTCTCACTCAACCCCCCCCAACTGACCTATCCATCAAAGTCAATGGCTGCCCACTCTCCACAGTCCTGCAAGCCCGCTGCCTCGGTGTAACCCTGGACTCTAACCTCTCCTTTAAACACATATCCAAGCCCTTTCCACTTCCTGCTGACTCCAACTCAAAAATATCACCCGGATCCGCACATTCCTCAACCACGAATCTGCAAAAACACTAGTGCACGCCCTCATCATTTCCCGCCTCGACTACTGCAACCTCTTGCTCTGTGTCCTCCCTTCTATCACTCTCGCACGCCTCCAATCTATCCTAAACTCTGCTGCCCAACTAAACCACCTGTCTCCCTGCTATTCCCCGGCCTCTCCTCTCTGTCAATCCTGTCACTGTCTCCCCATTGCCCAGAAACTCCAGTTCAAAACCCTAACCATGGTATACAAAGCCATCCACAACCTGTCTCCCCATACATCTGTGACCTAGTCTCCCGGCACTTACCTACATGCAACCTCCTATCCTCTCAAGATCTTCTTCTCTACTCCCCTCTTATCTCCTCTTCCCACAATCGCATACAAGATTTCTCTCGCGCATCCCCCCTACTCTGGAACTCTCTACCCCAACACATCAGACTCTTGCCTACCATGGAAACCCTCAAAAGGAACCTGAAGACCCACCTCTTCCGACAAGCCTACAACCTGCAGTAACCCTCGCTCCACCATTCTCTGCACGGCCAACTCTGCCCTCACCTACTGTATCCTCACCCATCCCCTGTAGATTGTGAGCCCTCATGGTCAGGGACCTCGCCGACTTGTATTGTTCAAAATTTATTGTAATTGTTTGTGCTATGTATATCCCTTTCACATGAAAAGCACCATGGAATGAATGGCGCTATAATAATAAATTATAACAATAATAATAATAGTATAATGGTGTCTTAATTATAATGTAGAGTTGTGTATATATAGTGTAGAGATGTTTATATAGTATGGTGCTGTGTATATACTATAGTATATAGTGTGGAATCCACATTATATACATGGGCATATCTCTGCATTAAATAGTATATACACAGCTCCAGTCTATATTCTTTTGCACAGTATAGAGAGTGGAGCTGTGTATATAATTGATTGTAGTATATATTGTGGAGCTGTATATGCTATGTTGAAAAAAGCAGAGGGCTCTTTATTAGCCCACGTGGCAATGTTTTGGATCCATAACAGAACGTTTCTCTGCTGTGGAACCGAAATGTTACCACATGGGCTAATAAAGAGTCCTCCGCTTAAGATTTGGTGTTGCTCAGTTTTATATATACAGTATATATACTACCTGCGTGGTGCAAATCTAAGTATCTGTATATATACACTGCACAGTACCACTTCTCCTGTCCTGTGTATATATACTGTGTATATATACTGCACAGTACCACTTCTCCTGTCCTGTGTATATATACTGCACAGTACCACTTCTCCTCTCCTGTGTATGTTGTAACAGAGTCACTGGTAGGATCTATGAGGGGAGGTTTGTGTCACACAGATTGATAGCCTGTGTGAACTGAAACCAATAAACTTTCTGCCAGCATGTTATATGCTGGAGGGTTAACTCATTTAAAAGGGTGTTCTTTTATGGGAATGACGTAGAGATGGGAGGGAAGTCATTCCCCCTATCTCGCCTCAGGGTATGGCTGAGCAAGTTTTAAATGCTCAGTCAGCTTTGTTTCTGTGGAGTGTGTGTGGTCTGGAGAGTGAAGTCTCCAGGCTATGTTTGGGTGAAACCAGAGAGCAACACCAGAGGACTGGTGTTGCTGAAGACTTCACTGTGCTGCTTGCAGCAGCAGAGCCTCGCTCACTATTGGACTCTGTCATACCTTATCTTTAGTTTTCCTGTTAACCCCAAGAGGGACTGTTTACTTTTTATGGGACGCTGCTGGAGTTTATGCCACACAATAAACCCGAAGACAGTTTACCCAAACCGTGTGTCCTGTGTCTGCCTCCGGAGAGCCGAGCAAGTCGTCTTTCCACAGTATACACTGCAGAGTACCACTTCTGTCCTGTATATATAAACTGCACAGTACCACTTCTCCTGTCTTGTATATATACTATAGAGTACCACCCCTCCTGTCCTGTATATATACACTGCACAGTACCACTTCTCCTGTCCTGTATATATACACTGCACAGTACCACTTCTCCTGTCCAGTATATTTATACTACACAGTATCACTTCTCCTGTCCTGTATATATACTGTACAGTACCACCCCTCCTGTCCTGTATATATACACTGCACAGTACCACTTCTCCTGTCCTGTATATATATACTGCACAGTACCACTTCTCCTGTCCTGTATATACAGTATATACTGCACAATACCATTTCTCCTGCCCTGTATATATACACTACACAGTGCCACTTCTGTCCTGTGTATATACACTGTACAGTACCACTTCTCTTGTCCTGTATATATAAACTGCACAGTACCACTCTCCTGTCCTGTATATATGCACTGCACAGTAGCACTTCTCATGTCCTGTATATATACACTGCACAGTACCACTTCTCCTGTCCTGTATATATACACTGCACAGTACCACTTCTCCTGTCCTGTATATATACACTGCACAGTACCACTTCTCCTGTCCTGTATATATATACTGCACAGTACCACTCCTCCTGTCCTGTATATATACACTGCACAGTACCACTCCTCCTGTCTTGTATATATACACTGCACAGTACCACTCCTCCTATCCTGCATATATACTTCACAGTACCACTTCTCCTGCACTGTATATATACACTGCACAGTACCATTTCTCCTGCCCTGTATATATACACTGCACAGTACTACTTCTGTCCTGTGTATATACACTGCACAGTACCACTTCTCCTGTCCTATATATATATACTGCACAGTACCACTCCGCCTGTCCTATATATATATATACTGCACAGTACCACTCCGCCTGTCCTGTATATATACACTGCACAGTACCACTTCTCCTGTCCTGTATATACACTGCACAGTACCACTTCTCCTGTCCTGTATATATATACTGCACAGTACCACTCCTCCTGTCCTGTATATATACACTGCACAGTACCACTCCTCCTGCCCTGTATATATAAACTTCACAGTGCCACTTCTGTCCTGTGTATATACACTGTACAGTACCACTTCTCCTGCACTGTATATATACACTGCACAGTACCATTTCTCCTGCCCTGTATATATACACTGCACAGTACTACTTCTGTCCTGTGTATATACACTGCACAGTACCACTTCTCCTGTCCTATATATATATACTGCACAGTACCACTCCGCCTGTCCTATATATATATACTGCACAGTACCACTCCGCAGGGCCGGCGTCAGCACCCGGCGCACCCGGGCAAATGCCGGGGCCCTGAGCAGGCAGAGGGGCCC